>NW_020837948.1:26629871-27205124 GCF_003676395.1 Aethalodelphis obliquidens
AAAAAAAAAAAAAAAAAAAAAAGTCATGTACAACAATGTTCATTGCAGCTCTACTTACAATAGCCAGGACATGGAAGAAACCTAAGTGTCCATCGACAGATGAATGGATAAAGAAGATGTGGCACATATTTACAATGGAATATTACTGAGCCATAAAAAGAAATGAAATTGAGTAATTTGTAGTGAGGTGGATGGACCTAGAGACTGTCATACAGAGTGAAGTAAGTCAGAAAGAGAAAAACAAATACTGTATGCTAACACATATATATGGAATCTAAAAAAAAAAAAAAAGGTTATGAAGAACCTAGAGGCAGGACAGGAATAAAGATGCAGACATAGAGAATGGACTTGAGGACACGGGGAGGGGGAAGGGTAAGCTGGGACGAAGTGAGAGAGTGGCATGGACTTATATATACTACCTAATGTAAATAGACAGCTAGTGGGAAGCAGCTACATAGCACAGGGAGATCAGCTTTGTGCTTTGTGACTGCCTAGAGGGGTGGGATAGGGAGGGCTGCAGGGAGACGCAAGAGGGAAGAGATATGGGGATATATGTATATGTATAGCTGATTCACTTTGCTATAAAGCAGAAACTAATACACCATTGTAAAGCAATTATATTCCAATAAAGATGTTAAAAAAACCCAAAAGACAGAATAAAACCACAATGAGATACAACTATACTCTTATTGGAATGTCTAAGAAAAGAGAGAGAGAGAGAGAGAGAGAGAGAGGAAATACCATGGCTGGCAAGGATGTAGAGCTACTGAAATTTATACACTGCTGGAAGGAATGCAAAATGATACAGCCACTTTGGAAAACAGCTTTGCAGTTTCTTATAAAATTAAGAATACCATACCATTGAAAGCTATGTTCACTCACAAATTTGAACATGAAACTTTATAGCAGCTTGTCAGTAATCAGGAAACACTACAAACAACTTCCATATCCCTCAACTGAGAAATGAGTAGAATACTCATAAATAAAATGGAATGAACTAGGATACACACAATAACTTGGATGATTCTCTAACATAGTATCCTAAGTGAAAGAAGCCAGGCTCAAAAGGATGTATATTGTATGACTCCACTTATATAATATTCTTGCAAAGACTGTAGGGACAGAAAATAGATCAGTGGCTAAGAAGTGGGGGATGGACTGACTACAAGTGAGTATGGGAGAATTTCCTAGCATAATGAAATTGTTCTGTATCTTGACTGTGGTGGTTTTTACATAACTATATACATTTGTCCAAACAGGTAGAACTGTGCAATAGAATGGGTGAAATTTATACTTATATAATTTAGAGTTATACCTTAATAAAAATACAGTAAAAGACCTTTCCAAGAAAACTGTATTGTTCAAAAGTAAGATTAAAAAACCACACTACCAAAATGTAGCCTATAACATTCAACTTACTCTATTTTCATTTAATGGCAACTGGTGAAATAAAAAAAAAAAAAAAAAAGAAAGAAAATAAAAAAGAAAATAAATATAAAGGATGTGATTTGCAAACATTGAAGAAAACTAAAAATTTAATTTTAATTTTTATACCAATTGAAAAATTAATATTATTCAAGAATTCATGTAAAAGAAAATATATTAAATAGCATCCATTCCTTAATTTCCTTATCACAGTAAATTAACCTATCAATAATTTCAATATATAAATCATTACCATAACAACAGCTTTCAAAGAAATTTTAACAAAATACATTCTTGTCTGATCAAGCTCAAGATACAAGTATGCTAGAAATAACATTTTTTAATTTTTGTGTATGAAGAATCCATTAAGAATGTCCAATTTATTTTGTTAAGTAATTGTCTTGTTAATATTAATAGAACTTTTAATTTTTTCCCAGTTATACCGAGATATAATTGACACATAGCAGTGTGTAAGTTTAAGGTGTACAGTGTAATGATTTGATATAAATAGGTATTGCAAAATTTATACCACAATATAATTAGTTAATATATCCATCACCTCACATAGTTATAATTTTAGAAATAACTTTTTAAAGGATGTAAAGATCAAATTAAAAGAACAGAACAACCCAAACAAACTTATATGAAAATAACACCTCAGTAATTTAATCTGTATTCTTTGCTAAAATTAAACAATTAATTTAAATCATTTAATGTCTGTAAATATAATTTTAGAAAGAAACCACACTTTCAGTATGTTTATATAAAAATAAAAATATTTTGTATATTAACAGTAAATTTTTAATACATAAAGAAATTTTTGTTAAAGTGTTGTATCTACATTTCAAAATAAATTGTATAAAGAGAGAATCGCCGTAAAATTTCCTGAGATACAAAGGAAGCAAGAAGATTACAATAGAGGATTTTATATTCATGGACTTATTCAACTGGAAAAATATTCATTACTCATTTCTATTCATTTATAACATATTCTTTAACAAAAAGGCCAAAGAATATAGGAATTATTTTGGTTAGAATTTTTTTTTTTGCTATAAGTTTGGTGAGAAACTCAATACTTTTTTGGAGTCCGGGCCTAACTTCTACTTTCACATTAGTTTTCTTTAAAGAAATTTTGTAACATTATCACTATTTAGATACAGCCTTGTCTAATATGGTTGATAATTTTAAACAAAGTTAAAAGCAAGAAGTTAAAAATGTCAACTACCATGTTTCACTGCAGAGAAAGAGAAGGTAGTCAAACCTACAACATGTTTGTAAAATCATTTATAGTATGTGTATATGATAACCATAATACTAGGTATATATTATATACACATACTATATATAGTATATATATATATATAGTGCATATACATAGTGTGTATATAGTGTATGTATGTGTGTGCAGTGTGTGTGTGTGTGTATATATATATATATATATATATATAATGCACACACATACACCATTGCCCTGTAAAGCTGTGAAGAAGCACTTGATGTTGGTACCTAGCACTGTGTCCAAACTTATAGATATGGGGGAAAAGCACCAGATATAATGTTTCCTTGAAGACATTTCAAGCAGAGCCCCTTGCTACCACATTTAGAACTATTTAGTACAGAAAAGGGTTTTTTTTATCCTATTGCTCACCTTTACAGGCTCCTCATGGTCAACACTTAGGGGACAACTATCAAAAATGTTTTTCATCCCTCTTATAACACAGGTTTTTTTCTTTTCTTTTCTTTATAATCTCACCTTTTTACTCTTCCCTCTTCTCTTTTTTCTTCTTTTAGAAAAACAAGATTGGCTAAAGATTGGTTTAATTTTTCCCTTCAAAAGAAATCCAAGTGTATTAACATAACTGTCCACCCACTGGCTGAGAGATAGATATACAAATGCATTCAAAGGGCCAGTCAGAGGTCAATCTGCTTCGAAATGGAAGCAGGAAGTCCGAAGTCTGGATTCACATCAGTGTTTTAGGGAATTAGGATGGTTGCGCAATGTCAAGACAATTTATAATCACTGGCATTCTCCCATTAAGGGAGGTTATAAATCAGAGACTGGCTTTCTGGGGGAGGACCTAGTGGGACATTTGTGACTGGGTTGAAGCAATAGAGCTTGGCTTCCCTTGGCACCAAACATAAAACTTGCTTTTTGGAAATGTAAGAGAACTTCAGGTATGGAATCTCTTAAGATATAGAAGTCTGGAAGGATTGTTGACTACTCTGTTGTTTGGTCCCAGCTGTATCTCTGTAATGACATGCTTCACAGCCATGTAAAATGGTCTTTGCCAAGGATATTAGGCCTCATAGGTTATTTTTTAAAATTAATTAATTTATTTTTGGCTGTGTTGGGTCTTTGTTGCTGTGCGCGGGACTTCTCTAGTTGTGGCAAACGGGGGCTACCGTTCGTGGTGGTGAATGGGCTTCTCATTGCAGTGGCTTCTGTTGTTGCGGAGCACGGGCTCTAGGCATGCCAGCTTCAGTAGCCGTGGCGCACGGGCTCAGTAGTTGTGGTTCGCAGGCTCAGTAGTTGTGACTCATGGGCTTAGTTGCTCCTCAGCACATGGGATCTTCGTGGACCAGGGATCGAACCCGTGTCCCCTGCATTGGAAGGTGGATTCTTAACCATTGCACCACCAGGGAAGTCCTAGGCCCCATAAGTTATTAAAGACTTTCACCTTTTTTTTTTTAATGGGAGGAGTCTTGAAATGGAACCAAAGAGTCTTGTTACCTTTTTCTGATGTTGAAGGTGCTTGGTTAAAGAATATAGTTATGTCAAAATATTAACCATTTCTAAACATTTCAATGCATTTATTTCTTGTTCTTCTGTTTGTTTTTACATTTGATTTTTAATTTTTTTTATTTCCAAGGTGTGTATGTGCGTGCAAAAAAGATCCTCCTAATGTTCATTATGAAAAGGTTTAAGAGCAAAGATGTGATTTATAAGAACTGTCAATCAGATGTTGAAAATATGTGTGTGACTCTGTATAGCACTGTATTTCTTCCACATGATTGACTTGCTATTATTTAACAAGCCTGTTCTTTTCACTGATTTTGATTAGATGAATTATTAAAGAAGACTGGTTATAACCTCAAAATTGATTCTTCTTGGGGGTGAAAGTAGAGTCATATTCAGGAACAGCAGGCTGAAAAGTCAAAGTCTCTGAGTGTTTAATGTCAGCATACATCTGGCTCCATTCCAGCGACAGTTTTTCATTGTTTCATTCTCTCTCTCCGTCAGCTGCAACTCCTCAATGTTCTTCACTACTTAAGTGTTTCAAGATGTTCTTTGGTCACCAAAGATTAAAAAAAAACAAACCTTAAACCAACAAAGAACAGAAGAAAAAAAATTGCTGAAATGATTTAATTACTGATTTGGCATTTTCAACCTACAACTTGAAGAATGGCTAACCTTTAGAATTTAGAAAGTTGCTATTAGACCTAGAGTTTTTCCAAGTCAATTAAATTTTACAATCTTAAAGTAAATCTCAAAAATGTCATATCAAGGAATGATACTGAACCCCAGACCTTAAGAAGTGCTCAAGGCCCAAAGTTTTAATAAGCTTGAGTTCAGAGTCTGTCCATAACTGCACTCCCTTCTCTGGTTCATTGACTTGCTAAATCCCGCAGGGAGAAAGAACAAGCACTCCATTTCAGTAACAGGGTCATATCACGTCCTCTTACTCGGGAATTATATTGACTCTTGTAGCTGTCTCCCTGAAAGATTCTCATTTGTCTTTTTACTCTGAGGTCAGCTTAGTCTTATCCACTGTATTTTATGTCTAATTCCTGACCTATATTCCCTTCCTCAAGACCTATACACATTGCCAAGTGTTTAACTTTTCAACTCTGATCACCAACTCAGATCATAAACCATTATATTCTCTACTTAGTGTGTCTCTAGTTTTCTCACAACCCTGCTTGTCTGGTTAACAATTTCTTTCAATGGTTGCCTGATAGCACCTAGCTGTGACTTTGCTCCTAGTGCCTGAATCTCTGCAAGGACTTGCTGATACCTTTTGTTCCAAAAATTTAACAAAACCCCTGTCCTAAGGTAAACTAAGAGCTTAAGAAGCTTTAGAATCCAAATGCTGAATTTTGGCCACCGCAAAGTAAGTAAAAAACAACTTCAAATTATCAGGCTGCCTTAAGTATTTATTCTCAATGACAAAGTGATATGACAGTAAAAATTGTAAATATAAAAGGTCTTAATGCTGTTGGCCATCAGTATCAATTATTCACCTTTTCTTTTTGCAGTACACGGGCCTCTCATTGTTTTGGCCTCCCCCGTTGTGGAGCACAGGCTCTGGACGTGCAGGCTCTGCGGCCATGGCTCACGGGCCTAGCTGCTCGGCGGCATGTGGGATCTTCCCGGACCAGGGCACGAACCCGTGTCCCCTGCATCGGCAGGCGGACTCTCAACCACTGCACCACCAGGGAAGCCCCAATTATTCACTTTTTATGAGGACTTTATTTTTCTTTTCTCTTTGAATGGGTGTGTGCACATGCATGCAGCACCCAAAGAATTGATTTTCCAATCAACCATTTAATGCCACAATACATTTGAGGACAGCTATGGCTCTTCTTTTTCCACATCTACCCTCCATTGCCAGTCCCATTTTCTTCTATTCCATACTATCTACTATATTTAATACGTAACCATCTAATCCAACTTCCACACCTTCACTTAAGCTTGTTAACATCAAATGCAATATGTACTATTGCTTTTGTATACTATTTATCATAATTTTTTGGCTTTATTGAGATGTAATTGAGATATTACATTGTGTAAGGTTAAGGTGTACAGCATGTTGATCTGATACAAGTACATATTGTGAAATGACTATCACAGTTGTGTTAGTTAACACTTCCATCATCACCTCACATAATTATTTCTGTGGTGAGAACGTTCAAGATACATTCTTTTAGCAACTTTCAAGTATATAATATAGGATTTATTGTTAACTATAATCACCATGCTGTACATTAGATCCCCAGAACTTATTTACCTTGTAACTGGAAGTTTGTACCCTTTGACCTACATCTCCCCGTAACCCCCATCTCCCAGCCTCTGACAACCACCATTCTACTCTATTTCTACGAGTTTGGCTTTTTTATATTCCACATATAAGTGATATCACATAGTATTTGTCTTCCTCTGTCTGACATTTCACTTAGCATAATGCCCTCAAGGTCCATTCATGCTGTCACAAATGGCAGGATGTTCTTTCTCATTACTGAATTTCATATATATATATATATATATATATATATATATATATATATATACACACACACACACGCACACACACACACACCCCTGTTGATGGGCACTTAGGTTGTTACCTTGGATATTGTGAATAATGCTGCAGTGAACACAGAAGTGCAGATATCTTTTTGAGATACTGGTTTAGTTTCCTTTGGATATATACCCAGAAGTGGTATTGCTGGATTATATAGTTCTATTTTTAAGTTTTTTTTTTTTTTTTTACAAATAACCTGAGGATCTCTCACTGTTGTGGCCTCTCCCATTGAGGAGCACAGGCTCTGGACGCACAGGCCCAGCGGCCATGGCTCACGGGCCCAGCCGCTCCGTGGAATGTGGGACCCTCCCGGACCGGGGCACGAAGCCGTGTCCCATGCATCGGCAGGCGGACTCTCAACCACTGTGCCACCAGGGAAGCCCCTATTTTTAATTTTTTGAGGATCCTCCATGTTGTTTTCTATAGAGGCTGCACCAATTTACATTCCCATCAACATAAAGTTTCCCTTTTCTCCATATTCTCACCAACACTTATCTCTTGTCTTCTTGATGACAGCCATTCTAACAGGTGTGAGATGATATCTCATTGTGGTTTTGATTTGCATTTTCCCAGATGATTAGAGATGTTGAGCATCATTTCATGTAACTATTGGCTATCTGGATGTCTCCTTTGGAAAAATGTCTATTTGGTTCCTCTGCCCTTTTTTTAATCAGATTGTTTTTTACCTTTTAACGGCAGCATTTAGTTCATTTACATTTAATATTACTAGTGATATGATTGGGTTTAAGTCATCCACATTGCTATTTGTTTTTTGTTTCATTTGTTCTTTGTTCCTTTTTCTACATTTTACTGCTGTCCTTTGGATTGAGTATTTTAGTATTTTCAGTATCTATTTTATCACCTCTCTTGGCCTTTACGCTATACCTCATTATTTTGTTAATGGTTGTTCTCAGGATTACAGTATACATCTTTAACTTATCATAGTCGGCTCATAGCTAATACTGTAAAATACAAGAACCTCAAAACAGTAATTCCATTAACCACCTTCCCTTCTTTCTCTATTCTTTATTGTTTTTGTATATTTTACTTCAAATGACTAGTTTTTTAAAAGATATTAAGGGAAGGGTGAAAACTATTTTATCTTACCTATATTCTTCTATTTCCAGTCTGAATTTCTGTCTGGTATTATTTCCCTTCAGCCCAAAGAACTTCCTTTAGCACTGCTCGTAGTTCATGTGCACTGACAGTAGATATGCCCAGTGTTCATTTATTTTTAAATGTCTTTATTTTACTCTCATTTTTGAGAGATATTTTCACTAGATACAGAATTCTGAAGTGACAGGGTTTTTTTTTTCCAGAACTTAAAAGGTGTTGTCCCATTATCTTCTGCCCTGTTTTTTCTTCTGATGAGGTATTAGCTGTAATTTGTATCACTGTTCTCTGTATATATCATATCATCTTCAGTTGCTTTAAAGATTTTTCCATTTATCTTCGTTTTTTGGCTTTAGACTATATGCCTAGTTTTGGTTTTCTGTTCATTTATTATGCTTGCTGCTCAATGAGCTTCTTAAATCTGCAACGTTCCTCACCGCATTTGACAAATGTTTTCCCATTATTTCTTTAAACATTTTTCTCCTGCCCAATTCTTTCTCTCCTCTTCCTCTGGGATGCATATTATGTGTATAATAGCCTTCTGGATATTTTCCCACAAGTTATTGGGACGCTGTTCCTTTTTTACCAATTGTTTTTTCTCTATTCTTCAAATTGGATTTCTATTGATTGTCTTCAAGTTCACTGACTCTTTCTTCTGCAGCCTCCAATCCACTCTTAAGCCTATGGATTTTTAATTTCATGTGATGTGCTTTTCAATTCTAAAATTTCCATTAGGCTCTTTTTTATAGTTTGCATTTCTGTGCTGAGATACCCCATATGTTTACTCATTATGCCCAACTTGTTGTTTCACATGCCTGACTGTATGTACCACAGTTGCTTTATACTCCTCCTCTGCTTATTCCAACATCTGGGTCATCTCCAAGTCTGTTTTATTAACTGCTCTTCTCCCTTGATTATGGGTCTAATTTCCTGCTTTTTTGAACATCTAGTATTCTTTGATTGTGTAATAGACACTTTAAAATGATACATATTAGGTAGTCAGGATTATATTATCTTGTTTTAAAGAGAGTTGACTTTTTTTAGTGGCAGGCAGTTATACTGTTGACAAATCTTTCTGATCCTGTCAAGCTTGGTTTTACTTGTTATTAGAACAGATCAATTTGGGTTTTTTCTTGGTCCATAATCATGGCCCTTGCTCAAGGGTATGATCTTTACTCATAAAGGTAAGGTACAAACTTTTTGAAGTCTCAACCGAATATCTGAGGTGCTCAGTGAAGTCTCTTCACCCTGGCTTGGCCAGAGACCCAGTGTCTTCTAAGAGTACATGCCTATCTTCCTTTTGATATCTCTGTTAGCTCTCAACCCATCCACAGGAGCACACTGCTCGTGCTTACCCTCATAAAGTCTCACCATACATCATCCCCAGTTAGAGAGCCAAGATGAAAATGGCACTCATCTTGTGATTTCCTTCTCTCAGGGTTCAAAGCCCTGTGCTGCCCATTATTTGATGCCTGAAAACAACTGTCTCATGCATTATGTCCAAATAGTTTTTGGAAGTGTAAGTGTAGTATCTTGTACTCCATCATTTCCAGAGCAGAACTCCTCCTTACTGTCTTAATTTTTATCACCTCATTAAGTTAATGTGAGACATTATTATTGCAAAGGAGAAAATATATTTATTCTTTATGCATTTATTAATAGTACGTTACAAATGTTGACAAAGCTTTGATTGAAGGAAATTAGCAAATGATAAATCTATAAGGGCAGAATTAAGAAATTTCCCTTTGGAATTCCCAGCAGCTTTTTAAACATCAACAGTTTCTGTTACTGCTTCTGGAGAAAAAAGGAATTTTGAGGCATGAGATATAATTTTCTTATGTCAAAACACTGTGCCTAAGAATTTTTCCTGTTGAATAGATGATCAAACAGGCATATTTTAGGACAAAATAACTAACTCATTTTAGATCACAGGCCTTGAGACTACCCCCAATGCCACTTCTAAAAGATTTTTGTGGCTGAAAGCTGTACCAGATGGCTGATACAAACAAGGAAGAGACTTCATCTCTCCCAGCTGTGACTTACTTTGTCTCTGGCATTTAGCTATGTCTAGCATTTAATGTTATGAAAATGTAAGGATTAGAAATCAGTATGATCACTCCTTTAACAAGAGGCTTAGCAGAGGCAAGGCTGGTAGCTTCTTTAGCACACAGATACGTTTGTTTGGCCTGCACAGGGTTTTTAAAAAAATGTCGAATATCTTGCCAAGATTTAAATATTGAGAGATTTTATCAAAAAATTCAGATTTCCATTTTGTCTTGAATCTGGCGACACTAAATTTTAATTTGGGTCCAGTAGTAGTTGGTAGAGCCAGAGAAGCAACTGTCTTTTAGAAATGGCTTGTGGTCCCCTTACCTTTATACATTTATACCACCTCCCAGCTCCTATGGCACACATTTGCCTCCTTCAATCTAATAACATTCAGGAAGTAGGAATAGTTGGCAACCAAAGCAGATAAATGTCTAAAAGCTCCTTTCCAGAGATGTAGGTGGGATTATCAATTTCTAGAACTTATTCCATTTCTCCACTTTAACACTCAGTTTAGTGGTTAGAAGTGCATGATAATTATTCCATTTCACTGTACTAAAGACACCACTGATTTTAAGAGGCATCATTATGCTTTGATCACTAAAAAAATGTAAAGCTCCTACCATTTAACTATGATATCCCATGGACTGAAAGCTGCATCTTGATTGCAGAGATGTGAAAATGTGAAAGATTATGCATATGAATATGATTAATAAAATGCTTTCTAGTTTACAGATCAATTTCAATTTCTTCATAATTTCCATTCTCAACGCCATAACCTCTTAAATAAGCTCCAGGCCTCTAATCTCACTCCTCTTCAGTCCTCCTCCATTCAACTAGTAGAACTATCTTTCTAGAACAGAAATCAGACCATGTCTGTCCTCTATGCTCCAGTTTCCTTAGCATGTCATGTCAGACCACACCCTATCTTGGCTTTCTCTTTTCTGGTCTCACCTTCTCTTGCCCCTGCTTTTGTTTCTAGCAATACCAAATTCACTGAGTCTTTGAGCATGCTGTCTTTTTTGTTTACATCACCTCTTCCGAATTTTCTGGTTAATCAGATTTTCATCCTTTTTTTTTTTTTTTGTGGTACGCAGGCCTCTCACTGTTGTGGCCTCTCCCGATGGGAAGCACAGGCTCCGGACGCACAGGCCCAGTGGCCATGGCTCATGGGCCCAGCCGCTCTGCGGCATGTGGGACTCTCCCGGACCGGGGCACGAACCCGTGTCCCCTGCATCGGCAGGCAGACTCTCAACCACTGCGCCACCAGGGAAGCCCAGATTTTAGTCATTCTTTAATTCAGCACAGTCACAACCTCTTATGCGAGACCTTCTTCGGTACACATACCCATCCTTTTCATTCCATTCTGGGGCCATTTGAAATTAGTTTGGTCTGCTTCTGCACCTACCTACTATTTGCCTTGTGAGTTATTCACATGCATGCATACCTGTCTAGACCAGAGCTTGCAAATGGCCAGTTCATAAGTTGATTCCACCCTTCACAGACACATTCTGCCTACAAAATGTTTAGACAATTTTTGTAATTAGATGTCTATATTAAAAATAGGGACTTTACACATTTTAAGAAAACTAAGTCCTAGAAACATGGGACTAGCATTTCTGGATAACCACACCAGCTGAAGCTGACACAGGCTGCCCCATCCAGAGTAGACATACTTTCTACAGTGTATCAGGGAATCCATCAGTCCTCCTGGTTTTTTAAATGTCTTTTCACTTGTTCAAAATACAGCCCTGGCCTCTATAAGCATCAGCATTTACAACTTTGGGTGTGAACTGTGAACTCCTTGACATAAGGGTGTATCTTACTGATCTGTGTACCCTGGTGCCTAGCACAGAGCTTGGCATATATAGTTGGAGTTCAAAAAATATTTTATATATTGAATAATCCGATATGATAATTACAACAGTCTAGCAAAGATGCAAGGTAGGTATCATGATTCACAGTTGATAAAGATACTACACTTTGGAAAGTCAACTCTTGCTCTTAGTTGATAAGAGGCAGAGCTGAGGTCAAACCCAAATCTGTATTCCATGTCTTAGGATTTCTTACAAAGACAACCAGTCTTATGTGGTTTTCTACCTGTTGAGGTCATGAAACCTCAATATTTTTTCTATTGATAAATTAATCTCCACGTCCTCTGTATCCCCACCATTACAAAACTTATCACGCATTGCTTTGTATGACAGTTCACTGTGTATGTCTCCCCAATGTGACTTGAGGTTGAAGGCCTGTGACCAGACAGTGCCTTTCATGTAGTAGACCTGCAATAGTGGCTTGGAAAATTTAAAGGAATTGAATGAATAAGTCTCTATTCTCTATTATTTCTATCATAACAATGCCTTAAATCCTATATGAAAGGAGGGAAGGAAAAAATGAAGGGAAGAAGGAAAGAAGGAAGACTATTGTTATAAAAGAAGAAAAATAGGTGCTTCCCTGACGGCACAGTGGTTGAGAGTCCGCCTGCCAATGCAGGGGACACGGGTTCGTGCCCCGGTCTGGGAAGATCCCACATGCCGCGGAGCGGCTGGGCCCGTGAGCCATGGCCGCTGAGCCTGCGCGTCGGGAGCCTGTGCTCCGCAACGGGAGAGGCCACAACAGTGAGAGGCCTGTGTACAGCAAAAAATAAAAGAAAATAAAAAATAAAAGAAGAAAAATAAGCATGCAAACAAGAGTTCACTTATACCTAGTTACTGCTTCCCATTTTTATCAACAGTATTTGTCATGACAGAACTGATAAATTCATATCGTTTCCCATCCATTTAGGATTTAAAAGTGTTAATCACATCATTGTCATATTTACTCTTTCAGATGCTTGTATTTGTTTCCACCAGGTCATAGCCACCTCTCTGTTAATGTATCACGTGTTTCTTTCATTAATGCCAAATATTTTGTTCCATTAGTGACATTTTGTGACAATTTAAAAGTCAATCTTACAATTAGAAGTAACACTGCTCTTCTGGACAGTGCTGTCTGAGCTGAATTGACTCTGACTGATAGCAGAGCTTGATATTTCCAGTTTGTTGGGGTCCCCCCAAAAAAACCATAATGTCTTCTTGCCTCTTCCCTTTAGGTGATAAAGTTCAGATGGGAATAAAATAAGTGTCATTCACAGCTATGTTAAGGCAATTAACCCTAAAGGAGTCTTATGCTCCATAAACAGTACTAAGTAAGCCTCTCTGACTCAACCCAGAAAACAGGAACCACACTTAGGTTTTACTAACTGACAACTTCTGGGCTTGACATAGGTATGTGGGTCAGAGGAATAGTGAATTCAGCTAGCCATATACTTTGTCAACTTTAAATCCAAATATGGAAAGCTTGATCATTTTTCTTAGGGCTATTACTTAGTAAGTCATTTAGTGTCAGATAAGTATTGTACTTCTTCTAATGCATTTACTAAATTAAGTAATATACCTACAAAAACCAACCATTACACTTTTATAATTATCTTCTTATCATAAATGGAGAGCTAGGGTTTAAAAGGATTAAGTAGCTTGTGTAAACTGAATTAAGTAGTTTAGTTCTCTCTGCATGTAGTACAAATCTGCCTTTCTTTCTTACCTACTTATCTTCATACATTCTATTAAAAGGTATCCTTTCAATACTTAAAAAAAAATAAATTTATTTATTAATTTTGGCTGCATTGGGTCTTTGTTGCTGCGTGTGGGCTTTCTCTAGCTGTGGTGAGCTGGGGCTACTCTGTTGCGGTGCGCGGGCTTCTCATTGCGGTGGCTTCTCCTGTTGTGGAGCACAGGCTCTAGGAGCGCGGGCTTCAGTAGTTGTGGCTCGCTGGCTCTAGAGCACAGGCTTAGTAGTTGTGGCACATGGGCTTAGTTGCTCCACAGCATGTGGGATCTTCCCGGACCAAGGCTCGAACCCGTGTCCCCTGCATTGGCACCAGATTCTTAACCACTGCACCAACAGGGAAGTCCCAAACCTTTCAATACTTTTTATGCTTTTTCATATATTATTCCACTAGTTTTAGGGTTCTGGGTTCTACATTTATTTAAAAGGAAAATGTAATTTTGCATTCAGACAATACAGTGCACCTTGTTCAAAAATTATTAAGAATTGCAAAATGGTGACAGCAAAGCATTAAACCAAGAATATACAGTGGAGAAAAGACAGTCTCTTAAAAAGTTTGAGTTGGGAAAACTGAACAGAGATGCAAAAGAACAAAACTGGACCACTATCTTACAATATATACAAAAATAAATTCAAAATGGACTAAAGACTTAAATGTAAGATGTGAAACCATAAAATTCCTAGAAGAAAACATAGGCAGTGTGCTCTTTGACATAGGTCTCAATGATATTTTTTTGGATCTGCCTCCTCAAGCAAGGGCAACAAGAGCAAAAATAAAACATGGACTACCTCAAACCAAAAAGCTTTAACACAGCAAAGGAAACCATCCACAAAACGAAAAGGCAACCTACTGAATGGGAGAAGATATTTTCAAATCATATACCTGATAAGGGGTTTAACATCCATAATATATAAATAACTTATACAATTTAATGTCTAAAACCAAACAACCTGATTAAAAAATTAGCAGAGGGTCTGAATAGACTTATTTTCCAAAGAAGATATAAAGATGGCCAATAGGCACATGAAAAGATGATCAATGTCACTAATTATCAGGGAAATGCAAGTGAAAACCACAATAAGATATCACCTCACACCTGTCAGAATGGCTATTATCAAAAACACAACAAAAAACAAGAGTCGGTGAAGATGTGGAGAAAAGGGAACCCTAGTACATGTTGGTAGGAATATAAATTTGTACACCCACGGTGAAAAACAGTATGGAGGTTCCTCAAGAAACTAAAAATAGAACCACCATATGACCTGGCAACTCCACTTCTGGGTATATATCCAAAAAAAAAGAAAAAAGTAACTTGAAGGGCTTCCCTGGTGGCGCAGTGGTTGAGAGTCCGCCTGCCGATGCAGGGGACACGGGTTCGTGCCCTGGTCCGGGAAGATCCCACATGCCGCGGAGCGGCTGGGCCCGTGAGCCATGGCTGCTGAGCCTGCGCGTCTGGAGCCTGTGCTCCGCAATGGGAGAGGCCACAACAGTGAGAGGCCCACGTACAGCAAAAAAAAAAAAAAAAAAGTAACTCGGAAACATATATGTATATCCCAATGTTCACTGTAGCATTATTTACAATAGTAAAGATATGGAAGCAACCTAAGTGTCCTTCGATAGATCAATGGATAAAGATGTGATGTGTATATGTATGTGTATATATATATGTGTGTGTGTGATATGTGGTGTGTATATGCACACAATGAAATATTATTCAGCAATAAAGAAGAATGAAATCTTGCCATTTGTGACAACATGAATGGACCTACAGTATGTTATGCTAAGTGAAATAAGTCAGATAAAGATAAAATACTGTATGATTTCACTTGCATGTGGAACCTAAAAATCAAAACAAATGAACAAACGTAACAAAACAGAAACAGACTCATAGATACAGAGAACAAGCTCGTGGTTGTCAGCGGGGAGGGTGGCTGGGGGCTGGACAAAGTCAGTGAAGAGGATTAAGAGGCATAAACTTCCAGTTACAAAAGAAATAAGTCAAGGGGAGGTGATGCACAGCATAGAGAATGTAGTCAATAATATTGTGATAACTTTGTATGGTGACAGATGGCAACTAGGCTTACTATGGTGATCAAATCAATATGTATATAAATATTGAATCACTATGATGTACACCTGAAACCAATACAATATTGTTTGTCGGTTATACCTCAATAAATAAAAGGACAAAAACAAGGGTAGAGTTCTTGTGAATTGGAACCTGTGTGATTGTACAGCTCACATGTCCATGAAGGTGGCTCTCACCAGATGCAAATCATTTGGCCTCCCTGACCCTCAGATTGTTCATCTACAAATGTGGCGTAATCACACCTGCCTTGTCCCTCTCATGGATGTTGTAAGGATCACATGAGATAAGTTCAAATGCTTTGTAGGCTCCAAAACACTTTAAAATATATGTTTGTTTTACAAAGTTATTGGTTGATGCACATTTTTTTTCATTTACTTAAGAAATATTATAGAACACTTCCAACAGGCTTAAGTTTGAAACAAATGAGTATTGTTTATTCCCCTCTGAAAACACAAATTCTTTCTTAAAACAACAGGCCTTACCAAGATTTTACACCAATTATATACTTTGGGAACAATAACATATCTCTTGAAACAGGGATAGATGAGTAGATGTGCCTAAGCACAAATGGATTCCTTGAAACTAAATTGAACTGTTTAAAATCACTATGTTATGGGACTCTGAAATTTTACATTCATTTTCTGACACATCCAGTCTCTTCATCAGCCAGCCTTCAGTTTTACAATTCCCCCACCCCACCCCAACCTGCCTAGTTTCTGGGTAGAAGATTTCCTAGCATGTTATCTTATCAAATGCATTAATGGGCTCTATTTATTCTTTCTTGCTGAAATAAGAATTTGTGAAGAGGGAAGCCTGAGGTCTCCTCAATTCTGAGCTCTTTGCCTTTTTGTCAGGATGTCCTATCTTGCGGGAAGATGCTTTTTTCTTCTTCTTCTTTTTAAATGTCTCTTCAGTAATTTTCCTGCATTTTGCTTTTGGGTCAAAAGCAAAGGAGACAAACTTAAACTAGCTAGAAATTTCAGAATGAATTCCTATACGTTCTTGATCCTCAAAACAAAGAACACTCCAGGATCCAATGACAAAATTTACTCAATTTTTAGTGTGAAGATAAAATATCTTCACTTTTTGTCCTGGTCTTAGTTCTTACTCGGTCTTCCAGGGAACATTTAAATAGTTATGAAACAGATTAGAATATTGCCATTCCGATCCCTGAAAATGTAATATTAATTGAAATTATAGATTCCTCGTTCCAAGTGATTTAACAACGCCGCTAAAACATTGAGACGCTACAGGCTCTGTACCCTTTTTTCTTGTAGTAATACAACCAAAATGTAACATAACTTTATTTTTTTTTTTTCCGCGGTACGCGGGCCTCTCACTGCCGTGGCCTCTCCCGTCGCGGAGCACAGCCTCCGGCCGCGCAGGCCCAGCGGCCATGGCTCACGGGTCCAGCCGCTCCGCGGCATGTGGGATCTTCCCGGACCGGGGCACGAACCCGCGTCCCCTGAATCGGCAGGCGGACTCTCAACCACTGCGCCACCAGGGAAGCCCAACATAACTATTTTTAAAACAAGTAATTTAAACAAATAATGTAGTTCTCCACTTGAACACGACCCTATCTATGACTGTAGAGGAGCCTTCTCTGTGCATCTTCATGTACCTACCTCAGGATCCATTTAGAGCTAAGGGTCTAGCCCTCAGAGCTGGAGGAAAATCAATCACTCAATTTATATCAGAGGCTCAGAGTTAAAAGAAAAGGCCCCTTGGTGTCCTAATCTTCAAAGAAAAAGTAAAGAAAAAGGAGGTTACAACTCAAAGTGTGTTTCCAAATGTCAGACTGGGCCTCCTGGGCAAATCTGTGGCATGGGACTAGATGGTTGAGAACAGCTAAGTGGGACAGTGGCGATACAAAGTATCCCAAACTGAAATCACAAAGGCTGGCCACAGAAAAGGACTGAGCAGATGCTTTATCTTCCCCAGGGAACTGGTGACATCTCCTGTCTGTTCTGTGGAGTGGGGATGGCCAAGGGAGGGTGGGAAAAAGGAATTAGAGTATTAGGCCACATGCCAGGGCATTGATGTGATTAGAAATGATTGGAAATCCCTTGGGAGAATGTCAATTTCCTCTTTATTATTGGTAATGTTTGCTTAGGGTCATGAAATAATTTGAGTTGGCCTAAAATGCAATCTTTAATGGCTAAAATGTAGTGGTCTATTGTGTTTCCTGCATTAATTAGAAATGGCATCTAATTATTGCTTAATGAGCCAAACAAAATAAGTTCCTTTGCACTCTCCTTAACTTTAATCCGAGACAGCCTGAGCTGCTTCCTGAAGAAAGCAGTAAAGCATGTATAACTTATACAGACAAAACAGATTCTGTTTATGGCATTGAAGACCCTTGCAATCATTCAGGTGACGATCAAAATTATCTAGTAGCAGAAGCTGCCACTGGCTGCAGATGTAAAAATTGAGCCCTTTCAAGAAAACACTGTTGAATTTGTCTAAATACTGCCAAACAGAAAATTTTTTTCTAAGCTAACTTTTATTTAGCTCCCTCTATGCACTTTGAGAGAAAAGAAGTAGTGAGTTTAAGAATTAGCAGAAAAGAAATAAGAATGAGGTAAGAATAAGTTTCTTCATATGTAAACAACTGAAATCATAATCCTCAACAAATAAGGTTGTCTTAAGGATTAAATTAGATATTTTATGTGAAAGATCCTAGCACAGTGTCAGGCACATAAATGGAGCTAAATGAATTTTAATTTCCTCCTTTTCCCCTTAGTGTATCTGATTTCAGAATCTCATGTGAGGACTAACCTAAGTCAGATAGACACAGACTCATTAATAAATGACATTCCCTGTTCTGTTCACCACCTCAATGTTATCATTTCAAATTAACCTGAACAAATCAATACTCATTAAATTGCACAAGGCAAATAGTCCTTAAATTAAAGTAGCTCACCGTTTCTATCCCTTCTCAATTGAAAAACTAATGCTAGCAAAAGTTTCTAATTATCTGGGCAAACAGTGACCTTTCCCTTTGACCACTGATTTTGTGGAAGAAATAAAACCTTTCAACTGACAGTTTTCTTCTTAAAGAACTCTGGCCAAAAGGTCACCCAAAGGCACATTCATTTCAAATAAGGTACGAAAGAATTTCCCAGTTGACCCAGCAATAAACAAGATAATAAAATGTTTATCAGGAAACAAAGTGTCTTGAACAGAAAGAGCCATGTGGAATCATGTATGTTATCCATTTGTCATATCATTCTGCTACTGTATTCTCTTATCTTTGATAAAATACTTTTTTGATATCAAATCCATCTATTTCAGAAATGATATTTCATCATCTAAATTGATATTATTGCTTCATCAAAATGTCAAGATTGAAAAAGCTCTCTCAGTTGTTTGTAGTTATTTCTGGTTTAGTTTATACACAATAAAATCTATATTGGTAAATATCAACTTTCCTCATCTGTACACTGTTCATTACGAAGATGGAAATAGTAAATCCCACATATTAAGAAGACACTTATTTCAAGATCTCAATGGTTTTCAATCATATTCAAGAACAGAAAAGAAACACAAAATTATACTGGAGTATATCATTATAATGATAAGAATAAATTAATTAATTCATTAGCTTCTGTAGATTTTTAACTACCAGCTTTTTAAAGTTCTCAAATATGAAAATATTCTGAAAAGATGATGGGACCATGTTTGTTTCTTTTTTTAATTAAAGGTACTATTAAATTTATTGGTCAATTATAAAGCAAATTTTTAGAATGTAAAATGTATATTATGGGGCAAATGAGCAGTATTTTATATTCACCAAAAGAATATAAAGCAATTTACATTCTTATAAATATATTGAAGAAGAGCAATACTTTATATTCATTAACAGGCTTCACTGTTACAAAATTGGATTATGATATACTCTTTACTAATAAATGGATTTGCAGATTCATGATTATAAGAGTGTTAGAACAATATGACTTTCCATTACATGGATTTTGATGTGCTATTGGTTAAATCTTCTCTGGATTTGGACAAAGACAGTAAAGGTGAGTCTTCATGAGTAGTGTTAACAGCATCAAAAACTGTCACTACCTTTCCCTCAAAATTACACAGCCTGTAACTAACCAAATATTACTTTAAAAGAAATTCCACTCTAATTACTAGTCATATCTTATATATTAAATAGGTGCATTCCCCAAAATATCATAATTAATATTGGACTGCTTTTTCCATTAATTTCTATTACACTTTACAGCTGTGGCTTCTATAGGAAAAAACTGCCTTAATGGGGAAAAAAGATACACTTAAGAATTCTAATGTCCACTACAAGGAAGATTCTACTCCTATCACTTTACATGCCCACACAATTACTGCAAGAAATTATTTTAAAGGACAATTTACATCACCTCATATATCATTTCAAAGAGCATACGTTAAAGTTAGGTCCCATTTCATTGGCCTCCCTCTTAATGCCACAATAGTAAAATAACCAAGTAGCATATAGCTATGTCTATATTATAGGTATTTTGTAGAAAGAAGAAATTCACTTAAAGAGGGTGTTTTGGATAGTTCCAATGGTAAAGAACAAATAGTCGACATGTACTGAGCCCTACATTCCAGGCACTGATTGGACCCCTTTGCACACATGATTTCATAACAGTAACTTATTTGAAGAGCTGAGACAACCAAGGTTCAGAGAAGTAAAGTAATATGACCAAGGTCACAAAGCTAACATGCAGTGGGAGGGAGGATTTGATGACTTGCATAATTGATATTTTTAAGAAAAGTTGTGTGGCTATTCATATTACTTAAGTATAAAGACAGATTAATTGATAACAGAGTTTCTAATAGATCTTTCAGTAGAAGGGTAAAATATTTCAAGTTTTAATTCTGCTAATGAAGAGATCCCATCTCTGTTCACTCACTTATTCAAAATATCCTTCCTGAGTCTCTAACTACGCATGCTGCTGGAAGACCAAGTGATACAAGGAAGAAGCTCAGAAAAAGGCAATGGTAGCTTAAAGAAAAGTGATGGAATCAGGGAAAGCTTCATAAAGGAAGCATCATTTGACTCTCCTTAAAGGATAAGAAGAATTTAGCAGGAACAGATGAGAGCCATGGCCAGTCCATGAAAAGGAAGTGAGCAATGGCTCAGAAGCTGGGATTCAAGACACACAAAAAGAACAGTGAGAACTCTTAGGTAGGCTATTCCATTGGGTGGATGAGGGGTGGTCTAATGTGAAATAAGATGAGGTGTGAGTATGGAAAGTTTTACATGCCAAGATTGGGAATCTGTTATCAACCCCATAGGCAGAGGAAAGTTACTGAGGTTTCTGAGTATGGGAGTATTACGATCAGTGCTTTAAGAGGATAAGGGATGCAGGATATATTGGAGGGAGAGCAAAACCCAGGAGACTTATAGCTGATTCACTTTGTTATACAGCAGAAACTAACACACCATTGTAAAGCAATTATACTCCAATAAAGATGTTGGAGTATAAAAAAATGACCAACCCCCCCCCCCCCAGGAGACTGTTGGAGAAGCCATCACAAAAGTGGAGGCATGCAGGAGGGCAGTGGTGGTGGGAAAGGAGAAAAGGGAAAGTTGTAGGAGAGATTTCAAAAGTCGTCTTGATGACTGAGAGAGGTGGGATGGAGACAAAGACAGATGGACAGAGAAGTCAGAGGTGATTCAGTTTGAGCCTGAGCTATTGGAAGAATGGTGAACAGAGAAGAAAGAACTGGGAGAAAGGGAGGCTGGGAATAGGGTTTTGACACATGAAGTTTAAAACTAAAATGTAAAGATGTTCAGATTGGAAAGAGTTGGACGTCATATGACGAGAGGTGATGGCTGAGGCCACAGAACAGGATAAGTATAAAGAGAGAAGAGGCTTAATGAATACCTCCAGAGGACAGAGAGATCAAGGGGAGAAAGCAAACTTCCTCAAAGCAGCAATGTTAAAGTCGCACAATTAGACCTGTTATTAAAATTATCAATGCTAAGTAGCTGTACTTAATGCAGTGGCTCTCAACTGGGGGTAATTTTGGCCCTTCCCTAGATGACATTTATCAATCTCTGCAGACATTTTTGTTGTCTGAGTGCAGTGGGGTTTGCTACTAACATCTTGTAAGTAGAGGACAGAGACAGTGCTAAATATCCTGCAAAGCACATGGTGACATCACTCAAAAAAAAAAAATCAAAGAATTAGTGGCCCAAAATGTCAATAGTGCTGAGGTTGAGAAACCCTGGCTTAAAGTGAGATTTACTCAGTTTAGAACTGCAAACTGTTTAGAAACACAGGATATCCAGAATAGAAGGGCCATCCATCTGGTGTAGTAAAAACTCCTTCATACATAGCTTAAGTTAAAGTTAAGTTTTAAGTTTGCAAAGAAGTTAGTTTTAATCATATTTGCCCAATGATGGAAAAAAGGAATTCTATTACTAACTGAAATCTCCAAAAAGTATACTGTAGCCAATGTTCCAAATGTTGCCCCATTGAAGGTACCAATATGAGTTGCAGGGACCCTCCACCAACAAATCACATGAACCAATGGGTTGTTGGCCCTCAGCTCATTCCTACACTGTGTTTTAAACTCAAAGACATCTCTGAGAGTTTCTTGGACTGTTCTAGAATATTTATAAGGCATAGCCTGAAGAATTCTATTAATCTGCAGTTGAAGTATCATCCGTTTGGGTCCTGAAATTTCTGACTATCACAAGAAACTCCAGAATATCTCAAAAGGAGAAGTCAAGGAAGCCTCTAAGGCTGATGGGATCATGAAAAATATGAACAAATCCAGCTATCTCAGAAACAATAATAATTAACACTTAATAAGCAGTTACTCTAGGTCAGGCATTGTGCCATGTTCTTTTTTTTTTAAGAACTTTAATTATTTATTAATAAATTTATTTATTTTATTTTTGGCTGTATTGGGTCTTCGTTGCTGCACGTGGCTTTCTCTAGCTGCAGCAAGCAGGGTTACTCTTTGATGCAGTACGCGGGCTTCTCATTGCGGTGGCTTCTCTCATTGTGAAGCAGGGCTCTAGGTGCACGGGCTTCAGTAGTTGTGGCATGTGGGCTCAGTAGTTGTGGCTCACAGGCTCTAGAATTCAGGCTCAGTAGTTGTGGTGCATGGGCTTAGTTGCTCCACAGCATGTGGGATCTTCCGGGACTAGGGCTGGGACCCATGTCTCCTGCACTGGCAGGCAGATTCTTAACCACTACGCCACCAGGGAAGTCCCTGCGCCATATTCTGAAGAATACATGTGAACATGTATTATCTCATCTAATTCTCAGAACATATGGGCATAATTCTTTTTTATGCCCTTTTACAGATGAAAAGATTGAAGCCCAGAGAGGTTACTTACTTGCTCAAGGTTATTCAATTAGCAAAAGGTAAATCTGGAACTTGATCCCAGTTCTCTCTAGCATTAAAGCCACTGCCTGTAACCACCATGACACCTGGCTTATTTGGCAATCCCTCAAACCCACATCCTCTAAGTGTCTATGAGGGGTCCTCCACTTTGGTCTTAAGGCCCTGGCACTCAGCTGCATGAGAAACATTTGTGCCATGTTGCAGGGTGCATCATCTTGCAATGAAATGGAAGTATTTCCTGGAATGAATAAGTTCTTTGTACCAAAACTTATAATTAGAAAATCAAAGAATATGCTTTGGTTTAAAAAGAAAAGGACTAACACTTCCAGAACAGAAATCCATCCCATATTTTTAGTTCTTTGACTTTTCTAAAGAATGGTGTAACTTTTAATCTGGCTTTCTAAATATACCAAGAGAACTGGCAGTGAAAAAGTACCAAAGAAACAAACAAACAAAAAAACCACAAAAAGAACAGCAACAACACCACAAACCCACCTCACTGCTACTCAAGATTGAGAAGATGGACAAATCATCCACATTGATTCTCTACTGGAATGAGAACAAAGACAACAGCAAGCACAGCTGTTTTTATACAATATTTACAATTATCAGGCCTTGAGAAACGTCTCTAGAAAAGCAGGGAATCCTTCAACTTTCCTTTGAATGACAGCTCTGCCGTATGAACAGAGGGTGTGATGCTGGCTCTATAAAACCTGAATATCTCCCTGCACATTCTGTGGGAGTCACAGATCGTCCAGCTGGTCTCTTATCCATTATGTAGACTTTCTATTATCTCCTGAACTCCTTTTGCCTTCCAAAGAAAAAATGGGTTAACATATCACCTGTTTAGAGTTTTTCCATTCAAAATTCAATTAATCTTCAAACAGAAATCACAGAGGTACAAGGCAAGCTATATAGTATGCTAATAATAGCACGCACTCTCTCAGCAAGTCTTCTCCAAAGCCAGCAACTATGCAGGTGGTGGCTGCCACATGGCAGCAGGCAGCCCCCTCCATCAGCCAATTTTAGAAAATATGAGGAAGAGGAAATAGAATATTTTTTTTTCTTTTTGCCTTGGACCTCATTAAAACCTTATGCCAGCTAAACTGATGCCACATCTCCTCACAATAGCAGAGGGTGTTGGGTGAAGTTGTAGAAGGGGGGGATTTGAAGTTTTTCACATTCACCCAGGCAATGCTCTGATTATAGAAAGATTGATGATGGTCAGATTCTTTAATAACATTCTCTCCGCACAGAAACTTCACTATTTAAATTCAACTATATTTTAATGGCATTCCTAGGGTAGGTATGTGTGAGATCTGTCATATGCCTGTGAGAATAATGCTCACCACTGCTATCAGATGAACACAGCTAAGAGGACTCATAATACTCATCACAGCCCAGAACACTAGATAAAGCTTCCCAAATGAACACAAATAATTGTTTTGTGTGCTAGAAAAGAAAATACACTTACAATGACTTTTTGTAGTTCAATAAGTATAAAAAAAGGACTACTATGCTTTTTTGTAATTCACTAGAGTTTTCTTTAAGTCAATGTGTCAGAATATATTCTTTTTTTTTTTTTTTTTTTGCGGTATGTGGGCCTCTCACTGTTGAGGCCTCTCCCGTTGTGGAGCACAGGCTCCGGACGCACAGGCTCAGCGGCCATGGCTCACGGGCCTAGCCGCTCTGCGGCTCGTGGGATCTTCCCAGACCGGGGCGTGAACCCGTGTCCCCTGCATCGGCAGGCAGACTGTCAACCACTGTGCCACCAGGGAAGCCCCCAGAATATATTCTTAATCTTAAAGCTATACTGTGTTCAGTAGAACAGGGATTACTGAAACATGAAAAGTAATACTAGCTATCATTATTGAGAAGTTCCTACAAACTAAGTCTCAAGCTTAGCACTTACATACTTACCCTCCAAGCCATCTTCCACACTACTGTCAAAGTAACCTTGGGCCTCAAAGCTGATATTGTCATTCCCTTTTTTAATAACCTCCTACTATTGATGGATGAAATCCCAATTCCTTAGCATGACATATAAGGTCATCTATCAGTTGGCTCCTGCCTACCTCTTCTGCTATTAGTGCCTTCACTTCAAGCCTTACTGAACTTCTGGCAACCCCCTGGCATCTCATTCACTAAGCAGCATAATACCATTTGTGTATGTTAAAAGCTTGATTATATAGAAAACACTGAATTTTATAATGATACATTCATTTCCAAAGACATACACCAAACACATTAGAATGGATGCTTACTGGGGGTAGAGGTAGGGAGGTGGGATGGCTGGTGAAGAAGAAACAAAGAACGAAAGCCAGAGAAACCTCATACAACCTGGAATATAGCATGCCATGATTGAGGAGGATGGTTACATCAGTTCTGCACCAGTACCAATAAAGTTCAACATGCCATGTTAGGCTAAGTAACAGGTACACACCAGGGAGGATTACTCAACAAGGTGTCACCTACCTTGTACTCATTCTTTTTTTTATAAATTTATTTTATTTTTTATGTATTTATTTTTGGCTGCATTGGGTCTTTGTTGCTGCGCGTGGGCTTTCTCTAGTTGCAGCGAGTGGGGTCTACTCTTTGTTGCGGTGCACAGGCTTCTCATCACAGTGGCTTCTCTTGTTGCAGAGCATGGGCTCTAGGCACGTGGGCTTCAGTAGTTATGGCTGACGGGCTCTTGAGCACAGGCTCAATAGTTGTGGCATGTGGTCTTAGTTGCTCCATGGCAAGTGGGATCTTCCCAGACCAGGGATCAAACCCGTGTCCCCTGCATTGGCAGGCGGATCCTTAACCACTGTGCCACCAGGGAAGTCCTTTTTGTACTCATTCTTAATCTAAGAAACTATTTGTCTTCTTATTTCCAAGCATTTACAAGATTGCACATTTATTTTCCCGCAAGTCAAGGCACCAGACCAATAAACATCCCTTAATCAACCTCTGTCCTCACCTCCAAATGACACTGAGATGACTACTGGTCCTAGAGATGGACTAAATCCCAAGTCTTGAGTCCTATACCCAGCTCACATTCATTTCAAACTCACTTTTTAAAAATGAGCAAAGTTAAATTTTAATGAGATGATGGAGGTGAAAGGGTGGTGGTTGGGGTCACTCAATGCAGGGAAAGAAAACTGAAGCAGGTGAAACAACCTACATACTGTGAGAAGCTTGGAGGCCACAGCACCCTTAGGGGAAGAACTACCAGACTAAGTAGACAGTAAACAGCTCAGAATCAGGGTCAACACAAGAGGGGCCAAAATGTCACATCTTGGTTTGGCTTTAGCTTAAGAAGCTTTAACTTCAATGAGTCCTTAGGAGGATGGTTAAGTGCAGCAAAAAATGGCTACACATTTCCTCCAAGACTGGCCAGGCCCCCCAGGGAGGGAGTGAGGTGTTGACCCCGGACCCTGAAGAGTTCCATACAAATGCATGTCTTTAATCATGCTGCCTTATTTGTCTTTCACTCAGGAGAAGTGATAAGATCATTCAGGTAGCAACTGATTTGGTGTGGATGCTTACTGATAATAGAATATTCTTAAGTTGTAAAGTCCTGGAATCATTAACCTATGTACCCTCATAATGCCCTGAACCAACAGGTGTCACAACCTTGTGACACTGCATCACTCTTCTGTGTGTGCATGTTTGTCTGAACCCACAAGGCTCTAAGATCCTAAGTCCAGGGATCAAGTCTTATTCATTCATGTCTCCAGCATGGATCATAGGCTGTGACACCTAGTAAGAATTTAGCGCATGTTTGTTATACAAAGAAGTCAATCAGTCAATGAAATTAGACAAATAAAACCACAACACAGATAAACCCAATGTGCCAAGTGGAAGGTTAACAACATCTCAATTATATTTTTTATCTACTATTAAACAAAAGTTATTTTCAAATGACTGGATGTTTAATTTTCTTTTTCTTTTTAAATTATTAATTGGGTTTCAGTTTGAAATTATAGAAGGCATTTTTAATGAGTTCAATATCTCGGGCTAAAGCCCAGATAATTAGCTCCTTTTTCCCATTGCATAAATGATTCAAAGAGTATTTTACATAATTGACTTTTTCTAAAACCCGAGTCAACCAAACTGAACATGTCTAGATCACATAATGTTTTTCCACTGCATTAAATTTCAATTCCAGAGATGCTTTGCTGTCATTTTGAATTGATCTTCAAAGACAACGGCTCCCAAAATTGTTTTAAATTTTATCTGCAAACTTTGTGACCTATAGATAAATATCCACGTATAAATAATGATAAGCACAGGAAAAAATTATTATCTTTAAAGGGAACATTGAGTATTTCATAAAATAAAATATTCTTCTGTAATCCTTATTATAATCTCCTATCTTATAATTCTACACATTGGGATTTTTAAACCATAGGTTTTTAAGGTACACTTATATTTTATTAGTAAGTTTCATTTAAAAACAATAACTGGTTTCAATACATTTATAAGGTGACTCTGGAATCCTGAAAACTTCAGGCCATTTCCAAAAATGTTTAATTCACAACCAAGCAGTAGCTTGGAAACTGAGAGAATATAACCTATAAGTGTAAAATACTTTAACATTTCCTTTCAGTCCAAAGTCAATGGTAGTTTAAAATGGTAGTTTAAAAGATTCCAAGGCTTTATTATTTAAGAACATTCACTCTTTAGTAAGTATCCTTGCCTAATTCCAATGCCAGTTTATTAATTATATCAAAAGGTCTTCAAAATAAGTGATTCTTAACTGAACAGACTTCTCTCTTTCTCATATGAAAACCAACTAAATTTAGTCTTTTTGCAAGTGAATTGCAGAAACAAAAAATAAGTGATAGAGTGAATATGCAAAGAAAACTACAATAGCTTGTCCTTCAGTCCTGTCCTAAAAGTGAATCTAAATCTGTAAATGGAACCAAATTTATGTAAAGGTAAATTCTGCAGAGCCCAGTTAAAACAAGGTCCTCAAAATGTAGTGGGGAGAGGGCATAAGGAAGCTGGACAGAATGGAATTAAGTCTCTCTGAATTGGGAGAATCCAATTCACTTACCTAAGTTATGGTCTCAAATTCAGCTATCCCTATGAAAGCTACACTTACTAAGAAAAATTCGTCCTCCTATCTAGGTCCTTTCCCACACCCCATTCAAAGAAAAATGACTTTTCTTCACGGACATTCCAATCCCAGGCATGACTGGAATAAAATCAGGACTCTTAGTTCCTTTAGCCAGTCCAGTAAGAGTCTCGCTAACACCCGAGTAGAAATAGAGCAGCAGTTACCACCAGTCACTCTGTTATTCTTATCATTTGAAGTTAGTTAAATGTACACATTTATATTCATTGTGACTGTTTTAGTGTGTAAGCATGTATGTAAATCATTCTATAGAATGAAATGAATTATTCTCAAAAAAGTCTTTTGTTGCCATTCTCCAGTAAATAATCTTTTCCATTATTGCTACAAAGAGATTTTGCCTGAGATATGTAGAAGCTAATAGACAAGCTAGCTGGTGAAGGAGGCAAGATACCTCTTACAAACGGTATCTGAAGGGGGCTGGTTAAAAAAATAATTAGCCATAAAGCCATCAAATCCTTTTCCACTATGTGGATTTTCATTAGGGGTCAGTTCAAATCACAAATTTGCAAACTACAAATTTTCCCAATGGTAAATAAAATTTCTTCTCTAAAATTATGGGTACTGAGTTCATGAACACAAGGACAGGGATATTTTGAATCCATTTTGTCTCTCAAGAGGTTTCTTCCCCCCCAGCGAAAGTTAACTGGTAATTTTGATGCAAACGCATTCAACTAAATCTAATGTAAAATGCAGTTCAAATTTCTGACAGGAGAGTTCTCAGGACATGTTAAAAGGTGATGTTAAAGTAAACTAATTTTCACTTAATTCCAACATTTACAATCCCATATTTTTTCATAACACCTCTCTCAAGCTAACTTAAAATATGTTGCAAAAGTTTAAATGGGTCAACTCCTTAAAGTGATGCATGAAAAACTCATTTATTCAGTGAGAAAGTCAATTACATTCTTTTCTTCAGCAATTTGTCTATGACATCTACCACTATAGTATCAATGGCCAAGAAGCAGACAGTGAATTAAATATTTTAACAAAAAGGGGAAAATAAGACATTTAATTTTTTTTCTTTGAGAAGAATACTTGAACAAAAAGACTATTACTGCAATGATTATTTACACTTTTCATCAATGACTTCATTTTTACTAAAACAATACATATCACTAGGTGTTTTATTCCAAAAGGAAATGAGAGAATCTCAAAATAATTCAAACAACTAGACGAAGTGAAAAGTCATACTCCCAGAAAAGGCAAAGTTTCAGATTACCAAGAAGGAAAAATGCAGCCAGTTCAGATGTGCTCTTTCACTCTTGTATTTTTCACTTCTATTAATGGTAGCAACTCTACTTTGTTTCACAAATCTTATGAGCAAAGCAGTCCCATGATTCAGACATTAGTAGAAAATTAGTCTATCATTTTTATGATTTCAGCTAACTTCACCGTCTCATGCTTTGTCTCATTTCTCATTCTCTTTTTTCATTTCCTTTAAACTCTAGGTGAAATGATAGATGAAAATGACAGGAGGGCAGGGGTGCAAAAAGCGCCCGAGTATGAGCCCAACTCTGTCTCCTGGATAGACCTGGGGGCTGCTTGCAGGCTTGCTCAATGTATGGACCCTATGAGAAGTTCAGCATAGATGCAACTTCATAATATTGTACAAGTCAATTTGGCAACTGAAAAGAAAATCCTGCACTCTATCACATATAAGGCACATGATTAGAAGTCAAAGGCTTTTAAAAATACATGTACATGGGGAGGAATCATACCGCAGAAGTCATTTGTTTCCACACTCTTGTGTTATATAGCATTTAGAACAGCACTGCCAAATAGAAGCAAAATGCTAGCTATGAATGGTGGCCATGTTTGTAATTTAACATTCCCAGTAGCCACACACAAAGAAAAAATATTAAAAGTAGCAAGGGAAAAGCAACAAATAACATATAACGGAATCCCCATAAGGTTAACAGTTGATCGTTCAGCAGAAACTCTGTAAGCCAGAAGGGAGTGGCAGGACATATTTAAAGTGATGAAAGGGAAAAAACCTACAACCGAGATTACTCTACCCAGCAAGAATCTCATTCTGATTCGACGGAGAAATTAAAACCTTTACAGACAAGCAGAAGCTAAGAGAATTCAGCACCACCAAACCAGCTTTACAACAAATCCTAAAGGAACTTCTCTGGGCAGGAAACACAAGAGAAGGAAAAGACCTACAGTAACAAACCCAAAACAATTAAAAAAATGGTAATAGGAACATACATATCGATAATTACCTTAAATGTAAGTGGATTAAATGCTCCAAGCAAAAGACACAGACTGGCTGAATGGATACAAAAACAAGACCCATATATATTATGTCTACAAGAGACCCACTTCAGACCTAGGGACACATACAGACTGAAAGTGAGAGGATGGAAAAAGATATTCCATGCAAATGGAAATCAAAAGAAAGCTGGAGTAGCAATTCTTGTATCAGACAAAATAGACTTTAAAATAAAGACTGTTACAAGAGACAAAGAAGGACACTACATAATGATCAATGGATCAATCCAAGAAGATATAACAATTGTAAATATTTATGCACACATCATAGGAGCACTTCAATACCTAAGGCAAATGCTACAGCCATAAAAGGGGAAATCGACAGTAACACAGTCATAGTAGGGGACTTTAACACCCCACTTTCACCAATGGACAGATCATCCAAAATAAAAATAAATAAGGAAACACAAGCTTTAAATGATACATTAAACAAGATGGACTTAATTGATATATAAAGGACATTCCATCCAACAACAACAGAATACACTTTCTTCTCAAGTGCTCATGGAACATTCTCCAGGATAGATCACATCTTCGGTCACAAATCAAGCCTCAGAAAATTTAAGAAAACTGAAATCTTATCAAGGATCTATTCCGACCACAACACTATGAGATTAGAAATCAATTACAGGGAAAAAAACTGTAAAAAACACAAACACATGGAGGTTAAACAATACACTAATTAATAACCAAGAGATTACTGAAGAAATCAAAGTGGAAATCAAAAAATACATAGAAACAAATGACAACGAAAACACAGTGATCCAAAACCTATGGGATGCAGCAAAAGCAGTTCTAAGAGGGAAGTTTACAGCACTACAATCCTACCTCAAGAAGCAAGAAAAATCTCAAATAAACAACCTAACCTTACACCTAAAGCAAATAAAGGAACAAGAACAAAAAAACCCCAAAGTTAGCAGAAGGAAAGAAATCATAAAGATCAGATTAGAAATAAATGAAAAAGAAATGAAGGAAAAAATAGCAAAGATCAATAAAACTAAAAGGTGGTTCGTTGAGAAGATAAACAAAATTGATAAACCATTAGCTAGACTTATCAAGAAATAAAGGAGAAGACTCAAGTCAACAGAATTAGAAATAAAAAATGAGAACTAACAACTGACACTGCGGAAATACAAAGCATCATGAGGGATTACTACAAGAAACTATATGCCAATAAAATGGATAATCTGGAAGAAATGGACAAATTCTTAGAAAAGCATAACCTCCCGAGACTGAACCAGCAAGAAATAGAAAGTATAAACAGACCAATCACAAGCACTGAAATTGAAACTGTGATTAAAAATCTTCCAACAAACAAAAGCCCAGGACCAGATGGCTTCACAGGAGAATTCTATCAAACATTTAGAGAAGAGCTAACACCTATCCTTCTCAAACTCTTCCAAAATATAGCAGAAGGAGGAACACTCCCAAACTCATTCTACGAGGACACCATCACCCGGACACCAAACCAGACAAAGATGTCACAAAAAAAGAAAACTACAGACCAATGTCACTGATGAACATAGATGCAAAAAATCCTCAACAAAATACTAGCAAACAGAATCCGACAGCACATTAAAAGGATCATACACCATGATCAAGTGGGGTTTATCCCAGGAATGCAAGGATTCTTCAATATCGATCAATGTGATACACCATATTAACAAACTGACGGATAAAATCCATATGATAATCTCAATAGATGCAGAAAAAGCTTTTGACAAAATTCAAGACCCATTTATGATAAAAACCCTCCAGATAGTAGGCATAAAGGGAACTTTCCTCAACATAATAAAGGCCATATTGACAAACCCACAGCCAACATCATTCTCAATGGTGAAAAACTGAAACCATTTCCTCTAAGATCAGGAACAAGGCAAGGATACCCACTCTCACCACTATTATTCAGCATAGTTTTGGAAGTTTTAGCCACAGCAATCAGAGAAGAGAAAGAAATAAAAGGAATCCAAATCGGAAAAGAAGAAGTAAAGCTGTCACTGTTTGCAGATGACATGATACTATACATTGAGAATCCTAAAGATGCTATCAGAAAAATACTAGAGCTAATCAACGAATTTGGTAAAGTAGCAGGATACAAAATTAATGTACAGAAATCTCTTGCATTCCTATACACTAATGATGAAAAGTCTGAAAGAGAAATTAAGGAAACACTCCCATTTACCACTGCAACAAAAAGAATAAAATACCTAGGAATAAACCTACCTAAGGAGATGAAAGACCTGTATGCAGAAACTATGAGACACTGATGAATGAAATTAAAGATGATACAAACAGATGGAGAGATATATTATGCCCTTGGATTGCAAGAATCAACAATGTGAAAATGACTACACTACCCAAAGCAATTTACAAATTCACTGCAATCCCTATAAAACTACCAATGGCATTTTTCACAGCACTAGAAGAAAAAATTTCACAATTTGTATGGAAACACAAAAGACCCCGAATACCCAAAGCAACCTTGAGAAAGAAAAACGGGCTGGAGGAATCAGGCTCCCTGAATTCAGACTATACTACAAAGCTACAGTAATCAAGACAGTATGGTATGGGCACAAAAACAGAAATATAGATCAATGGAACAAGATAGAATGCCCAGAGATAAACCCACGCACATATGGTCACCTTATCTTTGATAAAGGAGGCAAGAATATGCAGTGGGGAAAAGAGAGCCTCTTCAATAAATGGTGCTGGGAAAACTGGACAGCTACATGTAAAAGAATGAAATTAGAACACTTCTTAACACCATACACAAAAATAAACTCAAAATGGATTAAAGACCTAAATGTAAGTCCAGACACTATAAAGCTCTTAAAGGAAAACATAGGCAGAACACTCTATGACATAAATCACAGCAAGATCCTTTTAGACCCACCTCCAATAGAAATGGAAATAAAAACAAAAATAAACAAAGGGGACCTAATGAAACTTAAAAGCTTTTGCATAGCAAAGGAAACCATAAACAAGACAAAAAGACAGCCCTCAGAATGGGAGAGATATTTGCAAATGAAGGAACTGACAAAGTATTAATCTCCAAAATATACAAGGAGCTCATGCAGTTCAATATCAAAAAAACCAAACAACCCAATCCAAAAATGGACAGAAAACCTAAATAGACAATTCTCCAAAGAAGATATACAGGTTGCCAACAAACACATGAAAAGATGCTCAGCATCACTAATCATTAGAGAAATGCAAATCAAGGCTACAATGAGATATCACGTCATACCAGTGAGAATGTCCGTCATCAAAAAATCTACAAACAATAAATGCTGGAGAAGCTGTGAAGAAAAGGGAACTCTCTTGCACTGTTGGTGGGAATGTAAATTGATACAGCCACTCTGGAGAACAGTATAGAGGTTCCTTAAAAAACTAAAAATAGAACTACCATATGACCCAGCAATCCCACTACTGGGCATATACCCTGAGAAAACCAGAATTCAAAAAGACACATGAACCCCAGTGTTCATTGCAGCACTATTTACAATAGCCAGGACATGGAAGCAACCTAGGTGTCCATTGATGGATAAATGGATAAAGAAGATGTGGCAGATATAAACAATGGAATATTACTGAGCCATAAAGAGAAATGAAATTGAGTTATTTGTAGTGAGGTGGATGGACCTAGAGTCTGTCATACAGAGTGAAGTAAGTCAGAAACAGAAAAACAAATACTGTATGCTAACACATGTATATGGAATCTAAAAAATAAAAATTATTCTGATGAACCTAGGGGCAGGACAGGAATAAAGACGCAGAAGTAGAGAATAGTCTTGAGGACACGCGGAGGTGGAAGGGTATGCTGTGACGAATTGAGAGTGTAGCATTGACACAGATCACTACCAAATGTAAAATAGATAGCTAGTGGGAAGCAGCTACATAGCACAGGGAGATCAGTTTGGTGCTTTGTGACCACCTAGAGGGGTGGGATAGGGAGGGCTGCAGGGAGATGCAAGAGAGAAGAGATATGGGGATATATGTATATGTATAGCTGATTCACTTTGTTATAAAGCAGAAACTAACACACCATTGTAAAGCAATTATACTCCAATAAAGATGTAAAAAAAAAAAAAAGATGTTAAAAAAAGAAAAAGTAATAAGGGGGACTTCCCTGGTGGCGCAGCGGTTAAGAATCCACCTGCCAATGCAGGGGACATGGGGTCAAGCCCTGGTCCGGGAAGATTCCACGTGCCACGGAGCAACTAAATCCATGAGCCACAACTACTGAACCCTGCACACCGCAACGAAGAGTAGCTCCCACTCGCTGCAACTAGAGAAAGCCCGCGCGCAGCAACAAAGACCCAATGCAGCCAAAAAATAAATAAAATTTTTAAAAAAGAAGTTAAAAGGAACAGGTAAAATTAATTTTAATAACATATTTGATATAATCAATGTATGCAAATTATGTCCAATATAATCTAAAATATTGTCATTTCAACATGTAACCAATATAAAATTATTGAGACACTTTACATTCTTTTTTGTCCTTATGCTAGGTCTTTAAAAATCTAGCATGTATTTTACACTTAAAACACATCTCAAGTCAGACCAGCCACATTTCAATTGCTAAGTAGCTACACACATGGCAGGTGGCTACTGTACTGGACAGTACAGGTCTAGAACTTTAGATGCAACTCAGACTCTACTACTGTGACTACTGTCACTAAGTATTTTGCCCTTTACAATCGATTCCTTTGATTTTTTTTAGGAAACTACAAAATTAGACATTATCACTACACCTGGAAGACAGGTTCATTACTCACTTCATGTCTTGACTTATGCTGTTGCCCAGAACAACTTCTCATGTCCTTTCACGTTTTTAAGTTACGCCCATCCTCAAAGTCACCCCTCAGATTTCCACCCCCTCCTACCAGCCTCCCACGAACACTCCAATTGGAGTTTTCTCCCCTTCTCCCAAAGCATTTTATTCCTCTCTGCTCTCCGAGTCCTCAGTACCTCTTACCACCTAACATGGGTGCTTGCATTCTTTAGGCACTCAATGATATCATGTTAAATAAATGAAAAAGTCACTTGCTCATTTATTTTAGCACTTAATTCTGGACTGTCCTGTACTGTAAACATAAATAGGTATCTCCCATTCCTAAATTAAATGTTATTTTCCATAAAGCAAAGACTATATCTAAATTTCTTACCATTATCGTTATCTGTCCTCTTCCAGGAAACATGAGACATTTTATAAAATCTTAGGGAAGTATAGTAACCCTTAAGCAAAATAGAGCCGTATTTCAAACTTCTCTTAAAGATGGCAATGTATTTTCCTAAATATCCTCTAAATATACCTTTTATTCTTGTAAGGCCCCATCCATTTTCTCCTCACATTACAGTACTTTTCTTCAAGTAAATCTTGGAGCTTCCTTTTTCCTATGTTAAAACATTGCTGGTAGACAGAAATACAGGAGCTGCACAAAATGAATGATAGCAGCAAAACATGGAACTGTTTCCACCACGGGCCTAACTATCAGTTGGGGTGATGAAAACAAATTTGGTCACAATTCTCTACACAATCAACAATATAACTTTTCTCTCCTCTTTCCAAACAATGGTACAATCACACACCTATTTGACTTAAATCGGGTCACTTGTAAGGAGGAAAGGATCAATAATATTAAATGCCACGGACTAAAATTTGCTCTTTGGATCAGCTACTTAGAAAGTCAGTACTGATTTTAGTGAGAGTGGTTTTCTTGGAGTACTATAGGTCGAAAAAAGGTTATAGAGGGATGAGGATTAAATGGAAGTTTAAAAAGTCGAGACAAAGTGCCAAATATGTTTGTTTTTAAGTTGTTAAGTCTCTCTTCAGCCACCACACTTCCAAAGCTTAAGGAAATGGCACATTGTCAAAGGGGGGCTCTAGCACAATCTTGCCCTCCACTGAGCTCTGAACTTCATTCTGCAGCCCAGTCCTTCCACGTGGATCCAGACCTTTCTGCCTACACACTTTGAGCTTCATTCTCCCACTCTCATCGTGGCCTCATTTTAGATTTCTCTCTTGGCAGCATTTTCTTAGCTATAGTCTTGTTTTTTTAACCTTGACAATAATTTGCATTTTTGTAACCTTCTTACACTAACTCAGGTAACTTGGGTTAACTCTGCTTCCATTATTGGGCCTTGGGACTCCTGTCTGCTGCCTCTCATCCCACTCTGCTCTCACGGGCAATGTCCTGCCTGCATAACCAGGACTCGTGAGTATAATAAGGAAGACGAAAAGAGAAAGAAAATGTAATTCTCTCACTGGATAGAGTATGATCATAGCTGAGTTCCCTAGCTATACTCAGAACTCTGCAAAACAGACCACAGTAATCTAAATTAAGTGTACTGTGCATTAATTATACTTCAATAAAAAGTGTACTGGTCTTACGGCAAAATATTTCCTTTTACTATTCTTGATTTTATATGGGATCCAATCTGATAATGTATGTTTATAATCTTTATTTACTTAGAGCTTAGTCATAATTTTTTTTTTTTTTTCGGTACGCGGGCCTCTCACTGTTGTGGCCTCTCCCGGTGTGAGTGCAGGCTCAGCGGCCATGGCTCACGCGCCCAGCCGCTCCACGGCATGTGGGATCCTCCCGGACCGGGGCACGAACCCGTGTCCCCTGCATCGGCAGGCGGACTCTCAACCACTGCGCCACCAGGGAAGCCCGCCATAAAATTTTTAAATGGCCAATAAAGAATTTTAAAAATAAAAGATGTTGAAATATATACCATGTCCAATTGTAAAATGTTCTCATCACAGAGCAGCTTTGAATAATATTAACCAATATTCCTACCTTAGGGGCTATGGAGAGCACTGTACTTCATCAATTTAGAGGCACTACCGGGAGAGATTTTAGAAATTATGAATGAGTTATTAAGTTGCCTACACAATCAAGTACTGAAAATTAATTGCATGGTATCCATAAGGGGCTTGAATACGGAAAAAGAAGAGAATGTTTCATTGTTTTAAGTTAAATTCTACAGTTTTTCTAGAAAGAACTCATTTTTACAGTAGGATTCTAACTGAGCAAATTTTCAAGAAATTGAAATTCTGTTGGGCATTTTAGTCATAAAAGTGTCTGAATCTTTTGTACCCTAAAGAAGCTTAAGAGAAAAATTGAAACTCCACCAGCCAAAGCAACTGAATGTGGTATTTTTGCCAATTCTAAGCAATTATGAGCAGAAGGGTTCATTAGGGTTTTTCCCTTTTAGAACGTAAAAAAGGTTCTAATCAATACCAATTTCATTGCATATAACCATTTTCTTGATTTATACCACACATGTATCTAAAATATATTTATCAGGACTGAATGACTGATAATCTTTTCAGTATTATGGACAGAACCAGGATTGCTGGTACTGAATCAGAAATGTCTGGCCCTGCAGAGATTGGGTCCATCACCCAATAGCATTTCCCACAGGTTGTAACAGTATCATAATGAAGCCAATATTCTGAGGATGTTGTTCTGTTTTTGTTTAAACTCCTACTCATTTGGTTATCAATATCTTTTCACACCAGATCAATTTCTTTCAAGCCATAGGTTATTTGCCTATCCATGCTAATTTATAGAGTTGTCTTATAAACAAACTATAAGATACCTTGGAAGATATTTATTTGATAAAACAATCCCAGAATGCAAATGCAAATTTAAATAAATGATAAAAATCAACTGACAGCAAAGATTAGAGTTAATTATCTTTCCCTTTTAAAATATTTGCTGCTGGGACTTCCCTGGTGGCCCAGCGGTTAAGACTCCATGCTCCCAATGCAGTGGGCTGGGTTTGATCCCTGGTAAGGGAACTAGATAGATCCCATATGCCATGACTAAGACCCGGTGTAGCCAAATAAATAAATAAATAAATAAATAAATAAGTAAATAAATAAAAGATTTGCTGCACCAGGAATTCTTGATTAGGCTTCTGAATATACAAACGCTACTCGTGGAAACTTTCCTATTTTCCTGAGGGATGGAAAGTAGGAGTGATTTTAACAGAATTGTCTTCACTAGACTTAAATACCCCCTCACATTTCCTGAAGGGGAAGCTTGACTTCTTTTAGAGGAGGCTTATGTTGAGCTGCCAGATGCTTCTTTCTCCAACACAGCCAATGAAGATGTATTGATACTTGCCATACCTGCAAGGGTGGAGGTGGGATGTTGAGAGGGTACCAAAAAAGCTGCTAATTTTCTAGAGGAAGTCATGTGGGTTGTTACTTGTTTTTGTTTTCAGCAGGTGAATTTCCTAAAGGAATACATGTTATCTTTCCAAATAAAAACAGCTTTGAGGACATACTTTCATTTAGCATTATACCATTAGTTAGTGAAACCATTAAAAGTGAAATAAGCCAGACAGAGAAAGACAAATACTGCATGGTATCACTTATATGTGGAATCTAAAAAACTTCAAAAAAAAATCAAACTCATAGAAACAGAGAGTGAAAAAGTGGTTGCCAGGGTCTGGGGGCTGGGAGAAATAGGGAGAGGTTGGTAAAAGGGTACAAACTTTCACCTATAAGATGAATAAGGTCTAATATAAAACATGGTGACTATAGTTAATAACACTGTATTTAATTGAAATTTGCTAAGAGAGTAGAACTTAAATGTTCTCATACACACACAAAAAGATAAATATATGAGGTGATGGATGTGTTAATTAACTAGATGGTGGGTCTCCTTTCACAACGTATACAATAAAAATAATACACTAAAAAACTCTTATTTGAAGGAAGTCACTATGGTCAACTACACAGTGAATGAAGACCAATAACAGAATCAGAACTCATAATTCATTTAAAAACCCTAATTTTATTTGTATGCTTCAACTTCATTTTTTTTAAACAGTATGACCAACAAGAAACATAAATTGTTGGTTTGAGTTGTCCTTGCTCTTTTCTCATTTTCTGCTCCTTCTGTTTCCCACACAACCAGACATTTGGGAGAAGAAAGAAGGGCTCAGCAGCTGAATATTATAAAATATTGTAGATTTCTCCCAGCAAGTAATTCGGAGTTAAAGAGTAAATAGAGTGTTCTTTCCTATATGTTCCATCAGCCATAATTCCATGATAGCTTTAATAAGGACCTAAACGTCTTTGCCTTATTATACGTAGAGTTTTTACAAATACATATATCTGAGTTGATTTCATCTTGCACACCACCATGAATTATGGTTTTCACATGCACCAAGCTGGAGGCTAAAGGATAAATGTAACTCTTCGTAATCATTTTAAGTCTAGAGTTCTTGAACTTAACTTAAACCAGAATTCATTATGCTTCACTTTCAATTTTAGAGTAATAGAGCACTGACAATTTCAGATTGGGAAGAGAGCATGGTGGTGCATCTAAATGATAAATCTGTTGAATATGAAGGGATTTGAAAAACAGTCATACAGTCATACGTTTAAGATATTTATTGTTGGACTTCCCCCACCCCCAGCCCCAGGTGCTGATTTCCTTTTCTATTTTAAAGTCTTAAATAAAAGGGTAAAGGGGAAAAGCCAATTTGGGAGAATTATTATAAAGAGTTAAATTTGAAAGCCAGAACAACTGCTAATAAGTTCTACTAAACCATAGCTGCTGGCAATATATTTTTAATTTGAAATTTAGATCTGCAGAGACTTTTAAAGTCACAAATTTCTAAAATGAAATTTGCCTCTTAATGTTTTATAGGAAGAGTTACTTCCCTGTAATAGATATCAGAACTGTATGACAATCAGCTTTTTATCGCTTTGAATTTAAAGTGAAAAATATAACAGCTTCATGCACTGAACAGAGCTTAGCAGCATCTGCAGCAATTTCATAATTAGTTATAATAATAATAGCTAAACTTTTTTTTTTTTTTTTTGGCCATACGCGGGCCTCTCACTGTTGTGGCCTCTCCCGTTGCGGAGCACAGGCTCCGGACGCGCAGGCTCAGCGGCCATGGCTCACGGGCCTAGCCGCTCCGCGGCATGTGGGATCTTCTCGGACCGGGGCACGAACCCGTGTTCCTTGCATCGGCAGGCGGACTCTCAACCACTGCGCCACCAGGGAAGCCCCCAATAGCTAAACTTTTAATAATTTTCTTATGAAGAATGCAACCTGCTTTTTAAAAATGGAGGAAACACCCCCAAGTTTGGGCACATGGCATTAAAGCACCAAGGGATTCTGCCACAGGGCATATTCAGTAACACTCAGATGCTCTTCTGAGCCCCCACTGGATTCTCTCCAATACCCTAGGAATCAGCAACATTTGCAACATAACACAGAACAATGTGCACCAGTTTTTGTGTTTCTGTAGCTTAGAAAGTGCTAGTATTCATATGTATCACCATCTTGCTTTTGTACTCGAATAATATATATCTCAACCATAACTCTAGAAACCCCAGGATGAAAATAAAAGAGGGAGAATGTGGCATTCTGAATCTTTCATGTTGTTCCTTCTAATTTAATATATCATATTAATGCTAAATAAAAAAAGAATGTAAAAAATGCACATGCTGTATGCAGCTTGTTAAAATTATGCATGCATGTATGTATAAAATAACTAGAAGGTATTGTGCAAAGCTAAATGTGATGGAATTACGGGTGTTTTTTTCCCCAAAACTTACTGATTATAAGTAACATGCTTAACATCATGAGATTTGTAGTTTTAAAAGCTCACAAGTCACTTACAGTTCTTAACTTTCCTACTGTAAGACTGTAAGAGGCTACCATTTCCATTTCATTCATAACAACTGTGAGCTCTCTATGAGTATTTGTTTGAATACATTAGTGAACGAATAGGTTAGTGAATAAGTAGATAAGTACAAACTACTGAATAAACTTTACACCATTTTCAAGAAAGCAAATCATTTTTAAAAATTATAAGAACACAAGGATACCAAATAAAACCTAATCTTCCAAAAGCATAGTATTTTCCTTCAGAAATTTAAATTTACATATAAGCTGGAGTTTAAAAGTCTAAAAACCTTGAAATGAATATTTTCCCAGGGAATTCCACTCAGCAATGAACTGAATGTGTGTGTCAGTTATCAAGGATTGGCATCTTAGTCCTCTATCTCAGAATCCAGAACAGCATGTGGCTCATGCCACTTCTCTATACACGGTGTGGCAGGAAAGAGTAAATGTCGGTGTCAATGATGCCTCTTTTACTGCCTTTTAAATAAAGAGAAATCATTGGTTATACTCCTTTGAACATCAGTTATATTGACTTCAACAAAAATCAAATCCTTGCTCTGTCAACTCTTCCAATCTAAAATTATTTCAAATATAGGAAACCTGCAGGTCATTAATGCCCAGTTTTAAAGGCAGCTGTGTTGCTGCATTTAAACATTAAATTCCACAAAAAATCTATTTAGAAGAGATACTTCAAATATATTTTAATGATCCAAATTCATGATTTTCTAAAGGCTAATGAAGGACAGAGAATTTTCATACTATGCTATTAAGGTGAGAAAAAAACATATTTTTCTGAAGCTAGATTGTTATTTGTACTGTTAAAATAATGAGGTAAGCTCTTGCTACACATGTTCTCATTTATTCACATCATATATACCTATCTTATATAGCAGTATTTTATTTCTACAATAATTTGTGGCTGATATTGTAGAGTTTGAAAACAAATTTTAGAGGAACTTAGATAAATTTACATATGATACAGATACAGAAGTTTACTGAAAGTCAACCTGTTTCACACACACTATAACCTTTGAGGGTGACATCATGGAGATAATTATGGGGAGACATTGTCTCTGGTGTTATTGTAAGACTGACTGATTGCACCCACCCAGTGTTAGCATGACCTAGGTTATGCATTTTTGGTTTGATGGAAATAAAATTCACTGCAAATGTGCATTTTCTTTATTCCCCTGCCAACCACAGATTATGACGTAGGATATTAGAAACATATACCCACTGTGGCTTTTTTATCTCCTTTTCTTAAGCACCTGCAAGTTATTGTAAGACATGTTCCGTTTCATGTTTATAAAATAGCATATTTTCAACAGAAACCCAAGATTTCAAACAATTGAGAAGTATCACTTCAAAGGTAGATAAAGAAAAGACCCTGGGGGAAAAAAACCCACTATGTACAAGTTTAAAAATACAGATTGATTAAAATCTTAATAGAGCCTTCAGATACTGTAAGGCACCAAGGAGATAGGTACTGCAAAGACATATGATGGAGTAGAAATTTCCACTTGCTTCGGTTAACTTTAAAGAAAAGTGATACAGGCAGTGTGTCTACAGATAGCAAGAAAGAAACTGATTTTTACATAGAAAAAAATCAGTTATTTCTTAGCCCTTTTGCCATTATTTTAAAAATATATTCATTATATTTTTTCTGATCACAAATGTAATATATTTCTTATTGAATATTCAGAGAATACACAAAAGCATAAAGAAGACAATTTAAGCACTGAAGATAACCATTGTTAACACTGAGATTTTGCAGACCGTCATTTTTTTGACCACATAATGAACATAACTCCTACATTCAATCATTAAATCCAATGCATATTTAAATTAGATGATTTGACATAAAGATAAGCGATTCTTTAAAAAAACCTGAGCTTATTTCACTTATAATTTTCAATCTCATCTATATGCAAACCACAGGAATGTGGATTCTGAGATTCTTTCCTTAGAATTCTCCATGATAACATAAGGAGCCATGTGGCATTTTCCTAATTTAAATGACATTTGGACTATAAGCCCAAATTTCATGATAGAATCCAAATCTGCACTTGTGGTTACTCAAGTTTTAGAAATTTACTTTTATATAAATCTCTGAGAGAACTGTGATTTTAGACCTTAGTGACAATAGCAGAGGACTTTTGGCACCTTACCTAATGTCTTCACAACATCTCTCCCACTTCCTACCATGGAATTTCCCTGCTGATACCACCACTGGACCCACCTGGCACCCACAGATGTGCAATCCACAAGTGTGGGCAAATTAACACTGGTTAACACTCGTCTGTGACCAATTCAAGAACCAGTGGACAAATTCTTCCCCTGTGCTCTCCCCACATCCCTGCCTCTGATGGATAGTCCTGAGAAGCTGTTTATAAGGCTTCTCAGGGGGCAGTCCCATGGAATCGAACAATCAGTTTCATTTAGTGCTTGCCAGCAAAATAAAACATCTTCGTATCGGCTCTCCTTCATTTTCTAGTTCATTTCTCTTTTCCCTCACTCCTAATGCCTGGGATTTAATTCCCTAACTGATAGCTCATAGGGATTTGGCCTCAGGCTCTGATTTCTGGCTGGGGACTGTTTTATGGCAAGAAGGTGCAAAAATGTTCATGATCGTGGAAAAAAGGGTCATGTTCATGGGAATCCCTGGTCTTACTTCAAACATGAAAAGCAGGTGGCTTAATAGCACAACAAAATGGCTAGTTATTAAATTATTTTAGGTACCAGCTCAGGGAAAATTCCATGAGGTTGAGGGGCGTCTATTCTCCAAAACAAGGTTTATGTATTGAACCAATGGCATATATATGGTATGGTATTGGTCTGGAATGCACAGGTTTGGGAATTTACAGGGAGAGGTAGGATTGGCTTTTCTCATCAGTACTCCCAATGACCCACTTGTGGAATTTGTATTTCCTGTCCCTACAAGCTTAGACTCTGCCAGTGTAGAATATTGAGTTCCCAGGAAGATACTGCCTCCTCAGGAGACACTGTAATGTTCCTCATGCTTGAGGCTCAACAGACAAATAAATAAGTTACTCTAATATCAGGGGTAATCAACCTTGATCATCAAGAGGAGCTAGAGTTTCTGCTACACAACGGGGGTGGTTTGCTGGGCATCTCGTGGTGCATCTGTGATAATGGTGAATAGGCAACGGCAGCAGCCAACAAAAACGTGGCATCTAAAGGTTCAGATTTCTAAGAGATATGGAACTATTCACCAGGCAAGCAACCAAGATTGGCAGAATTGTTCCCAAGAGTAAGAAAAAACCTAGAACTGATGTTGAGAGAAATTTACTCTGCATATAAACTACAGTCTTGAGATTACCTGCAACAATGGAGGCTACTACTTGCTTCACTATCCCTCTTGCCTTAACTCTTTTAGAGATTGTGACAGGTCACTACCTTGAAGGGGCTACTGAGGAGGACTTCTTGTATTCTCAAAAAATAAAGGCCCCATATGAAAGTTGGATACTTTACCTCATACCTATGTTTCAGCCTCTCTTCTCCCACCATGAACTTTCCTATTGACACTGCACTAGCAGACCCCGCTCAGTACCCACATATGTGCAACCCAGAAGTGTGGGTTAGTTAACACTCTGGGGGTGGACCTTTGACCAGTAGGAGGCAAGAGCTAGCAGATAAATATTTTCCCCTTTTCCTTCTGCAATGGAAGATCTTGAGAGGCATTCACTGCTCTTGGGGGACAATCCTCTGAGATTGAGCAATCAGTTGTACACAGCGGCAGCCTGCTCAGTAATTCATCCTTTCACCGGCCCGCCCTCTTTTTCTGCCTTACTCATCTTGTTACTTACTCCTTCTCTTTGGGATTGCACTTCCTAATAAAGTAACAGCAGATAAGCCCTCTATCCCACACTCTGCTATAAGGGGAAGGACAACCAAGAGCTTGAAACCAAAATATATAAAGTATTTTCATAAATCAACACAAAAAAGATAGCCAACGTAATAGAAAACTGGCTAAAAGGTCTGAAAGGAAACTTCATAAAAGAGAAAATCTAAACAGGCAATAAATATATGCAACAGTGCTCAACATCATTTGTAATCATAAAAATGCAAATTAAGATAATTGAGGCACTAAATCAAAATAGTGTGTTTTGGCAAACATGGGAAGCAATTTAGACTCTCATACACTATTGGTGGCCGTGTCAGTAGATATAATCTCTTTGGGAAAAAACTTAGCATTATCTAATAAAGCTAAAATATGCATCCCCTATGGGCATCAGTTCTACTTCTGATCACCCACCCTAGAGAAACTTATGCATACCAGGTTTCAAAACAAGATGTTCAGAGCATCATTATTTGTAATAGCCAAAACCTGGAAGCAACCCATCTGTCCATGAACAGTAGAACAGAAAAATAAATTGTAGTTTATGTTTACAGTAGAGTACTATACAGCAATGAAAATAAATAGCTACAACCATACTCAAAACACGAATAAATCTTAACAACTTAATTTGAGCAAAAGAAACAGACCAAAATAGTGTTACTGCATAATTACATTTATATAAAGTTCAAGACAGGCAAAACTAAACTATATTATTTAGAAATGCAAACTTAGTGGTAAAATTACAAAGGAAAGCAAGGAAGTTGATTACTATAGAAAGGAAGGGAATATGATTAGGAAAAGGCAGGCAGGAGTGCTGGTAATTTTCCATTTCTTTATACCTATGGGGTGTTTTGGGCAATAAAAAGGTTAAAATGCAATTTTTAATTTGTTTTTTATATGAGGTGCCCACTTTTTGAATATTATATCATCTCTAGCAGTCAGATAGTAAATGCTACAGATATTTGAAAGACAAACTATTATATAAGTATCTAATCCTTCCTTCCATCACTTTATAAAGTATTAAAATATAAAATGGAATACAAATACATTTTGACAAAATAGTCAAAACAATATAACTGTCACAGTAAATATTATACACGCTTGAAAAATAACTTTTCTTGATATTTAATAATTCTTTCAAATTAACAATATTAAAATTCAAAGCAGAATAAATGAAATCTGAATTATTCAAGATTTCATGTAAAATATAATATGCAAGTTGCATTTTCTACTTAAGTATTAACCAAAGCTTTTTGTTGATCTCTTCTAAACTTTATTACAATCACTCAATTTCACACCAACTTTCTCTGGGACTGTGCTCCTATCCTGCCCCATCTGGCTTGACTCATTTCTCCTACCCACTTCAGTACCATCTGTCTACTCTAAACAGTATTCAGGTTTTTTCCCTAGTGGCCTGTTCATACTTTTGGAAAGAAAGAAGGAAAGTGCAGTGGTCTTCTGTCTGTCGGTACCTATAGGAATCTGACATAAAGAAAAATTTAACAGTTAAGGTTCAGTGAGACCATTCTTATCAAAAGATACTAGTATCCCCACTAATTAGCAATCTTTTAACAAAGAGGTCAAAGAAGTCATGAAATTTGATTACCTGTGACTTCCAAAAAAGACTCAGGAGCACATACAAAGGCTAAATGCTTTGCTGAGAGAAGAGAAAGCAAGAGAGAGAGACAGAAAGAGAGAGAGGGAGAGAGAAAATGAACGAATGATAAGCATCAGGAAAGGATGAACTTGTCTAAAAAGAGTGAAAATTTTAACTTCAAAGAGCTTCCCCTATTAAGGAATCAAAAAGTCAGGTTTAGTAGCAGTTCTCTGGTTTTTCTTTCTAATGTGAATCAATTCACAAGCTCCTAATAGGATTAGGTTAAACTTTAGTGTTCTATATTTGGATATCTGGCTATTAGAAATACTACTTAAAAAATAATTTATAATATTAGTGGTTAATGAAGTATTTAAAGCAGCAAAATTTTCATAAAATAAACTTTTAGATTACTGTTAGATACACAACAAATAGCATGCAATTTGGGTCCTGAGGTACTGGGTTTAAGTCCTGGCTTTGAAACTTAACAGTCTTGTGATTTTGGGCAAACTTCTTGAACATTCTGGGCTTCAAAGCCTTGTTAAATAGAATATGGTATATAAAACCTGTTATACAACTTATAAAAGTACTACCAGTGTTCATAATGATTATGCTAATTTAATTTTATATTTAGTATTACTATAATATGGACACATAAGCAAAAATTAGTCAACTACACATTATCAAGTAAAAATTTTCTATATGGTATTGCAAGATGCCAAGTGGCACAGCTTTATGATCCTGGAGAATAAAGTTTTACTGTCGCTGGAGCTCCACTTCATCTTTACGAGGAGAAAATGCTAAGAATTACCTCAAGAAAGCTGTTATGATGATTAAATGAAATGTCAAATGCTGCTATGTACAGAACCTAGAACCCTCTAACTCTTAGATGTCACTATTATTGTTCTAATATGGATTTCGTTGCATCTTGCATACCACCATTTTTTCTTACAGGCATGTGTTCCCAGCCTAATAACATATATTTTATATTCTGGTCACATATCAACTCAGGCTGTAACAGATTCTGGCTAGTATATCATTCATTCCAAGCAAGCTCAATGGTAGCAACATAGCAACACTACTAACAGCAAGTCTGAGAGTGATGAAGGGTCCTCCTCATAGACTGTTGAAACTCTTCCTATGAATTTATCAGAAAAATGGATTACCACACGGAAATGCCATCACAGGGGCACCTACATAATGATAGACCAGAGATTTACCTGCTGATGAGAAGCATTGTGTCATTTTGATCATACTAGCCCTAATGAGGAACATAAACAACCCACCTTTAAGGTGACTACCATAAAAAGAGATGACTATGTCACTTTATTCTAAGAGCACAGCAGAGTTAGAATTACAGTCATGGAAAAAAAGAAAATTAAAATGCACAAAGAGATACACGGACAACTCAAGTGTGTGTGTGTGTGTGTGTGTGTGTGTGTGTGTGTGTGTGTATTTCATTTTCCAAATCGTATATAAGCTGTTCATTAGTACACTTATTTCTACATATTCTGAAATATGTAGGATTTTTTTCCTTCTGGTGTACCATGATCATTTTAAGACAATTTTCATTTGTTTCAGTTCCTTGCATTAGGGCTTTATTTTTATGCTCCAACCAAAAGAACAGTGTGTGATAGAGCTCTTATTTTATTGACAGACATTCCATATGTATCATGTATGAAATGTTAAAAAATCAGAAAATATCCAATATTTCCAGGCTGTGTAACATATGACACAGCCTATGATTCTATGATTATAGAGTCTACTGATGTATAGTTAGGTTCCATATGTGATTTTGTGATGAAGTGAATTTGCTGTGTTTTTTGAAGATATCTTCTTCATAGCTTAAAAATGATAAAGAAATCAGAAACAAAAGAAAATGTAAACTAGATGGGCAACAAAAATCTGACTGCAGTCTTACTTATTTCCATAGGGTTCAACAATACTGGAAAGGCATTAGTATGTTTAACTTTCAAATTAGCAAAAATAACTTCAGGAAGAAGAGGCAATAATGCCCTCAGATATTTCTCCCTTCCTTATGCTTTTGCCTGTCAGGAGGCTTTAAATCTCACGAGTTCTCCTCCTGCAGTGCTCCAGGGAAGCATTTGCAGGACACTCTAAGTGTCCTCTTAGAATGGGGGGGCTGGGTAGGTAGAGCAGGAGGGGCTACCTCAGGCTGGGGCTCTGCCCAGATCTAGAGAGGGCTTCTATCTGTGCCTGGTACAGAGCCTGCACATGTACATCTCCAAATCTGAAGGGACAAGTGAGAAACAAGAAACGATTCTGAGCAAGGGCCATAATGGAGAGACTAGATAACTTTTTAGTTTAACATTAGTTCATCTTTATATATCTCACATTACCCAATATAGTGCCTTGCAATATCAAACTACCAGTGTAAGTCTTCTGAGTGAATATACTGATTAATATTTATTTGACAAATCCATATTTATATTTAAGTTTAAAAATGTCAACGCCACATATGAAATGTTTGTTGCCTGCAATCATCTTCTATCAATGTAAATTCTGAAAATCTTCTGGCTTACAGAGTTATAAGTGAGATATAAAGTACAGCATTTAAATAATTGATTGCGATAATAGCATGTTTAAACAGGGGAGACTATAATTTTCACTTAACAGTTACCTTGCCATTAATTTAGTTATTTTAATCACATATTAAAGTTTAACCATATTTGAAGTGCTTTACCTATTTTACAAAAGCCTCACAAGTTACCTGTTTTAAACAGTAGACACAATTTACAAAAATAGAAATATTTTTTCAACTGAAATAGAATAGCGAGAAAAGGAAACAACCTAAATGCCCAAGAGTAGAGGGACAGATCATTAAAATATGCTATAGATTTTAAAATGGAATACTATATAGCAGTTAAAAAGAATGAACTACTGTATTTCACCAATTCCAAGATGTATTTCTTCATCCTTTATTATATGAAATAGGGTTGCTACTTACAATCGATTTCATCATAAAATCTCTGTTCTCTAGACAGTAGATATGCTTCTGTTGCCATTGATTAAACATGCAAAAAAATCGGTTGTTACTCCTAATAGCATGCATAAACAAGTACAATCCTGTAAAGCTTCACTCAACAAACCATTTAAGAACTACTTGAAGAATGAATATGAATACTGATTGTTATCTGTAAACATCCCATTCACCTTCTGGACAGACCAAGAAAGTGTCAGCATCAAAACTGATATAGTGGGTATCAACAGCTTGGAAGAAAATACTGGAGATAATGATAGAGCATTCATTAAAGAAGTGCTCTTTCATCAATACTTTCAATGGCACAGAGGATGATACTATTTAGAAAAAGGTGAGTATCAGCCAATCAGTGATTCAAGGAGAATTTAACTCTAATGTGAAGAGGTTTTAGAAATATCTTAACTAGCTAATTTTTCTTTTATTTTCCTTTCTACATACCCAGAGTAGTAAGTGATAAAAATGTACATCTAAATAAGTCTAAAAGAGCTCTTTCAATATGTCAGTTTAATTGGAAAATTCTTTTCTATTTCAGTGATACAAAAATACTGATGAGTCAAATATGGTAGATCTATATGCAAATACAAGGATAGATCTCAGAAGCATATTGTTGAAGAAAAAAAGTAGGTTGCAAAAATATAACAGAGTATGATCTTATTCACATAGAGAGAACATAAAATAACCTACACATTTGCAGCCAAATATACATGCAGACCAACATATTAAAAATGAACTGAAAGGAAACACACAAAGCTAATTATAGAAGTTAATTTGGGCCAGGTGGAGGTGAAGGAATTAGAACTAGGGATAATAGAAAAATGTGATCTAACTTAATCATTCATAAAGCTCTACTTCTAAAATGGGAAACATACTCTTATATTACTGATATTTTTCAAGCACTGCATACCTAGGAAAATTGACTGAAAGTAAATATATACAGACATTAACCAGTGGTTAATTACCAGTGGTTAATGGGACTATCAGTCTTCTTTAGTTTCTAGTTGGAAATTTTTTCAATTTCCACATTAGCCTCCAAACTTCTGCAAGTAAAATAACATTAGGAAATCACACATATATTTGTATTTTAAATGTCAGATTAAATAATCAAGCATGAATTTGATTATTCAGCTTTCTATCAGAGCCATCCAGCAGTATGAGACAGTCCTGTAAGTGCAATGTCTCTTAACTCTCTTTGGGGGAAAAAATGCAATAAATCAAAATTTCATTGCCCTAGTTCCAGGAAATTTCTTGTCAATTTGAGATAACAGCTCTTTGTGAGAAGCAGCCATTCTTTCATCTTCTGTCTTGATGCATTTAAGTTGCAAACATGACCTTAAACCCTTATGAACTTGAATTCTCAGATGAAGTGTTTTATCTTTATCTCTCTTGATAATCTTCTCATGTTCCAAAATGATCTCTCTGAGTTATTTAATGAATAAGCTTAACCCCTTTCTCCTAAAATATTATTCTCTTCCTTATAGAGAAAGATGAATGAGGTAAAGATGTGTGTTTTAATACAGATGTGGGGCAGGGAGGTGCAAGACGAAATACCTATATTTTATTATATGAACTGCATCAGTTAGGTTTGGGTTGCAGGAAAGAAAATGTATTCTAGCTCTTTCAAGCTAGAAAGTTAATACAGGAAACTAGGAGTTTGCAAAATCACTGGCAGGACCGGAGCTAGCAGGCTTTAGGCTAGGCTACTAGGAGTGAGTCCCAGAACAAGATGGCAGAACTGTCCCCCATCACCATCAGGAATTTTTGGACTTCCAGATCCATGGATGCCTCTACTTTGTCTCTTGACACCTACCAAACTAGCACCTTGGCTGTAGAATGCTGTAATAGAAAAAACAAACAAATAAAACTCCTCTACAACTTACTTGCCAACATCAACACCACTGCCCCCACTTTACTCTCTCCTTACAGATCCTATTTGAGTGAGTATAAAAGGCAGGACCAAATCACATCCAGAAGATGTGAAGGAAGATTCCAAAATATCCCTGGCCTTCCCCACTATTGGTATCATAGCAACAATACAACTAATACTGATATTCAATTAATATTCTGAAGAAGTATATCTGAGCCCTCTGAATTCTGTTCTGTCTTTTAATTAAAATTCTCAGAGGTCCACAGTGAGATAATGTTTCCTCTCTAGCTTGCTTCCTTTCTGGTTTTGGTCTCTGCCAATTTGCATGTGGAGCTTACTGTGTCACAGTTACCATCTGTTTAAATAACCCACATCTCAGAGATTTACACGGCTGCACGTGTCTCAGCAAACCTTTCAGTTTGTAGATCTAGGTCAGTCAGCCTAGATTTTTAACAGAACAGTTGGCTTTCCTATAGAAATAATTGTATTTATAATTCTGGAGTGTTCATTTTCTTTGCCAAGTTCTTGATCATCTGCATATATTTTAATTCTAATAAAGCAGCATGATAGAGGGGAAGAAGCTGTGTATTAAAGACAAGACTTTTGGTAGGTCTCTTAAAATCTGGTTAATAACTAGGTTATATAACTGGCAGCCTTACTTTGAGTGTCAGAAAACAGTAAAAGAATTTGAACTATTGAATTATTTTTCTGTCTTTTAAGATACAATAATACTTGTCCAGTGACTTCAGAATGTTTCTTCAATCAAGCTTGTAATTTCCTGGAGCTGCAATCTCCTGATTTTTAAAACCAAGAGGTTATCACTATTACCTGACAAAATATTAGAAGAATCATTTAGAAGCTCGTTCTGTTTCAAAATGGGTTCCCTTCTGTGACAGCTGGGTAATGTCCTTATTCCATTAGTAAACAACAATCAGATATATGAAAACACACATTAAAAAAATTTATTTAATTGAAGTGTAGTTGATTTACAACGTTGTGTTAGTTTCTGGTGTACAGCAAAGTGATTCAGTTATCTATCTCTCTCTCTATATATATATGTAATAGTTTGTATCTGCTAATCCCAAACTCCCAATCCATCCCTCCCCAATCCCTCCTCCCCCCTGGCAACTACAAGTCTGTTCTCTAGGTCTGTGAGTCTGTTTCTGTTTCATAGATGAGTTCATTTGCATTATATTTTAGATTGCACATATAAGTGACATCATATGGCATTGTCTTTCTCATTTACTTCACTTAGTATGATAATCTCTAGGTCCATCCATGGCATTATTTAATTATTTTTTATGGCTCAGGAGTATTCCATTGTATATATATACCACATCTTCTTTATCCATTCATCCATCCATAGACATTTAGGTTGTTTCCATGTCTTGGCTATTGTGAATAGTGCTGCTAGGAACATGGGAGTGCATGTATCTTTTCGAATTATAGTTTTGTCCAGATATATGCCCAGGAGTGGGATTGCTGGATCTTATGGCAACTCTATCTTTAGTTTCTTGAGGACCCTCCATACTGTTTTCCATTGTGGCTGCACCAATTTACATTCCCACCAACAGTGTAGGAGGGTTCCCTTTTCTCCACACCCTCTCCAGCGTTTGTTATTTGTAGACTGTTTAATGATGGCCATTCTGACCAGTGTGAGGTGGTACCTCACTGCAGTTTTGATTTGCATTTCTCTAATAATTAATGATGGTGAGCATCTTTTCATGTCCCTATTGCCTATCTGTATCTTCTTTGGAGAAACGTCTATTTAGGTCTTCTGCCATTTTTTGATTGGGTTGTTTACTTTCTTTTTTTGTTACTGAGTTGTATGAGCTGTTTGTATATTTTGGAAATTAAGCTCTTGTTAGTTGCGTCACTTGCAAATATTTTCTCCGATTCCACAGGTTGTCTTTTCGTTTTGTTTGTGGTTTCCTTTGCTGTGCAAAAGCTTGTAAGTTTAATTAGGTCCCATTTGTTTATTTTTGTTTTTATTTCTATTGCCTTGGTAGACTGACCTAAGAAAACATTGGTACGATTTATGTCAGAGAATGTTTTGCCTAAGTTCTCTTCTAGGAGTTTTATAGTGTCAAGTCGTATTTAAGTCTTTAAGCCATTTTGAGTTTATTTTTGTGTATGGTATGAGGATGTGTTCTAACTTTGTTGATTTACATGCAGCTGTCCAGTTTCCCAACACCACTTGCTAAAGAGACTGTCTTTTCTCCATTGTATATTCTTGCCTCCTTTGTTGACGATTAACTGACTGTAGGTGTGTGAGTTTATGAAAACCCTTATTTTGAAAGACATTCTTGTGCTCTTTACGAAAACTGCCTTCTAACGTTTTTGTTTACAAGCTGCACACTAAAACTGACAATTCTGTTTCTATACTGTAGGCTTTGTAACACTCCCTTCCTCTGTATGGCCACCTCCAATCCACTCACCAATTAAATCTAGTCAGGAGTAGCTCTACCATTCATTAAATTTAGCCATTGCCAATTATCTTCAACAATTCAAATAGCATTGATGGAATGCCTAGCTAAGTGCCAGACATGGAAATAGGTATAAAGGACACAAGGATAAATACCACATAATTCTCATCCTCAGAGCACTCAAAATCTATTAAAAAACACATGCACAGACACAAATACACAGTAAACATACACACACATGCACATGTTTGCACAAACACTGCAAACAAAAATACAATAATAATGAGTGCCATACATGCAGTATAAAAAAAGTTCTTCAGGAGCTCTTAAAGAGAAGCAGTTCATTAGCAATGGGAATCAGAATTCACTGAATTAACTGTATTTTGACACAAAACAGAAGAGTTGTATTCTATAACCATTAATTATTTCTATCATATAAAGGAAAAAAATCACTTTCAGAGAAAATTTCCTCCCTCTGGCTCATCTGTGCTTGGTTTGTGCATCCTTCAGCGTGTAGCATCTGGCTTTATCGTAAATGGATTTGATGGCTTAGGGCAGGAGCTGATTGGCAGAGACAGCTTAAGATCTGCAGAAGTGGTACCAGTGTTGCTATGGTGACAGAGCTCCTGCTTCCAAGTGGCTCAGTCAGGGTATGTCATATTGAACTGCCGTCACTGGGCCAGGAACCCAGGTCCTTCTGAACCCTAGCCTGACGTCACTCCTTTTCCCCAGTAGTATTCATTATTCTATGCTGACTTCTCAGGTCAATATACACAATCAGTTCAAGCCTATGACTAAATTTGTTTCAAACAAAGGGAATTTAATGTGCAAACCGGATTCATTTCAGGCAAATGACGCAAGGTCATCTCTCTGAGCAAGCTCCTATGTTGCAATACCCCAATGGGGTGCCATTCACACTAGGCCCGAGTTCCAGGGGCACCATTCACTAGAGTATTCTCTGAGCGTTCTCCCCAGAGGCTACTGCAACTGAGTTAGTGTCTTAAGGCACTTTACAGTCCTTTCTAGAACTGTGTAGGATCACTTCTTTCCTATGAAAGAAGATCTGTTATATGTATGTATATTTTTAAATTTTCTATAGTCACTTTGAAACCATCCCTTTTTTTATCCCTCTCATTTCTTCAGAAAGGAAAGAACTGAGTGATTTTTTTGCAGGAGGCAGAGACCCATTTATTATAAGATGTCTGGCAAGCCTTGGTAAGAAAATAGACAATTATAAATTCATAGCACTTAATAAATATTTCTATATTTAGTTCTGTCAACTATCGATTCACATAGACCTAATAGGATCACTGTTTATAATATAATGTAATACAATATATAAATTGTACATGTTACAAAAGCACATTTCTTTTAAACTTTTCATTAAAGTTTTAGTAATTGAGAATGGCCTTTCTCAAATTATTCTGAACTATTTAAGTTTCACTGCAAAAAAACCCAACCGAATAAACAAATGTTCAATTCTCCAAATTTCTTTTTTTTTTTTTAATATTTATTTGGCTGTACCGGGTCTTAGTTGCTGCATGTGGGATCTCTGTTGCGGTGTGCGGGATCTTTTAGTTGCGGCATGCGAAATGTTAGTTGTGACATGTGGGATCTAGTTCCCTGACCAGGAATTGAACCTGGGGCCCCTGCATTGGGAGTGTGGAGTCTTAGCCACTGGACCACCAGGGAAGTCCCTCTCCAAATTTCTCACTGAAACTCATTATTGCATAAATCTGTGAAATGCAATGATTATGTGGATTTGAGTCAAGATCTTTTTCCCATACAAAGTAGGTATGCCCGAGTGTCCAGCGGTATACAAGTGACTCCAAAGTTCCCAAGCATTTTCTTTATTGATCACTGTTTAAAGTGCTGTTACTATTCATATAGGAGGGAAGCAAAAGCAAAACTCTTGCCCTTGTGGACACTATCATCTTGGCTGGGAGAAATAAAGCATACAGAGGAATGACCTAAAAACATTATTACAGCTACTGAAACATAAACTAACAGAATAACTTGAGTCTTTAAGGTCTAACACTGCAGAGCTTCGCCATATACTAGCTTTCTCTCTTTCTCTGAGTAATACCACATCCTAAAATTAAGTAATTATTACCCATGATGATCAAACATTGCCTCTGGCAGTACTGAATTAAAATTTTTTCCAGATTCACAATTTTTATATGTATATACAGACTTAGCCTTATAACACAATCTAAATTCTCACCAATAAGAAGCAGTTTATAATCATTTGGTCCTCTAAGCATCAATCAAAGTAGTGACACTTTAAAATGTACAAAATGTACATGTATGTACATGCAGTGTAGAAGCTAAGGTTGAGAGACACAAAGACCTGTGTAATACAAACTTAGAGAAGAAAAATGTGACTGAGTTTCATGACAAGCATGTAAAAATTCACAATTTGTGGGGGTTTAAATACCTAAAAACTATATTGATTGAAAGTTAATATGGACTCTTTATCCTTTTTGGAGCTGCTGAAATTTATGATTCCTTACCAAAATTGAAGTCACTGTAAATCTTATTAGAGGAAACTTTGAGAGGAAGGTAAAAAGGGAAATAAAAATAAAATGGCTTCAAGTTAGCGGAAATTGTAACAGGTAACTGGCTGAGGGAAACATTACCTCTAATCCCAGAAAATCAGTTTGCAGGGAGTCTCTGTGATGTATTATGCTCCTAATGCTTTATGACATAGCATACCCACATGCCACTATTTTATTCAATGGATATTTTTTCAGCCAGTTGTTACAAGAACAAGCCAAGGACTTTTTCCAGCTTCTACTAGATTCCAGTTTTAGTGGTTGAAAGCCTGCAGCCTCCAAAACCATAGCTGACACCTCTGGGATTCAAATACCACATTACTCATGGAAGTTCATGTGTTGTAGCCATAAAATCCAGCTTCTCAAAGTTTATCAACCATGTGTTAAAATCTTAATGAAAATTAGATAGGAGATAACTTTCCAATAGTATATTTTGGGCTGTGTGAGCACATCTCCTGAAAATGGAAATTCACTCAAGTGGAGATTTTCATTTAAAACAGATAATTTAAATCTAGCAAAGTACTGTCTATGGCAAAGGGAATAGAAAAATACATGCTTAATATTAAGACCAAATTCCTTACAGCCTTTGAAGGTTAAAAGGGCCAAACTCTTGTGATTGGGAAGGACCACAAGTAAATGTTAACAGAAAGATGGCCAAAAATCTTTTTTTCTCTTTTTTATTAACTTGTATTGGAGTATAGTTGCTTTACAATGTTGTATTAGTTTCTGCTGTACAGCAAAGTGAATCAGTTATACGTATATCTATAGCCCCTCTTTTTTAGATTTCCTTCCCCAAAATCATATTTTTAACAAAGTTTCAGTAAAGAGTCTTCTGTCTTAACATCTCTAATATTTAGCTATGTTTATGATAGAGAAGTTATTACTATTATCTGACCCTTCATTAAGGAAGGGATGGGATCAAGATGTCAGAATAAGAACTTATTGAAACCTCCTATCCTGCTCCAAATCCATGCAAATGTCAGAAATGTATTTGAAAAACAAAAAATTCACAAAGCTGGTGGAAAACAAAGCATGACCTAAGTGAGAAAGAAATATTTAAATGACAAAATTCAGACTGCTACAAAAAAGATGGAGGACAGCCCCAAGACAGCAATAAACTTGGGGGTGGCGGGAACAGGTACACTGTCAATTAGAGAAGTGGAGGTGGCCCAGGGGCTAAGGGTGTTTGGCTGCATCACCAATCACATGCCTCTCCACAGCCAAACCTGCCTCTACATAACACCCAAGGCTTACTTACACCCCGAAGGAGAAACTAGGGGTGTCCAACTCCAGGGTAACTGGAGCAGGCATGTCCAGGCAGAGTCCCCAGAGACAGCCCCCAACAGCCCAGAAATGGGACACCTCATCTCCAAGCATCTTCTGCCACTTTTTCACAATCATGGGTAGGGAAGCATAAGATGCTGTAAACAGGTCTTAAACTCACAGACAAAGGTGAAAACACAACATGGGATTACCATATGAAAGAGAGGCCCAAATAGGATACACAAAAATAACCCAGTCCATAGAAGAGAAAATAGAACAAAAAGAAGTAACACATTTAATAGAACAAATCACCCTCCATGGATATCAGACACAGAAAACCAATGAGATCTTAGAAATGAAAACATTATTTTTTAAATTAAAAACTGAATAGACAGGCTAAGAAACAAAAGAGATGTAACTGAAGAGTGGATAGGTTCAACAAAAATAAGTGCATATGTCCATAAAATACTTGTACAAGACTGTTCATAGTAGCTTTTTAAAAAATAGTCCAGGGCTCCCCTGGTGGCGCAGTGGTTGGGAGTCCGCCTGCCGATGCAGGGGATGCGGGTTCATGCCCCGGTCCGGGAGGGTCCCGCATGCCGCGGAGCGGCTGGGCCCGTGGGCCGTGGCCGCTGGGCCTGCGCATCCGGAGCCTGTGCTCTGCGGCGGGAGAGGCCGCAGCAGTGACAGGCCCACGTACCGAAAAAAAAAGTCCAAATGCTTATCAATAAAAGTCTGGACAAACAAATTGTAATATATTCATATAATGACATACTTCTCACAAAGGAACAAACTGTTGAAACAGACAACACCAGGAAAAAAATCTCATAGACATATTGAGTGAAAGAAACCAGATGCAAAAGACTACATGCTAATTTCATTCATATAAAGTTCAAAAATGGGCAACAAAAGTAACTTATGGTGATAGAACTATCAAAATAATGGTTGTCTCCAGTGGAGGGTGGGGATTGCCTGTAAAGGGGCCCAGAAAGACCTTTGGGAATCATGTAATTGTTCTATATCTTAATTAGTATTAAGCACTTGGGATCTGTACATTTTAAAGTATATAAATTCCATTTAAAAAGAGTGAGGAAGTGAGCTGGAAAATTGAGCAAAGAAAGTATACCAGAATGCAACAAAAAAGGAAAAGAAAATGAGAGCTTGAAAGAAAAACATAGAGACCTCAAGGATGTATATGAATCTTTAAACATCTATATAATAGTAGTTACTGAAACAGAATAGATACAGCCAAACAGAGGAAATGCTTCAATAAGTTATAACTGAGCATTTCTCAAATCTAAATAAAGACATTAGCCCTCACAATCAAAGAGATGAGAGAGTACAGAGGACACAGATCACAGTTAGTCTGGGAACACTAAGAATAAAGGAAAAAAAAAACCACCTAAGCTTCCAGTATAAACACTGAAGAAAACAAAATTAATATTAGGTTTAAACAGAATTCTCAGTAATATCTGATACGAGAGGACAGTGGAAACATATCTTTAAAGTTATGAGATATACTACTTTGAACAAAATTCGACACTCCTAAGCTATATAATTCATATGTGAAAGCAAAATAAGGACATTTTCAAGTATGTGAAACTCAAAGGTTATCACTCTCAGACACTGTCTAAAAGAATTACTACAGGAGATACTACAGTAAAATGAAAAATAAATATGAGAGAAAAATGGAACATGGAAGTAGTGGTGAGCAAAGAAAACAGTAAAATGTAGGATTAAGTGCAAACAAGTGTAAATTATAAATTTTTAAATTGCAATAATAATTTGTAATTTAAATCCCAGGTGCAACCAACATGAGAAGTGTCAAGGAAAGGAAGAAAGAAAAAAAATTCAAGTTTCCTTAGATTCTGGTCTTATCTGGGGAGACTATAGCTACTGAATAACTCTGGTCATTGAAGTAAAATATGAGTTTAAATCTTTGTTAAAAATGAAGGTTTTCCCACTAGAAAGAAAGCGAGACTATAATATTCAATCATTATCAGTTCAAGTTTGGCCAGTACCAGTGCTTTGCCTGGACAATTCAGTTATTTTTTTAAAAAATCAAATTAGTTGCCAAAAATACTTAAAAATAGAAGTATGTACATAAAATCCAGATGGTTTGGCAAGTCAATTTAAAAAAGAAGCGAGGGAGAAGAAATAAGGAATAAAAAAGGGAACATTAAAAGTAGTTGGGAGATTTATAAAAAATGATAGAAGAACACTATGAGAAGTTTTACACAATAAATCTGAAAATCTAGGAAAATAATCTCTTTAGGAAAACATTATCAAAATTGGCATAAAATAATTCAGAGACATTAAAAGAGTTCAAAAACAACAAAAGAGATGGAACATATCTACCCTTAAAAAGTTAGTTGTTAAAATAGTTTAATGAGTGAATTTCCATACTCCTTTGAGGAGAAAGATAATTTCCAGCTTACAACAACTGTTCTGTGGTATGGAAAAAGTGAAAAAGCTATTGTAATCATTTTATAATGCTAAAATAACTCCTATACCAAAGCCAGACAGGGCAATATGAAAACAAAAGTCAATCTTATTTACAAACATGTAGTAAAAATTCTAAATAAAAATAGTAGCAAATCAAATCAACTATACTTCAATAAAATTTTTAAAAATCCTATAAAAATAGTTGCAAATCAATTTCATCAAGACCAAGTGTTTATTCCAAGAATGCAATGGTGTTTCAATACTAAAAAAATATATCAATACAATTCACTATACTATAGACAAAAGGAGAAGAAAAAACGCACAGGAGGACCTCAAACAACATTATACAAAACTCCCATTTCTGATTAAAACAAAAACAAAACTCATAGAAAACTAAGAATATAAAGCAAACTAAGAAACATTCTTTACTCAATATGGAATCTACAAGAAAACAAGAATAATCACATTTACTGGTGAAAACTAAGTCCAGGAACAAGAAACGGACTCCCCTGTGTCTTCTATTACTCAACAGCATACTGAACTTCCTCAAGGTGGCTTATAAACCAAGACAAAAGAAGAAAAGAGGGATATGATATTTAAAAGGAAATGAATTTTAAGGTGGAAACTAATAGCTTCCCATGAAATCATACTTTTTCTTTCTTAGCAAAAGATTCCAGTTTGCCTAACAGACAGACAAACATTGAAAAGTTACATGTAGTGTTGTCAAGGATATGAGGAAGGAAATATATGCTCCCATATGGGAGGGTGTACATTGGTATAAATTTTTTGGAGGGCTATTTTCCTTGTCTATTAAAATTTTAAATATTCATACATGTTAACCCAAAGATTTTCCTTATCAGAATCCACCCTAAACACACCTATATGCATATACATAGAGACATATAAGAAAATATTCACTGTGACATTGTTTGTTATCGTGTAAACCTGGAAACAACCTAAATGTTCAGCAGAAAGGGAAGAGTTAAATAAACTAAACAAACTTCCATACTAGTCATTTATTCACAAATATTTGTTGAACACCAATTATGGGCCAGCTACTATAGTAGGTCTTAGGGATATATCAGTGAACTCTGAAAGTAAGTTCTACATTCTAGTGGAGGAAGACAGACAATGAAGAAATAAACCTATTACATGCCAGGTAGTGATAGGTGTTAGGAAGAAAAAAAAAGGTTAAGGGGAGATAGACAGATGACATAAAGAGAGAGACAGAGAGAGAAGAGAGAGAGGAGAGAGAGAGAGAGAGAGAAGCTGAATGGGAGGTTGCAGGAGATGGAGTGGAACAGCAGAGAGTTTCTGATGAGGCATGTTTGAGTGGAGACTTGAATGAAGTAAAGGAATGAAGAAAAATATCTAGGAGTGGAGCTTTTCAAGTGGGAGACATGAAAGGGATTATGTTCAGTATGTGCCAGAAACATTAAGGCATAGCCAGTGTGGCTGGAAAGGAGGCAGCAAGGAAGATAATGAGGTGGGGTGGCCATACTCCATGGATCCCATCAAGTAAGGATATAGGATTTTATTTTAAGTTGACTGAATAGCATGCAGCTATTAAAATATATGTCCTGGTACAGAGTCTGCGAGACACACAGTAACAAAAAAGTTGTAGAATAATACATGCCTGTAACACCTTTTATATTAAAACCATACACACACACAAGACAAAGCTAAAATGTTCTGTGTGTGTGTGTGTGTACGTATGTATATATAGACACATTTTTTTTAAAGCCAGAAGGATACATTCCAAAGAGGAAACACTGGGGACAGCTCTAGAATGGGGAAAGCAGTCAACAGGGATTTTAGTAAATCTATCCATATATTTTTAATTTCTTTATGATGAGAAAGAATACATGTATTACTTGCTAAATTAAACAAGAGGGGGGAGATATGGGGATATATGTATATGTGTTGTTGATTCACTTTGTTATAAAGCAGACTAACACACCATTGTAAAGCAATTATACTCCAATAAAGATGTTAAAAAAAATTAGATGAAGAAAAATAATGATCATCGTTAACCATTCAGCAAACCTTGTATCCTGAAAGAATGGGTATTGTTGCTACACTCTTCTCCAGATGAGCTCTTTGAAATCTTACAAGTAAGATTATACTCATGTACATGAGTACATGTATGAGTATGCCAATTACTCATAAAAACTTTTTCTGGAAAATTCTGACTTTCATTTGTGTGTGTGTATATATGTGTGTGTATGCGTGTATCCTATGAAAGGTGTTATGCCATCAGCAGGAGTAGTAAGAAATATGAACTGAAGAAAGAGAAACTATAATGAAAATCATGAGTGATGATTGGTGCAAAGATAACAGTCATAATTTATTTACACAACAATGTGTCCAACATGACAAAAGTTTGTAGGCTTATAGAAAGGTGAGTCACAGTGAGGTACGTCTTTCCAAAGATTCCTGAGTCAGGGGAGCACAGAAATAGACCTGGTACTTGTGTACCTTCATGGAAAGATAATCCTTTAGATGCATACTGATGATTAAGTTGAAACCATGGTCCCCTAAATCATACCTGAATGTATCAGAGTGAGGAAAAGTGATGTATACAATCTAACGATTAGGTGTGGAAGGCCCTAGAAACTTAATTTTCTTATTGTCAACTATTTCATAAACACTGTGCTTGATGCAGTGAATAAGGATCTGCCTGTTATTGCAGGGGACACGGGTTCGAGCCCTGGTCCAGGAAGATCCCACATGCCGCAGAATAACTAAGCCCGTGCGCCACAACTACTGAGCCTGTGCTCTAGAGCCAGCGAGCCACAACTACTGAAACCCACATGCCTAGAGCCCGTGCTCCGCAACAAGAGAAGCCACCACAATGAGAAGCCCACGCACTGCAAGAAAGAGTAGCTCCCGCTCGCCGCAACTAAAGAAAACCCACATGCAGCAACAAAGACCCAACGCAGCCAAAAATAAATTAATTAATTAATTTTTAAAAATAAAATAAACACTGTGCATAGAGACAAAGATATACAGATAAATGACTCAAAACCTTTTTAAACCATTGTAAAGCAATTATACCCCAATAAAGATGTTTAAAAAAAAAAACCTTTTTAAAACAATGGCCTCTTTTTAAAAGTCTTCTGTAAACTCTGTAGAGATACCCATGACTCCCTTTCTACCATAGCCACATTTCCCACTAAAGAATTTAATTCCTTCAAACTGGCACTCAGACATTTTGCAACTTTGTGGAAATACGTGAATAATTTTATTTACAACATTTCCAAGTAATTAATTATCTTAATTACAAACACTGAAATCTGTAACATTACCTAATTTCTAATTTGCAATCACTGGCATAGTGCATGACATGAATATGTTAAGTCAAGTGTTAAGTTTTATGTGAATTTAAGTAAGCTGTAGTCTCTCATGATTATGGTCCCAAAACATATTGTTCAAATCTAGATTCACATCTAGGTTTCTGCCACTTAACAGCTGTATGTCCTTAGGAAATTTATTTAACTTCTCTCTACTTCAGTTTTCTCACCTACAAATGGAGGAGATAAAAATCTACCTCTTGAGTTATTATTATGGTAATCACAATTTTTTGTGGGAATCACAATACATTAAGTGATTACCTAATATATATGAAAATGCTTAACACCACTAATGGCATCTATACATTGGTTCCCTTCCCTATACCATAACATAGATGAAGACTGGAAGGAAAGAAAGAAGAGAGAATGGAAGAAAGAAAGCAATAGTGGTCATGAAGAGATCTCTTTAGCAGAAATAAAGCAAAGAAATCCAGAAATCATAAATTGGAACAAAAATTCTCACTACATCTCTCAGGATATCTGACCTTTATGGTAAATTACCCATCTTTTAACTTCACTCAATAACCATAAACACACACACACACACACACACACACAACTAGGACTGTCTTGGGGCTAGACACAATAATTAGGACTATAACCACAGGGCAGAAAAAGACACACCCTATTCCCTCTATGGGTTTATGGGTTGAGAGACACTCAGAGAAGACTTCTCAGTATATCTAAAAAGACCACTGAAGAATAGGGGGAGAGAGAGAATGTTCCATTAATTAAGCAGTAAGGAAACCAATGGTATGTGGATGATAGTGTCCGTTTTGTTCTGTTTCTTTGCTAAAGCTTCAAATACAGAGCATATATGAACTTTTATGGCACATTTACAGAACTAGTGTCCTGGTAAGAAAACTTGGGAACTAAACATGAGAGGGTAGACTGATGATTGAGAGAGGGGAAAAGAATGAAGCAAGGACGAAGTAAAAGCCCAATCAAAGTCTAAGATGTAATCTTGTCAAAAATTAGGATGATTCTGCTTTTCTACGAATTTGTTTGTATAGTAACAATATACAAAAAAATTAGGCACTGGGCAAAAAACACTGTAATTGAAATACTACATCATTTTACTAACCACTGAGAGATACTCCCACCTACTGCTTGCTATGATCTCACATCTATCTAACTTCCAGCTCCTTGCTCCTCTCCTCTCACTAGCCAGTCCAATCATAGCTATTTGGTCTACTGAAGCAATGTGGCAGAGAAACTCAAATAAACCATGGTGCAAGTGTAACTGGTCCATTCTGCTTCAACAACTACACAATGGTTAACATGCCTTAAAGGGCTCCTTGCGCCAGCCCCTTGTCAAGTGACTTAACCTCACTGCACCTCTTAATTCCTCACGTATGGTAGACACTATTTTATCTTTATCTTAACGGTGAAGAAATCGAAATGCAGAGATGTTTATTAACATGCCCAAGGTCCTTCGGTTTAAAATGTGGTACCTATGTCTCATCCAAATTCCATGGTCTTAAATACTACCCCATATGTATTCCACAGACTTTTTTTCATTCAGTAAATACTAGGTAATTACTATATGCTAAGCACTCTGCTTGGTACTCAGAAATCCAGGTTGCAGGTTGGAGAAACTGGACAACTCAATTGATGCAAACTGAGGTTTTGCCAGACTGATAAAATGAAGAATGATGAGGAATTGAGGATTCTTTCAAGACGGTATGAAGGAGTGGTTCATGGAATTTAAGAGAAATGAGAAAAAAGGGGACAAGGGGAAGCTGATAGGCAAAAAGGGAACTGAGGAGCCAAAGGCTGAAGAAGAAAGAGTATTTTAACAGTAATCATGTAACAAAGCAGAGAAGAGAGGCTGCAGTCCAAGATTGGGATGCAGGAATTAACACTTTCAGGTGTGGAGCCATTCTGTAATTAGGTAAAGGTCACTAAGGACAAAGAGGATGAGGAATCCAGAGGCCAGAGTGATGGTGGTCACCAGAGGGAGAAAGCAAATGTGACCTAAGCACTTAGCTGTTCAGTGTACGAGGGATAGTGACAGTGAAGAGATGGACAGGAAGGAGAAAAGGTAGTGGATGGGACAGTGAGAGCCTAAGGAGAAAGGAGCTTTACACAACCATTTACACCAGAACCTACATCTGGTATTGTTTTTATCACTGTAACAAGGTTAACATTTAAAACATATTGCCTATATGTGTTTTCATTTCTCTTCCCAGGAAATCATGTTTTCCAGCAGATACTCTGACATTATAACAAAATGGAAGGGGTGGGGGAAACTCTTCCTTGCAATGGAGAAGGGTATTGCACAGGAAGCCGCTGTAAGGTTGGAGGAGGGAATGAAAGGCTGCCAGATATAGCCTACTGGACTGTGGGAGCATAGGAGAGATACTGGCAGGACTGAAAGGCAGATGCACAGGTCCTTTACTTTCCCACTCTGGGAAGGGCAGAGCACTATGTAAACTTTTAGGTAGGTATAGGTAGCTCTAAAACACTGCAAAGTCTGGCTAGTGGCACACTTCCATGCATGCTGTCTGAGGAAGTGCTTCACATGCCCACACCCAGCATTGTATGACATATAGCAGAGCACAAGTAGCTGAAAGTGGCTCAATGGGTGAGCTGAGTTAGAGCTCCAAGACCCCCATGCTCTCTATTAGGGCATGCAGGGAATCCAGGAGAAGATGAGGAAGTGCTAATAGGGTTGGAGTGGGACTAAATAACACAGTGTGCAGGGACTTTGTGAGCAAGGAAAAAGAATTTGGACCAGGGGCATCAGCTGTGAGTGCTCATGTGGTACCCACGTTGTAAGTCATGCAGACAGACTTCAGCAGCCACGGGTCTCGAAAGTGAACCAAATCAGTCCCTGCACAGCAAGGACCCAGGAAGGTCCAAAGGATATGGATTGGTTATGTGACTCCCATTAGTCCCACTAAGATATCACGTAAGCCCCATTCCCTCATATAACCAGAGGCCACTTTGGAGAAGAAAAGAAGGAAAGGAAGAAATATGTAAGAGACTGAATATTCACTTGAAAAAGACTGAGCTGTCCAAAATAGGTTACTTAAGTCAGAAGATAATATGATACAATAAATTGTCAAGTTTAAGGTTTACCTTTTCCATTCTCCCCAGTCAAACCCTTCACAAACCCCACTACTCAATGCAAATCAGCTCACAAACAGGACATTAAGTACCTCCGTTTCCTTGGCAAATATGCATAGAGTGTGCAAATTTACAGTTTCAACGTACACAAACATTGAAAAGTAATTCTTTCAAGTTATCATTATTGGTACATATTAAAATACTTTTAAACTAAATTTCCCATACCTTAATTTCATCTTATTTCTTCTAATCATATACCTCTACATCATCAAATCAATCTTCCCTGCTTTTAGATTTGTCCTTTGCTGCTTATCATTATTTGTATATAATATCCTTTCTGAAATGGATATACTTCAAGTTGTATATATTTAGCTTCTATAATTTTTCCTTTTAAATGAATCCCCATGTTTCCTTAATTTGATTTTTCCTGTTCTACATGTCGTTTCTTTATTTTTAATACCTTTCAGGTTTAGAAGCAGCTAGAAAGGAATGCTTTGTGAGTGATGTCTCATTAAAATAGGAGCAGAAAGAAATTATCCTTGACATGCCACACATCACACATCGGCCTTCTCAGCTATTAAATCACCACATAAAGGTATACAGTATGATTTCCACTATCATTCCTATTTCTTTCATACTTAATATTTTCAGAGTTAAATTAGAGTTTAGCTGCCCCAAAACCCACTGCACAAAAGCTCAAAAGACCTTACTTTTTTCCTCATTAATTTCCTGCAAATGTTAAGATTTCCTTGCACAAAGTAATAGTTTACACAGTAAAACTGAGTGGAGCACATATGGTAAACCTCTGTACCTTCCTCTTAATCTTGCTTTGAACCTAAAGCTGCTCTAAAAATATTGAGTCTCAAAAAAACTGAGTGGGGGTCATTCATGGGCTGGTAACCCAAGGGACCCTGCTGGTGTGAAAATTCCAGCCTTCCCGTTATTCCTGTTGAAATCTGTTTCAGCTTCCCTTTTTCTCCTAAAGGATGAACACTTATATGTGTTATTCCAAAATGAATCCATAGATCTATCCTAGATCTATTACAAACACACCTCCATCTTTATGTGAACAACAATTAAGATCCTCTCAAAGTAGCTTTCAAGGAATTGGCCATTAAAATATACCTTAGCAGGAAACAAAAAATCAGTACTATGTTCACTGGAAGAAAACCATGTAAAAGGAGAATTGCTGATCCCTAATGGACCTAATAATTTCATGAGTGTGGAAGTTCCCTTTACTACAAGAGGAGTAAAAATAATGAACTGTAGAGGGCCGACCTCTAGCCTCTATGAGGTGGCTCCTCACAGTGAAATATACTGGGCCTAAAGATACCACTCTACTTCTTGAGTGTGTAATTCCCACTAGGGTTCTCTTGGAATCCACTGACAACCTCAAGTATAGACAAGGGAATACGGAGGAAAAATCATTCCTATTAATCAGTACTATTTGTTACGCAAACAAATAAATGATACTGTGGTCTGTAACTTTCTAAATCAATTAGAATATGTGCACAACATAGTCATCAGTATTCTTGCTAACATTTTCTAAATCAAAAGCAATACATAAATCATACTGGTGGCGATAGTGTTAAAACTGTTATTCTGCGGATATTGTGTTTGTAATGTGGGATATTCTAATTCTATCACTCCCTGTATCCTTCAGAACCAAGATTCTCAACGTGGAAGAAAGAAAACCACATAGTCCTAAACCTGAATCATAAGTATTAATGTTAATTTATATATATATAATGAAAAAGCCTAGAAACAATGGCAAATCCTGTCTCAACGAGCACCACTAGGCCCAAATTACAGTCTTGAAACACATTTACTACTAAAGAAAACCAGGACTTTTTGGAGAAATGGCTGATCCCCGGTCTAGGGTAGGGAAGGTATAAGGAGAGCCCAGAATATCTTAACAAAGTAGATAGCAAGGAAGCTATCAGAGACTAGTACGGTCATTTATAAAGGATTTAGGAGCCAACCTGAAGAGCATCCTACTGGCCAAAGATGTGGGAATGAAGCTAACAACTGCACCAGTATTTCAGAACTAGAAGAGAAGGGGAACTAGGCTTTGGGAAGTGTCAATATTTAATGGACAAGTAGAGAATATTCCACTAGAGAAGAAAGAGACTAAGAGGCAAAGAGAAAAAAAAAAAAAACATAGAGGATGTTATATCATGGAAACTAATGGAAAAAAATGTTTCAAGGACAGAGTGATCATCAGCATCAAATATTCTAAGAATTCAAATAAGATAAGAATTGAAACACATCCAATGGATTTAGCACTTTGACACCCTTAGCTGGGGCTGTGGTACGCTGGTATATGGCTCAACTAAAATATATGAATGTGACATACAAACAAAATGTCACAGTGCTAGACATGTGATTTGTATGGCAAAACATCTCTGAGACAAGTATGATTCAATCGTGTGTGTGACACGTGTGTGTTGGGTGGGGGGAAGGGGAAGGAGTGAAAGATTTATAGAGAAAATTAGGCCAAATAAGCCAATCTGCTGAGAAAGCCTGATAAATAGCAAGACAGTAATTCATAAAAAATAAAGACCAAACTCAAGTATGGATGTTTCAACTCTGCCAGAAGTGTGAAACATTTTGAGGATACATAGAGATACTAAACGTGCTTTTAAATACATGAGAATAGTAAAATGGACCCAAAAATCTATTCCTGATATAACCTACAGGAAGAGATAGTTCATAAGTATAAAGGTAAAAAAACTTAGGTTTGAAGAATGGAATAACTCCAATTCAGGATAAATGTATAAAGGGGAAAGTTCCTTGTGAGTACACAATTTGTCTCCGTGCGTGTGTGTGTGTGTCCTGAATATATTTCTTTAGGAAGACTACCATCCTACCAAACCATTATTCCATCATCTCTGGACTGTCATATCACAAAAGATTGCTGATCGGTTGGTATTCCTGCCTCCAGTTTGTTTCACTCCAATCCATTCTGCTAAAAGATGTCTAATTTACACAGTTGTGCTAGTGGCACTCCGGCTAAGAAATCTCCAGTGGCTCCCACCACCTACCAAAGACATTTCAAAGCCTTCCAGCATAGAGGTCTATTCCAAAACTTCATGTTGATGCTGCTGCTCATCTGAAAAACTTGTCATTTGCTTTATATGTGCCATTTCCTCCATCTGTCGAAATCATAGTGATCATTAAAACCCAAGATGGGGCTTCCCTGGTGTCGCAGTGGTTGAGAATCTGCCTGCCAATGCAGGGGACACGGGTTCAAGCTCTGGTCTGGGAGGATCCCACATGCTGCAGAGCAACTAGGCCTATGAGCCACAGCTACTGAGCCTGCGCGTCTGGAGCCTGTGCTCTGCAACAAGAGAGGCCACGACAGTGAGAGGCCTGCGCACCGCGATGAAGAGTGGCCCCCGCTTGCCACAACTAGAGAAAGCCCTCGCACAGAAATGAAGACCCAACAGAGCAAAAATAAATAAATAAATAAACTCGCACCCCCAACATCTTCAAAAAAAAAATTGTATATTAAAAAAAAAAAACACCCAAGATCAAACATATCTATTAATGGAGCGTTTCCTGTTCATCTCCTCTCTGATCACCCCCTTTTCTGGATTGTTCTATTATTTGTTCTGCCTTTTTAATGGAATTTATAAGATATAGCTTTATTTCATGTTTATCAGAATACAAAGTTTATCTCTCCCTACTAAATTTCATATTCCTTGAAGACAGGGTAAACATCTTACTCTCATGTGTATATCTCATAATAAGCAGTAAAAAGCTTGACTCTGTACCTGATGGATAAAGCCTTATTAAAGTGAATAAATAATATGTGTATAATGAGAGAAGCTAAATTTTAAGAGGTTCCTTGGAAGTAGACATAGAGTGTACTTAGAGAACCAAAAGTATCTGACTACTCATGAATATTATCAATTCATCTTGATTCCCCAAAGTTAAATATAAACCCTAAAAGACAGCTTGATAACCAGATGCCCAGATAAAGATAACAGCCAGTCAGTAAGCCACCTGATGTATGGAACCATGCAATACTCATCTTTGATTCCCAATCAATGTTGCATTGGACCTGGCAGACAGTTGGACATCAATAAGTGATATTTATTTAGAAAACTGATTCATCAACTCACTCAACTATCTACTGAGCATATCAATGTTCTAGGGGTGTTCTTGGTGCTTTGGTTACAGCAGTATATAATTAGAGGCAAGATCCTTGCCTTCATGGGGCTTATATTCTCAAAGCACCTTGACAAGCAAAACAAAGAGATAAACAAGAAAATTTTCAGGTAACTATATGTAACAGAAAGGACAGTGTGCCTGGGGATCGTGATCCAGTGGGAGAGTGGTAAGAGGTGAGAGGTTAGGTGGATGAGGTAGGCAGAGTCTAAAGTCTATTGGGTTTCGAGGGTCACAGTTTGAAATTTATTTTTAGTACACTGGGAAGCAATGAGAGAGTTTTACAGATATTAGGAAGAACAATTTGGTTTAGTTTACATTTTTAAAGGCTTACTCTGTGCAAAAAATAGATATTAGAGAGGCAATAAAAACTGCTGTAAATCCAGCTGAGATGTGAGAGGCTGGCTTGGAATTGGGTTGAGACAGATAGAGAGGGCAATGGTGATGGGGTTTGGTGAAGCAGGCTAGTGCAGGAGCAATATGGCAGGAAAGAAATGGATCAGTGAACAAATGTGGCAATACAAACGAAGATAAAAGTGAAGGAATGAGCCACAGTATTTCCTAAAGAGCTCAAGTTATTGATTGTCCCCAAACAGCCTTTACTGACCACTAGACTTGAGGCAGAAGATAGATGGGCCCCCGGGGCAAACAACTGGAATTTGCTCTCTGTGGACCGATACTCCAAGACAAAAAGAGCAAGACAATTGAGGGAGAAGGCTGGGCCCTGCCCAACAAGATAAGAGACCACATATTTCTCATTCTCAAAGTCAAGAGACCTCCCCAACTACACATGAGCAGAAAAGCTCCTTGGAGGTCAAAAAGGGAGGGGGAGCCACCCCATAGTATTAAGTGATGCTAAATACGCATAGACCTCTTCGGTAGAGTACATCTTGGCTAAGAGATGCGCATGCACACATGGGAGGATCCTGAGATAAACCAAATACGGACTGTGAACCAGGCAAATGAAAATGACTGGCCAAAGAAACCCAGAAGAAATGCCCTATATAAGTGATTTAAACAGCCACGAAGACGTGACTCTCTCTCTCTGAGCCCACCTGTGTGTCTGTCCACACGTACTGTACTCTTTTTTCCTCCTAATAAACACATTACTTGTTTCACTACTTTCCATCTTTGTGGGAATTCTTTTTCTGCAAAGCCGAAGAGCCAGGGCCTGGTCACTGACCACTGGTCTAGTGGCTAGGATTCGGTGCTCTCACTGCCAAGACCCGACCCCAATCTTTGGCCAGGAACCGAAACCCTGCTTCAAGCCACTGCGGGCCAAGGCCACCCGAGATCAAACTCAGTACCCTGACTGAACTCCTATCTTTCCTTTATCTTCCCCAATTCACGCAAACTTTATATAAAATGTCAGGTCACAATGATAATTATGATATATGTAATATAATTTAAAAATCAGTATTGCCTTGAGATCACTAACTGTATTTATGAAATTGATTTCACATAACAGGCATGGGAAACTAAGTCAAACACCGTTTCCACCAAGTGAAAAAGAAAAATCATCTGATGTAGTCAAGAATCACTCTTGAAAGTGTACCTTCTAGAAAGATGGTGACGGTGAACTATGATCTCTTTGTGTTGTCTTACTGACTGCTACCCTTTCTTTTTAACTTATATGCCTTCTGGTTTAGTATGATTCATTTATTCTAGGAACAACCCGGCTAGGGTGCTAAATTACTATTTTCTATGCTGCAAAAAAAACTTACCCTAATGGGTACTTCCACAGGAAAGAGAAGCAATAATACAAGTCAATCAAACCAGAAATATTTGCCTGTGTGATAAATGCATTCACCTTATAATAAATAGAGAGTCAGAAGGAAGAAAAGAGTGATAATTGCAAAGCATTTATTTTGAAGTGTTTTTTCATTTCTCCTCAAAAGGATATAACGTAAGAGGGAAATTATTCACAATTGTAGCATATTATTAGGCTAAATATATATAAATTGTATTAATAATGGTACCTGCCCTACTGCACAACCCATTTCACTGTTATTGATGGAATATGAAAAGCCACATGAAAGCAAGTTAAGTGGGTCATTATTTACCTTTTAGATTATGCTTATCCATATGACCAAGATGGACTTCAAATTGTCTGACTAAACTTTAGACAGGTTTCTTCCTGACTATAGTCTCCTGACCTCCCTTTCCTTAGAGAATTTACTTTAGAAAACTGTCATTTATAATTTTTTCCTCTGCCCCTTTGAGATATAAATCTTCTATAACCCAGGAATGTCTTTCTTTCTCCAGGACAGGGGAACTATCCCTTTGAAATGTAACCATCAAGAAAGATAGCATCCTTATCTTCCAGTCTCTGTGTGAAGGTAGGAGCCTAACTTCCGTAAGCACTGATTAGCAGATACAGATGGCCTAATCACATTGACTAATCTCCCCACTAGTGTCTTCCAGTACTTTTCCACTAGCTCAACTCAGCACTTAAAAACACTCCTGCCTTTTATTTCAGTGGAGTTGAATTCAAGCTCAACTAATACAATAATCTCTCTCCTATTACAATAATCTCTCTCCCCTATTGCAGTTGTCTTGTATAAAGTCTTCTTTGCTGGTTTAGCTGGTTGGGTGAAATTTTTCTTTAATACAACAAAGTTGCAGAAGGAAGACCTAAGTTGGGTCTTCACAGCCCATGAAGATACAGTGGTGGAGTGAGGAGCCCAGGAATCCATGGAAGGTGCTAATAAGTGGACACAAGAATGAACCTGCAGAACTAAGACTCCTAAACTGTTAAACTATCAAGGATAAGGGCCTCTCTTTAATGCCTTAGGCTATATACCTTGAAAAAGGGAGATACATTGTACAAGTTTTGACTCTGGACTATGGTTAAACATGTGGGGAAAAGAAACACTTTTAAGAAGGGCACCGTGCCAGTCACTCAGATTGGTACATATTCCAGCCCCAGAGAGCTTAAGCTGGTTCACAAGAGGAGAAGGTCTGTAATGAACGGTAAGTCATGGGATAAGGCCTTATTACTGAAGGGATAAGAGGTAAATTCTGCTTGTAATCAATGCATAAATTGGAAGAGAATGCAACACAAGGTGGGGGAGCATTCCCCCCCAACTTTTCACAGTAAATGTGGGAACCAAATAGAGTGACTCTCTCCCAATGTTAGAAGCACAAAAAAGACCTCACTATGGTGACATGAAAGGCAGTTGCCAAAGGTAGAAGATGAAATCTCAAGGATGATGAGGTGAGGAAGATGAAGACAATTATTATTGTGATTGTTTGTGACAAAGTTGTGAGTTTTAGAAGAATCAGGAAAAACTTCACCATGTATGACAATGGAACTGTATCACAGAGAATGTACAGGGGTTCATCATATGACAAGGTCTGACAAAAGGCATTCTGAGAAGAGTGACAATGCATTTAAGATGGAGGTGCCAAAAATTAAGCTGGCAGCCAATTTACATATCCAAAAATGCAGGGAGAGATCAGATTGCAAAATGTCTTAAGAACCATAATTGAGATGATCAGATTTTAATTAGAAAGATATTTCCGATTATATAAGGAGGGTAAATATTAAGGGGAAGAAATTAGGGATCAGGATACATGTTAGAGTACCACTGAAGTAATAGTCCAAGTGTGAAAGATTGAGGGCTTCAACAAAGCAGTGGCAGTAGAGATATAGAGAAGTTTCTGGACTTGAAGGATCTTCAGGGTTGGGAAGTTAGAGAGTGAACTGAGAGATAATAAGGAGTGAACAGAGCCAAGGAAGAGACTGAGATTAATCACATGGGAGCTTGGAAGTGTAAAAGCAGGAATATAGGGAGAGAAATGGGAATCTTTTGAGGGAGATAAAAAATTCAGATTGGAAAATCAGGCCTACAGTTCAGAAGAGAGTTGGGTGCTATAGATACATATTCAAGACAAGAATACTGAGTTATAACCAAAAATGTTGGCACATACAAGATCACTGAGCAAGAGCTGTAGAGGAAGACAAGAAGGTTGAGGGTGTAGCTTGGGGGAAGCCTACACTTCAGGAATAGACCAAGAAATAAACAACAATGAAGAAGGGAGAGAAGGGCCAGTGAGGTATGAAGGAGATTTTACCAGAAGACATGGTACAAGTGGAACCAAAGGAAAATGTTTCCAAAAGTTTTGATGATCAAAGCCATCAAATGCCAGAAAGAAGTCAATGAATATAAAGACAAAAATTCTGTTGAACTTGGCTAATAAAAGGAGACCTTAGTGTTTTAGTTTTAGGACAGAATCAAGATTGATCTAGATAGAGAATGGGAGACCAAGATGAGGAGAAAACAAGTGGACTGACTTCTCCTTCAAGAATGTTAGCCATAAAAGGAAAAAGAGATACACTTACTTTGTCCTTTAAAAATCTTTTCAGCTATTATTTATGATGATATCAAAAGAATTTTTTTTAAAACCTCTGCAATTATTAGTTTATTAGTAACATCCAGGACTCAGATGTTCAGTATTCCTCCTGAAATTACATAAAACAAATGCAAATGGAAAGAATCCAAGTCAAAATTATATAACAAAACAGCACTCCATCACAAAAGCATGTAAAATTACAAGAACACTATTTTAAAACACTGGCACTTTAAGAGAACGATAATCTCAAAAACCACAAAATTGCCAAATTGTTCCCTAAACTGTTAAGCAGATAAACATATGACCCTGATGAATGAGCTTGAGTTTTGTAAAGAAAAATCAAATTCAAATAAATCAGGTAATTCATACTGAAAGACAAAGTTTGTCTTCTTCCCTCATGTCTATTTCATTTATAAAGGGGCAAACCATAATATAGGAAAATATACCTGATTTAAAATGTGGTATACAATTTTAAAAGTTGGCCCAATTAATTAAAAATACCTTTAATGGAGGATCTCAAGTTTCCTAAACAATCCATATTTTGATAAATAGGAGAAGACATTCACAGCCAGCACTTTTTCTCCAGAGCCTTTTTGGGACTAATATTAACAACAACAAAAAAACGTAATATGGCAGTCTTGTATTTCAAGCTCACGCTTTTGGGGATACATTCTCAGTCTTAAACGGGAACTGCAAATATAACTGCCATTACATGGTAATGGGAGTTAAAGGATGTAGAGTCCTCATGTAAAGATTAGAACATACTTTTCTATTAGTCCTTCAAGGACAGACTTTCAAAATGTTTGATTCTAATAATCCCATGCTGTGAGTAGATTGGTTACTCTTCACTTTGTAAATGAACCTGGGCTATGTGAAATGTGATATCAACCGATAAAGATTTGAGTTTCAGTTACGGATGAAAACTGTCTCACTTAAACTTTTATTACCCTCATCATGAGTATGCAGGGTATGTACACAAAAGCTTTTTATCAGCTAACTATACGAAAGATAAACACTGTAATAATTCGTGTGATCCAAAATGGGCAAAAGCAAAAGACTAGCTTCCCCTTAAGAAGAAAATCTTCAGACCTATGAAAAGGACAACAATACTAATAAAACAATTGTATTTACTTAGAAGCATTCAGAATGTCAACAAAACAGCTGCAACTTCTTTCTTCTTTTTGCAATTACAGAGTAGTATTCAGTTAACAGAACAATTATTTCGTACAAGCTGTATCAGAGACAACTGAAGATGAAAAAACTACCACCCCCATATATAAATAATTTGTGCTGTGCACCAACAAGAACCTGCTTTAAATTTCCATGCCAATTTATAACCCCCATACTGTACCAGGCAAGGTTAGTGGCTATTGAAAATACCACCAGGACAGGGCTATCTAAAGACACATTTGGTAGTGTGTTAACTATACAAAAAAAGACACTGCACAGTTTAAAAACAAAATCTTACATAGCCTTACATTTCAAGTTTTTTCTTTAAAAGGAGTGAGTTGTGTACAAGGGGGTTAAATGCTTTATAGACAAGAAAAAAAAACTGCGCTGAACCAACTTATTCATCATCATCTCCTTCTTCCTCTTCATCCTCTTCATCTTCCTCCTCATCACCACCCTCTTCATCTTCCTCATCTTCCTCCTCTTCTTTCTTTTTCTTGCTTTTTTCAGCCTTGACGACTCCCTTTTTTGCTGCATCAGGCTTCCCTTTAGCTCGGTATGCAGCAATATCCTTTTCGTACTTTTCCTTCTTCTCATAAGGCTGCTTGTCACCTGCAGCAGTGTTATTCCACATCTCTCCCAGTTTCTTGGCAACATCACCAGTGGATAGGCCAGGATGTTCTCCTTTGACTTTTGGACGATACTCAGAACAAAACAAGAAAAAGGCCAAAGGAGGTCTCTTGGGTGCATTGGGATTCTTGAACTTCTTTTTTGTTTCCCCTTTAGGAGGGATATAAGTTTTCATTTCTCTTTCATAACGGGCGTTGTTCGCCTTTGCCATGTCTTCAAACTTTCCTTTCTCTTTAGCAGACATGGTCTTCCACCTGAGAACTTCTTAGAAAACTCTGAGAAGTTGACGGAAGCATCTGGGTGCTTCTTCTTGTGCTCCTCCCAGCAAGTTTGCACAAAGAATGCATATGATGACATTTTGCCTCTCGGCTTCTTAGGATCTCCTTTGCCCATGCTTAATTATTTTTCCTCTGCGAGGCACAGAGTCGCTCAGTGCCCGTCCGGCTCTCACTTGCCCCGGCGCTGTCTCTATGGAGCTCAATGTACTGCAATGGCTGTGAGAGCGGGAGCCAGACCAAAAGAATTTATAGACAACGTACAAGGGTATATAGTTGTTATGTTCTTGCAAAATGGCTTATAAATTGAGTTACTTTCTCCTTAATTCATCTAAAGTTTTCAGGAGTACTTTGTCACTTTTGATCGATCTTAAATTGGCATTGCTTCCTAACACATCAGTTTTATATTTTTCTATTTCCAGATCTGTCAATTTGTTAATGATCTATAAAAACTCACTTTCACACCCTAAAGGAGTTCACTCTTACATGAATGTCACAGGAAATACTTTGATAACATGAAGCTCTCTTGAAATACTTTTTTTGTGTGTGTGTGGTACGCGGGCCTCTCACTGTTGTGGCCTCTCCCGTTGCGGAGCACAGGCTCCGGACGCGCAGGCTCAGCGGCCATGGCTCACAGGCCCAGCCGCTCTGCAGCATGTGGGATCTTCCCGGACCGGGGCACGAACCCGTGTCCCCTGCATCGGCAGGTGGACTCTCAACCACTGCGCCATCAGGGAAGCCCTGAAATACTTTTAATTAGTTTTATACTGTGGAAATTTTGTGAATCACATTTTCTTAATGGAAATCAGAACAATTAGGAGATTACACATATGGCTATGGTATTTTAAAAATTACAACATCTTCTAATCACTTGGAGCAATGCATGTGGGTCACTGTAATGACCTGGTGAAGAGAATTCAGGGCAGTATACCTTTACCTATCCTCCAGAGACCACAGATCCCTGTTACTTCCAATGGATTGTCAGAAACCTGCCCATTTCTCCTTCAGTATTCTTCCCATGGATACCATGAGTACAGTAAGAACATCCTATTGGGTATGTAGGTCAAAATCACTTTTTCTTTCTTTTCTATACTTCAAATCAAATTACACTAAGAGAATCCATTAGTTGCTGCAATTTTTCCCTGGACTGCACTCAGTTTTAAACGAATAATTAGTCAGTATCAAAATATATATGGCTATATATGGGGTATGTGTGTGTGTTTGTTCTAAAGATGAGAAAACTTACTTTAAAACGAATCGTTTTGTCTTTACACTATTAGCTTTAAAATTACTTAGTTCCTGCAATACTGCAGATTCCAATCCATTACCCACATATCCAAAAATACACTGGAGGAGGTTGGTATTTTAAGTGGTGTAAAACAGTGTTGTGGTAACTAGGAAATGAGCTTTTAATTAGAACACCATCAGAGACTCCAAATGATCATAAGATGATGATGCAATGAATCTATAAATGCAAAGCTTCTGAGACTACAAAGATAAATAATGGGGACTTTACAAATACAGCTTGGGGCTGTGGGGATGCAAACACGCAATTCAGCTCTTGTTTTCATTCCCAAGACAGGCTGAGCTAAGGTGCTGTACAAATTGTTACTCTAAAAGCGGGCAATAGAGATCTTAGGGAACTTTAGATAATGGCTTTTTAAAGGCTCTGCTGCATTTACTCAAAACTCTGACCTAGCTGAAGTTGTTGGCAAAGATAAGCAGTTTGGTAAACTCTACCAAGAGATACACAGAAAATTAGAAAATCAGCTTACTCCACACAAGAATAAACTTGCTGGGCATGAGTCCAAGATTACCCATTCAGATTATAATAAAGACTGCTGCGAACATTTTCTCTTTGTAAGGAGAAATATAATTCCTTAGTACTTGGAAAGAAGTTTTCTTCCCACAGCTCACCAAGTGAGTAGATCCAATGCAGGTAATGAGGGCATGGGATGGGCAGACCAAAGTTATTTGTAAGACACAGGAACCAGGCCCCCTGGCCATCAAGAACAGCTCAGATAACATTCAACTATGCTATTAGACCATCAGTAAATTCAGTCAGAAATGTACTTCAGTCACACCAGGGAATTCCAGTAATCAGCCCCAATTTCGAAGATACAAAAAACTGCTCTATATTTTTTTTCAAAGTTCTAAGTAAAGGTTGGACAAAGGTCAGCTTTAGGAACATTGAGACTTCATTGGATTCTTTTGCAGTCACTGAGCTCACTGCAGTGCTATTGACACATGGTGCTTCAGGTTTCCCCCCAGCACCTGATGTGGGCCCCATCAAGGTCAACACAAGTAATTACGCAGGGTATGGAAATAAGCCCCCAAGAACCAGAACCCCGGAGAAAACCAGGGAATTGAGACCAGTACCTTCATTACTCATAATTAGCTTTATTTTTACCACCATCACCCAAAGAATTGTAGATGCCAATGTTGATGCAATGCTGAGGTATTAGCAGTGATAATCCCTTGCCCTGTAGATGCTGGCGATCATAGGTGATAAAGAGTAGATGGGATGAGCAGATGTATTTATGAGAAGGGATTTCTGAATCCTGAGAGAAACTGACATCTTGGTCCCTCAGTTTCTCTCTTAAAATGTTAATTCTACATATCTTACATGAACATCATCTCTGCCACACTTTAAAATTTGTATTTTGATGTTAATATCAGTTCATGTCATCACAGAGTGAGAAGGAGTTAAATGAGGCCGACAGGTCTATTCCCTGTGTTTTATCAAGGGTGTCAACCCTGCTCACAATCTAGAAAAGGATTCTGAGCAGACCTGGGATCATCTTACAGCCCACACTGCAATGGTCACATTGCAGCAATCTGCCTCCTGGAGGGTCTGCCCACAATGACCTCCTTTTGGGTCTCACATGCTCCCCACCCTAATCCCCATTTTCCGTCAGCTTCTCTTTTTGTGTCAAACTCATAAAATGAGTTAATAGGATGCAGCAACATATCTAGTTATATCCCAGGAGGCAGAACTAAAGCACTTGCCCTCAACTTCCAAAACAGACCTTTGACTATGTTTGAGAACGAAATTGGAGTCCCTTCCATCTCTATATGCAGCAATAATCTACGGGAAGATCATTTATTCTGGGCTTCTATTTTTCATCAGCCAGATTCAATGTTCTGATCTTAAACTGACAGTTTTACCAGAGTTCTATATCTGAGCACCGTATGACTTCTGAAATGCTTTCTAGGTGAAAAGAAAATATTTATATATAACATAACAAGCAATTCATTACTTAAATAACTGAAATTTATCTGGAAATTATTCAAATAATGAATTGACCTGTCATTATGTAGCTTAATGGAGTTGATGATGACAAAAGCCTTGTCTGAGATGAAGAAATATCAGTGTGCATATAGGAATATAAAATTAGAAAATTAAAGTGGCCATTTCTGGCACACTTATTTTTTAAAAATAAAAAAAATGTATAAAATCTCAATAGCTTCTTAATAGCTAAAGCTTTTTTTTTTTTTTTTTTTTTTTTGCGGTACGCAGGCCTCTCACTGCTGTGGCCTCTCCCATTGCGAAGCACAGGCTCCGGACGCGCAGGCTCAGCAGCCATGGCTCACAGGCCCAGCCACCCCGCGGAATGTGGGATCTTCCCGGACTGGGGCACGAAGCCGTGTCCCCTGCATCGGCAGGCGGACCCTCAACTGCGCCACCAGGGAAGCTCAACTGCGCCACCAGGGAAGCCCAATAGCTAAATCTTTTCAATCGTCCATAAAATTAAATAAATACTATCAAGATCTAAAATCTAACTATCAAGATCATTGTAGTTAAGCGTTTTAGCAAATGTGCCATGTTCATTTCTGTTCTTTTTCTTTTTCTAAACTATCATGTTTCACTCTCATCAACACTGAAGCTGTTGATTATTTTGATATGGCATTGCGTTCCCCTTTTCTGCTTCTTTTTGATGAATAGTAAATAACGGAACATAAAACATTATTGGAGTTCTCTAGGTGACAGGACTGAGAAAAGCAAATGCTGACCATCTGTTGAGGCAGAACAGCCCGGCCCTGTCCGGAATTGGAAGTGACTCTCCTCCCAGGCTTCTAGGGCAAGCGGGCAGGCAGCACCTGAGGTTGGTTGGGGATATCTGCTCAAAAAAGGCGCATGAGCACATGGCTCCAAGGCTGTTCCATATGCAGCTGCCAGAACCCAAAGGTGCTTTTGGAGGAAGATGAAAGGCAGGAGTGGTGGTGCAGAAGAGGCACAATGAAGTATCACTCATGCAGAAATGAGTGTCCACCTCCACATCAGAGACTAAGACATTACCAGCGTGAATGTGTGTGTGTGTTGCTATAAACTACTTATTTAATCAGCAAAGGCCAAATGACAAAGAAATAAGTCTCTGTAGACAAGGAAATAGGCTTAACAAAAATTAGAAAGCTAATACAAATGCAAATACAACTTACAGCATTATATCTCTTTATACATTGTCTATGCAGAGCTCTCACAAATACAGGTAGTATCATTTGCTATTGCCAAGTAGTTATCAGACTGGTGAAAATTTGTAGACTACTGGAATTATTTTTCTAGTCCATGCAATGCTACATTACTAACTATCATTATGTTAGGGGAAAGTTCCTTATCCAGTCCTTATTTTGAAAATCAGTAGAATCAAAGGTAAAAGAATTTCTCCAGAAAAAACAAACAAACCTGTAGCAAGTCACAAAATATTTAGTCAAAGTTTTTCTAGCAAGTTCTTTTTATAAGCATCACATCACAATTAACTTACTATTGTTGCAACATTATTATTTTTTAGGTACTAGCCTATTGCTAAGTGTTATGTATACATTCTTATTGAGACCTATAAGTAAGGCTCATAGAATTTTGTTACACTAACCATTAGTGTAACCATTAGTAACCACAGTTCCCCAAAACTGTTTTCAATTTAAAGTGGTTAAATGGAGAGCTCCAGGGAAAATATATAAGAAAATGCTGGTCTTGAATATATCATGAAGGCCTAAATAAGGAAGTAGTCTTATTTGTGTTCTTCCACACTTACCCATACTAAACAAAAATATGTAAGAAGACACTTACTCTTTCTGGCTTTACAATATGCCATACTATTTACAGCTTGAGCCCTATATCTCTATGTACAGATGGTACTTCAGCAGCCAACGATCAGAGTCCCCACATGAATCAACTGAAGAAGCCAATACGAATGACGTTGACAAAGTTTAAAATACACCTCCAAATAGATCCATTCTTGGAAAGTGTGTGACTACAGACTTGGGGAGTAATTCCCAGAGTTGTCATGAATATGATGGTTCCCTGGCATTCTACAATGATGACTATGCCTTGGCATCCCATAACTCTCTGCCCTAGCCCAGATGCTTTCTGTTATGCTAACATGAATCAAGAAGTAATACAAGCATAAAGAAAAAGAAAATGTACATATATGCAAGAGTTTGGACTCATAATTATTCCCTGCTCTCTCCCATCAAATCTGAGTTCATTAATGGCAAGGAGACATGAACAGTGAAGACCTGGTGAACCCCAAACTCACTGCCACAAAGTCATATACTTACACCACACAAAATGAACTAGAAAAGTATGAGCTGCCTCAATGTACGTCTGTACCAGGAAGCCTTCACTGATGAACACATATTGAATTTTCCCTTCCATCACAGCTACGTATCACATTGTTACTTATTTAGATTTGATATTTAGAAGCATTTAAAGGGAAGGACAGACTAGGCAGAAAGGACAAAAATTAAAAGCAAATGGAGAATTAAAGAAAAGCACAGACACCAAAAAAATCACAGAAAGAAATAAAAGCACTCTCAGATTGAATCCTCATAGTTGTATTATTTATTTTAAAAAGAAGCTAAATGAAGAGACAGCTGTAATTAATCAGCCCTGCCTTCCTTCTAGACTAGTGATGCAGTGGGCATGGCAAACACACTGAATGTGTCTTGTTAGGTAGTTCCTCTCTGTTATGGCCTTGGAGGTTTTTTTTGTTTTTGTTTTTAAATTACTACCAGTGCACTTGTATATTTCCAAGATCAACTTGGACACCCAAGCAGACAATACCTCTGCTGGACTAAATGACCCTGGAGAAAGAATTCAAAAAAGACGCCTATTCCTCTGGAATGAAATGGCTTGGCCAGTGCAGAATGGACTGGATGTCACTTTTTTGGTCAAAAGCCTTTATGCAGTGTACAAAAGATTGCTGAAGAGTAAAATATAAGCGATTATTAACAACACAAGAACCTTTCTTCTGGTAACAGAACCTCAGGAAAGTGCAGCTAAGAGAAGTGCAAAGTATAAAATGCAGCTACCCACATTATACTTCTTAAAGATACAGAAATGTCCACCACTCTAGAAGCTCGAGTTTTATCTAAGTTCAGTAGGCAAGAGCAAAGAATGTCCAAGAATTTACAAAGCGAAGGCAGTAGTCGGGCTGACAAAAGTCACACTTCACTGAGGGGTGGGAAGTGCTAGACAAAGAGGATGAAAAATATGCGAAAGCTCAAGGAAAGGGCTCAGTATTGCCTGGCACAGGAGTCAAAGGTCAACGTGGAAGATAAAATGGTAGTCAGGACAGAAGATAATGGTGATTGGGAATGGAAAACTGAAAGAAAAATGAAGAGAGAGATGGTAAAATGAGGTCCAGGTAAGCATAGAAAGTATGAAGAATGAAGCAGATATGAGGAAAAAGAAGTGAATGTTGAAGGGATGGAGACACTATACGAAGAGGCAGCAGTACACTGGGAAATGGCATTGAGTCTTCAGTTATGCGTGCATCATTCTAGAAATAAAGTCAGCACGTAATGAGCCCATAGGCTCTGATAATGGATAAGGAAAAATAATATGGGTTATCAGCTAAAAGTCACCAATTTTGGTCTTCTGATACTACTTTGAGGCCATTATCAGAAACAAACCTGATTTTTAAGAAAAGCCTGTATAGAATATCTTCTTTCTTTAAAGAAGTGCATCATGCCTTTAATCAGGTAGGACCAGCCCAAAGGACTCTCTCCCCGAGCTCTTCACAGTTCCCTGAAGGTACAGTCACACCGTACCCCTGAAATGTGAAAGCACTCTGAATTGCCTGTGTCAGGTTCTGAATATCCAATTGGTGTGCTTGGCCAATCTGCTCATAATTTCATTTCATTATATCTTAGATATTTTGTCTGGGACCTAGTAAATTCGACAGGGAATTCACTTCAGAAGAGGCAATGTGATAGTTTTAAGAAGTATAAACTTTGGAGTCAGACAGATAACCAGACCATCCTGCGCCACGGTGCTTACTGCCAGTGTGACCTGGCAGGTTATCGCTTTCCCCAGGCCTCAGTTTCCGTGGGTTAATAATGCCCACCTGGCAGGTTATTGTGAGAGTTGAGGACAATAAAGATAACATGCCCAGCTCATAGTACATACCTGTTAAAGGTCAGCTGCTATTGCTGTATGTGATTTTGTCTACTCAATGAAAGAACACATTAAATATGTTTTTATATTTTATATAAAAGCATATTAAAATCAATCAACAATAAATATATTTGTAAATTTATAAAACATTAACCTTAACCCTAAAACAAAGTAACTGTTTGGGGAGATAAATAATTAGATGAAAACAATTATACACATATACAAATACAAAAAGAACTGAACATAACGTGAATAGTGATCATTTCTGAGCAATGGGATTAAAACTAATTTTTATTGTATGCCTTTTGTTTATCTATCATTTCCAAAATTTTTACACTCAAAACAAATATATGCTATAATTATTTAGATATTTAATACATTTAAACATATTAATTTGTAATAAATATAGATACCTTTATATATATTATATATAAATATGGTAATATTTAGGCTATTCACTTTATAATCTGGGAAAAAAGGTTTTAAAGCCAGCTTTTTTTCAGTTTTCAGGTTATTGTCTCAAACAGAACAGGCAATTTCAAGACTGTCTCTGTCCTCAAGAAGAAGAAACCTTTTAGGGGGCTTCCCTGGTGGCGCAGTGGTTAAGAGTCCTCCTTCCAGTTCAGGGGACATGAGTTCGTGCCCTGGTTCGGGAAGATCCCACATGCCGCGGAGCGGCTAGGCCCGTAAGCCATGGCTGCTGAGCCTGCGCGTCCGGAGCCTGTGTTCCGCGATGAGAGAGGCCACAACAGAAGAAGAAACCTTTTAAGTTTCACAAGGTTGGGCTTTACCCCAACTTCTAGACTGATGGCAGCTTTAAAGCCTCTTTTTCTTCATGACAGTGACGAAATGAACAGGAAATTAATATGGCCACTTTTTCATACCTACACACACAAACTGGCTTTTAAGTATTCTGGTTGAATTCAATCAAACTTGCTATTTTAAAACAATAGTTTCTTCAGATTCAACTAGTACCTTTCTAATAATATCAGACTTTAAATTTTGATTTGTTTTCCAAAAATATGTTTACTTGTTCACAACATCCACGCAGACAGATTAGAGTGGCCCTCATACAGTAAGCAGCTCAGAGGATTTGGCAGGGATCCAAGATACAGCTCGCATGGACAGGGACATGCAGGTGACAATCACATCTGCCTTTCATGCTCCACTGCCTTTCAGGCAAATGGATCTACCCACAACATGATTTGATTACTGGTCACAGTCTTTGGCCAGGACTTTAAGCCACATCCAGACTCTAAACCATCTCTAGACCATGTGATATTCCTGACAGGTTACAGGAGAACAAATCTCAGCTCTGTTTGATCTAATAATTTGTCATCACAATAAGAATGGATTTAAGCAGAGTTAAGGGAGAATATTTTTCTCTTCTAAGAGTCAGGCACAACATATACCAAGCACCACTGAGAGTAAAGCAACATTCTGGATATTGTGAGAGGATAGTAAAGCAAAACAAAAACAAAAACAGAAACACTTTCAGGGCCTTAACCTGTCCTGTTCTTTTCTTTCACTTGTTTTCTATGGATTTAAATAATCTCTTAAGTGGAACAAAGTTATCGCCTGTCACATTAAAAAGTAAAAGTAATAAAATGAGACACTGTGTCCAGGACATAGAACCTGCTTCATCGTACTGAATGGTTCCCCACAGTGAGAAAATCTCCAAAGGTCAGCAAACAGTTTAAAGCTATTGCAATTTAATATCTGCCAAGGGAAAGTGATGGCTCTGAGCAAATATAAAGATCATTAACCCAAGACTTAATAACCATTCATTTATCTAAAAATATTTCTCAGTCAACATTATTGAATTTCCACTTTGTGAAAACACAAAGTGTGATCCCAAAGGGGCTTATAATTTAACAGAGAAAGAGGAGCACACACTAATACATTTAAAAACACAAACAACAGAAACATACAGACAAATAAAATTGCCCATAGTTACAGTAAAACCCTCTTTCTCAGTCATAATTTAATCCAGTGTTTCCCAAAATGTATTCACTAGTACAGTGAGAGTCTTCAGGGGAACAAAAAAATGTCCCTGATCAAATAAGTTTGAGAAATAGTTCAAAACCACAATGTCCTTGAGCATATTAAAGAATGAAAAGTCCTAGAGCAACGTTTAATATAACATTTCTCAAATCTGTTTAAACACAGAACCCTTCTTTGACCTTACAATTATTAACATCTGTGATGGTTAGTTTTATGTGTCAACTTCATTAGGCTATAGTAGCCTGTTATTCAATTAAACACCAGTCTTGATGTTTCTGTGAAGGTATTTGTAGATATCATTAACGTCTATAATTAGGTGACATTAAAGTATATGAGGTTACCTTCAATAATGTGGGTAGGCTTCATCCAACCAGTTGAAAGCCCTTGAGAACAAAACTGAGGTTTCCCTGAGAAAGAAGATATTCCACCTCAAGACTACAGCATCAGCTCCTGCCCAAGAGTTTCTAGTCTGCCTTCCTGCCCTACAAACTTTGGGCTTGCCAGCCTCCACATCACATAAGCCAATTCCTTGAAATAAATAAACAATATATAAATGAGTATTTATTTATATTTTATAATATTTAAAATATTACTTAAAATAAATAATCTTTAAATAAATGTGCATTTGTGTGCATGTGTGTATTAACTACTGGTTCTGTTTCTCTGGCAGAACTCTGATGAAACATCCCAAGGAACTAATGTTTTACATAACTTTCTTTAGGGCACGCAATAAAGTCCCATCTTCTACCTCAGTAAAATCGTATCTTCTACAGCATAACTGCAATCAGATACCAGAAGCCGTATGCCTGAACCCCACTTAATTTAAGGGACATAATAAATATTGTTAGCTGCTTCTCAGCATCTTTCCTACCAGCACCTACCTCCACCTCCAAGTTGGAAATGCCAGAGTCCTAAAAGTAGACCCTGACTAACACTAATCAAAAACTGTGCTCTCTTCCCCTTTGTTTCCATGACTTGTTCAAGTATGATGGTAGTACAGGCTTAAGTCAATTAATGCACTGATGCTCCTCAACCACGTTGACTGATTCTGCTTTATTAAGTGGTACAAGGAAGTGAAGATCCTTACTGTCCTGGATGATGATGGTTGGTTGCCAACATCAGGACTGAAACTGCTGCATTTTGCTACCATGAGGAAAGCTGGCATGAAGACAAGCCAACAAATATAGGAGGGCAATGCTGAAAGAAATGAAGAAAAATAAATGTGTTCCAAGTCAAACCACATGTAAAACCTGAACAACCTCTGGACTTTACTTATTTGAGCCAATTAATCCATTTCGTTGTTTAACATAATCTGAGTTGGGTTTCTTTTGGCACTCCGATATATGCTTGTTGAATTGCACCTGCATATAACAGTATCCTAACTAATTAAATTACAGAAGAGGTAAAAACTGAGTATATAAGAATATAAAAATCTCTGTTTAAGGATAAATGGACTGGGCAGGGCAGCAGAAAAGGGAAAAAAGTTTGCTAAATGATTAGGCCAATACAAGCTTCATGCTACCCAAATGTTCTGAGCAGATGTAAGAATATATATGTCTGGGTAAACCTCAAACATCAAGGCTGCTTAAACACCTTTGAAAATTTGATGAAAGCTATGGCCACTTTCCTCAGAAAAATGATTACACACGCAATATTTTGCTTTCAATTTCAGGAGTTTAATATAGTCCTAAAACATAGGCATAGAGGTCTACGGATTAAAGTTAGGAATCCCTGCTCTACATGGTGGCAGGAAAAACTGCCAACATTGATTCTTGTTATAAATAGATATTGAAGAATAGAACTAAAAATGTGCTTTGGCTGAACACAGGTTATACATTGTGAGAACCATTTGCTCCTGGGACCTGTGAGTACCATTTGTTCTGGGACTGATAACACTGTTCACATGATTATGAACACCCAATAGAATCTTATGGTAAGTTTTATTTACATCAGTAAACTTTGTTTATGAACGCTCAGCATTCCATGGCATGCAGAGCATGGTTATCTTATCACTTTTAAAAAGGTAAGGGAAAATTTATCAGCACATTGACAGGCAGTTAAGAGGTTTAAAAAGTGAGATCAGAGAATCAATTTGGGAGGTGGAAGTCTAGTGGAACTCACCTGTCACTTTTTAATGGAATTATGAGGATAAAAACCAGATTGAAGGGGCCAAAGTAGAAGTTATTTGAGAGAAATTTAAAAATGGCTGTGCTGACTCACGTCAGGGAAGGCATACTAAGAAAGGAAGATGAGATATAGCATTAAATATTATTAGTGTTGCATTCTTCAGCACAGGCTTAGATATAGGCATGGGAACAAAATAAGACATTGTTGCAATTTTCCCTGTTGTAGATAATGAAAATTTCTGTCATTTCTATCAACAATAAATAAAAATAGTTTTTCTTAGTTAAAGGAATTCAAACCTAACTTGACAGCCTATCACTGTAGTCAGCAAAACTACTGGGGTTAGGAAGAAAAAACAAGAATATTTATTTAATGCAAATCAGATGCTGGCAGCATTAATTGAAATTAAGAATAAATATCCAATATATTTCTGTTATAAATGACTTTTGGAATCAGTAGCATCCCCAGCTATAAGAAAATAGCCTTGGTCTCATGACATGTGCAGGCACCATAACAATACCTCCATGTAATTTTTCCAGTTCCTAAGTAGTGCTAAATATTGGAGTAATATATTAATTCATCTGCTCAAACATTCAATTTTCCTGGACTCAGGAAGAACAAAGAAAGCCTATTTATTTATATTATAGTTTAACATAGGTAGCCGTTTTAAAGTGGATGGGGCACTTACATATTTGACTAGTTTCTTTTTTTTTTTAACATCTTTATTGGAGTATAATTGCTTTACGATGGTGTGTTAGTTTCTGCTTTATAACAAAGTGAATCAGTTATACATATACATATGTTCCCATATTGACTAGTTTCTTAATGAGTTGTATAAGAATGAGAATTTCAGCCCCCAAAGACCAACAGGAACAGACTGCACTCTCACATGCATGCTAAGACTCTTAAACGTAATTTCAATACATTTAGGGACAGAGGTTTTTTTTACAAGGTGAATGAACACTGTCCAAAATGTGAAAGAAATTAAGTGTAAAATATCCAATGTTTAATAGTTTTGCTGCATTTTAATTTTTAAGACTACATCCTCCGCAAAAAAAAAAAAGAAAAAAAATGAAGCACAGCATACAAAATAGAAAATAGTGCCAATTTAAAAATCATAATCTGTAAGAGCTTCTTGGTGATTAAGGAATGTTGTATTCTGAAGTAACTCAGGAAAGCTCTAGGAGGAAGAGCTTGGAGTGGCTTAATTTAAGCCCTGGTTTCTTAAATGGCACTCGCGAGGGAAGGAAGTGTGTCACAGAGTCAAAGTACAGAAGGCCAAGGTTCTGGCCCACTTCTACTACTAACTAGCTTTGGAGAGCTGGGAAAGACATGTGCGTTCCCTTGGCTTGATTTTCTAAGGTGCTATCCAGCTCTACAGTTCTGAAAATCTAAGTAAGAATCTTAAGAATGGTGTAGATGTACACACATTTTAGTCATATGCACATTTAGCCACGATATTTTCAGTGTTTTTACAGTTTGACAATGCCACCAACAGTGTCCCTTTTTGAAAACAGGAGAGAACCATTATCTATGCCCCTCTCCCAGATATTTGCCTGAATCCTGCCTCATCCTCTCTGAAGCTTCAAAAGATGAAAAGAAAAGAAAAAAGAAGAGAAAAGACATGGTTGGCCTAGAAAGGAACAGGGATCACCACAGGGCTAGTAAAACTTTCAGTTATATTAACTCAGTCAAAATATAACCTATATCCTTAGCAAAGCAGTAAAAAAATCTTCCCTCTGACAGAGCCTGTGCAGGCACATGGGAATGAAACTATCTCAGAAGCACCCCAATCAAGGTGCAGAGGCAGGAGATCCTGCTAGCAGTACACCAGAGCTACAGAAGCAGAGTGTAAGATGGCCTTCCTCTGAGTCAGGCAAGGCTTTCCTGTGCTCACACGAAGAAGAAAAAGGTGTTCATATAGTAGACAAGGAGTGTATGGTGTGGAGGGTGTTCATTGGGGAAAAGACAGTGGAGGTGCTGCACACTGCACACTGAAATGGGGCAGCATGACAGATCCTACATGAGGAAAAATAGCTGGTTGGGCTGGAACCCAACATGAGAATGCAGGCTTGGTGAAGGTAAGACAGGAAAGCGACAGGAGCTGTTTTGAAAAGACCTGCTGTTCGTGTAAAAGGGTTCCACATCCTGGATGGGGTGCAAGAGGTTAAAAGATTCTAAGTAGGGGAGTGGCATAATCAGACTTGGTCTTTGAAAGGTCACCTTCCAAGCAGAGTGGGAAGTGGATGAGAGTAGAGACAATATTTAAGATACCAGTGCAGTACTCTAGGAAAGAGTTCCTAATTTATAGAACTAAAAGGACCAGGACCCCTGATTTAAAATATATTTAAGAGAGGTCACACCCAATGACTTTCATTGAATTGTGCAATATACATCATGCCAAGAACTTTATAATGCATGATCTCACTGAATCCTCATATTAAATTTATGAGATTATTATACCTCTTTTGAGACTCAGAATGGATAAGGGACTTTCCCAGGATCATATCTCTGTTAAGTGAAAGAATATGTCTTATTAGCAGGGGTGAAGGAAAAATCCAGAATGTCTCCCATGATCCTAGGTAGGGAGCCAAGGTAGATGGTGGTAACATTTACTGAGATGGAATACACAAATAGAGAAGCAGGTTTGGTAATGGCTGTTGGTTGGAGGTGAGTGGAAGATGGAGTCAGTTTGAATAACCTGCATCACAGTTGCCTATATGGTCTTCCAACAGAGAGTTCAGCAGGCCATCTGAAATGAGAGTCATTCCTATTATGAATTATGCACCTACAAGACACAGAAAGAGACCAACTACTGTCTAGAGCCTATCTACCTCCATCAAAACAAAAGAGAGTTTTTGACGTCACACCTTCCCCTTAAACACACATCTCCAATACTCTCCACTGTCTAAGCACAAGATTCCAGGGACAGCTTCTACCAGATTCAAAGTTTCTCACCGTCTAGTACATTCCTAATTGCATGATGTATGCTGGCAGTATATTTTATTTTATTTATTTATTTATTTATTTTTGCAGTACGCGGGCCTCTCACTGTCGTGGCTTCTCCCGTTGCGGAGCACAGGCTCCAGACGCGCAGGCTCAGCGGCTATGGCTCACGGGCCCAACCGCTCCGCAGCATGTGGGATCTTCCCAGACCGGGGCACAAACCCTCATCCCCTGCATCGGCAGGCGGACTCTCAACCACTGCGCCACCAGGGAAGCCCTGGCAGTATATTTTAAAAAGAATTTTGGAAAATGACTTAAGATATCCAATCATCTTATATACATATAAGAATTTATTAGCAATAAAACAATACCTCACAAATCTTCTCTACAAAACTACAAATAATATGTAGATATTCCTCCCTCCAAGAGGTGGAGCTTAATCACCCTCCCTCCCAAGAGTTGGTTATTTTAGCTTTAGCGACTCAGTTCCAAAGACTAGACAGAGTAGGGGAAGGGATAAGTAGTAACCGTACAGCAGAGAAATCTGGCAAACACCACTTTCACCAAGTGATGAAGGTTAAAATCATCAGAGATGTCAGGTGGCTTCGAGTACCCCGATAGGGTATGACAAGAAGGGCACTTCACCTCTGTGGTATTCTTTCCAAAAACTCACTACCCCAGTTAATCATGTGGAAAAATGACAGGCAAACCCAAATTAGGGGGCACTCTACAGGACACCTGTCCAATACTCCTCAAGACTGTCAAGGTCATGAAAAACAAGGAAAGACTGAGAAAGTGTCACATATCAGAGGAGGCAAGGAAACATGCCAACTAAATGCAATGTGGTTGCCTGGATTAGAGCCTGGAAGAGAGGGAGGACATTAATGGAAAAGCTGATGAAATCCAAATAAAGTCTGGATTTAATAGTAAAAAAATTTTATTATTATTATTAAAATAAAAAGTCTCATGCAGTATGTGCACAGTTTTTTTTGCTTAATAGTCACATAATTTGTCTTTTTAAAATCTTTGCAATAATCCTGTGAGAAAGGCACTAGTATTTTCATTCTACAGATGAGGAAAATGAAGCTCATTACAGTTTAAAAAAATCATTAACAATAGACAGCTAATAGGTACCAGAGTTGGAATGTATTTTTACACCACAGTTGCCACTGGGGGTTCTATTAATATCCGTTGGAATCATGGGTTCATTTTATATGGCCTGCAGCCCTGATTTTTATTCTCAGAGTGCCTATAGCCATCTCATATTCAGAATCTTGGAATCAGAAGACATTTCAAAAGACAGTGATATCCAATCACTTAGGATTGTGATATCTAATCACCTCCTTCTTTACAGAGAGCCATTCCAGAATTAATACCCCTTACCTGAATGACAGTCAGTAAGACACCTCCTAAGTCATCTGGTCTCTATTTTTTTCCCCTTTTCTCCTAGCCATTTGTATCTCATTAACACCTTTCTCAAAGTTTATTCATTTGTTTCTTAAGTGCTTCAAAGAAATCCCTTCACCAGAAAAGAGACTAAGACAATTAACAGCAGCTACTAAAGAAACGTATGATGAAACCAAAAGTCAAACTTTATTTTACTAGTTAGGTATCAAGTTAGAGAAATATATTCTTTATGCATGGCTAATACCGATGTCATTTTAATACAAGAAGTCTTTTTTATGTGATATGTTTTTATCAGTGTACACAGACTACAGCCTGCTTTAAAATATTCCTAATCACATCTGTTTTTGTTTTTTTTTCTAACATCCTTAAATGATTTCCAGGACTCTCTTATTTATTTCTGAATCACAGTCAAGTTGCAGTGATTCTGGGTCTGGTTATTTAACTTTCCAGTGAAGAATGCATTATTCTCAATAAAAAATTAATAAATATATGACAAAGTTAAAGTTGGCACAAATAAGATCTCAAAGCTACAAAATGATTAATATTCTCTAATTTTAGTGCTCTTCTTATAAGAAAAGCAAACTGTAAAAATTATACAGAAAGACCCATCTACAGCAGTTATTTTAAACTTCCCCAACTGTCCTTTTGTCTGAAGATATGGAAAACCTTAAGGTTATACCACACATTATTTTCAGTATGTGAAATACAAAAGAACAGCAGTCAGATATTTATAAATATTAACATCTCCTTTCTTGGACTGCCTCAAGCTCATGCAAAGTCATGCGGTATTTACTCCATGCCTCCATGTTGTCTGTTAGCTTCTCAATAACTGAGGAAACATGAACCTGATTCTTGAGAATTAACAATTTAAGATATAAAACTGACACAAACGATCAGAGAAGGCAATCTAGTGCTAAAGAAACACTGAACAAGTTAATAAATTCAAAAAGACCAACTAAATGTTGGTAAACTGGTGCTCAACAAATCACAAGCATCACAGGTTACTCCAGGTTGGAAACCGCATTTGGAACAAGCAGGTGAAAGTGTGGTCAGAGACCCAGAGGAACACTGGGTTCTTGGTCCTGAGAGAGGTGCATGACTCTATGAGTTGTGCCAGAATGTAGATCCAAGTTCTGATGGAAACATATGATTTTCAAGATGGGCCAAGTTTTATTTTTTAATAGCTGAGCTTCTAGTTGGCAACAAAAAAATCCTGTGCCAGCTGCTGAGGAAATAATATGCTGGGAGCTGGCAGGCACGGGCACTTGGAAAGCCAACAGGTATGGATACGGATGCACAGTGGATACCAAGGTGGTAATGCCAGAAGGCAGCTCCTAGATAAAGCCAAGGCCGCGCTATACTGCCTGTGAAGTTGGCCTCTTGACTGCATCCCCCAACATCTGGGAGAAGAACAATGGTGGGCATCTGGGAAAGGAAAAGTACATCACTTTCCTCAAGCTCTGCTTGCCACATTAGCCTAGATTAACTCAGGTTAGTTTCTGAGACACTGCAGGCAGATTCTGAGGTTGTGACCAAAGTTAGATAGATATTCAAAGTGGGGGAAGGGGTACATGGGCATCTTGGTCAGCTCAACTGCCATAGCAAAATACATTGGGGGACTTAAACAACAGACATTTATTTCTCACAGTTCTGGAGGCTGGAAGTTCAAGATCAGGGCACCAACATGGTCGGGTTCTGGTGAGAGCTCTCTTCCTGGCTTGCAGACAGCTGACCTCTTGCTGTGTCCTCATATGGCAGAGGGAGAGAGAGTATGCTCTCCCGTCTCTCTTCTTACAAGGGAACAGATCCCATCATTAAGACCCTACACTCATGACTTCATCTAACCCTCCCCCCCCCCCCCCGCCCCCTCCTCCAAAGACCATGGGGGGGGGGGGGGGGGGGGGGGGGGTTAGGGCTTCAACATAAGAATCCACGGTGGGGACACAAACATTCAGACCATAACAAGGGGAGATACAAAGAAAATGAAATGGACCTGGGCTCTCGTGGGACAACAGTAACAGGGAGAAGTCAGGTAGGGACAGAGAGGTGCTTGTGGGTTGAGGTGTAGCTAACTCAGAAAACAAAAAATAGCCCTAGGTGAGGAGTGACCTTCCTTCCATCCCTCAGCTCCATCTCTGCCCCCCTCTCTCCTATACACAATCTTTCTTTCACCATACTTCCCTGGCTTCTGTCATCAAAAATAGAGATGGGGACATACACATTTTCCAGAATAATTATTGGGCTGGCCAAAAAGATAGCTCAGGTTTTTTCCATACCATCTTACGGAAGTAAAAATGAGCAAATATAATAATGAGTACATGTCTCTAAAAGAGAGATTAGGCATTTAAAAAGTAGAAAATAAGAAAAAAAATTATTCAAGGAGCCTCCAACACATTTACAAAGCCTTTGGAGCTTAGAACCCTACTTACTCCAAAAGCTGCTCTGTCTCCTGAACAGGCAGTAAACAACTAAGGTAATCATCCAGAGAATTCAACTGGAAGAAAACATAGATGCACAGATGGTTGTGGCTAGAGAGTACCTTCAACAAAGATGATCTAATCACAGAAGGTCACACTATTCCCAGTTCATTCAGACATGGGGGGCTCTTTAAGACAGAGCAGCCTGATAAAAGACCAGAGACCCTAGCATTACAAAGGACTTTCAATTGCAGATGCCCTGCTGGTACAACTGACTCATTTACTCAACAGATATTTAATGAGTGCTCACTACACACCAGGCATTGCAATAGGTCTGGGGACACAGTAATGAACAAAGAGACAGAGGTCCTGCCCACAGAGGCTTACATTCTAAAGAGAAGGACAAAGACATTGAATAAGTAATTTCACAGTGTGCTGGTTTAGCAGAGGATATGCGTAGGAAAAACATCCTGAAGGAAGAGAGATTTAAGAGTGTGCTCATTTTCCTGCAGTTGTTCATCTAATTCTTCTAATATTTATTCATTCACTCGCTATTCCACAAACACTTATTAAGCAGTTATGGGGGGCAGCTAGTAAGCTGGAGAATGGGCTTAGTAATGGGGACAAAGGATGGATAAGATTCAGGGTTCCTCTGTCTGAGGAACAGATGCTCTGGTGGTGAAGGCCACAAAGCATTTACCTGTAAGACAATAAATGTGTGACATGGTATAAGAGCCGGGAGGCAGGAGAAACCTTCGGCTTATGGGGCAGGGTGACTCTCCTGGAGGAATTAGAAGGAGAAGGGCGTTTCAGGCCAGGAGAGTTTCATGCACAACACCATGGAGATATGAGGCCCATGAGGGGTCCCTTGAGGATGGCAGGTAAGAGAGGAGCACTGTAGTCTGACAACCTGGTCTTGAATCCCAGCTCTGCTCCCCTCCCCAGCTGCGTGAGCTTGGACAAGCTGCTTAACCTTTCTGAGCTTCAGGCTCCTCATCTGAAAAATGATGCTCGTGTTGATCACCTTGTTGTATTATTGAAATAATTAGCAATGCACATAAAAAAAAAAAAAGGAAAATCTCAACACCAAGTTCCTGGTAAATACTCCATGGTGGTAATTAGAAGTGGTGGGGAACAAGGCTGGCAGGCAAGTTGGAGTCAGAATGCTAAAAGACCCAAGTAAGTTGGACTAAGGTTTTTTACCCTGTAGCTACCTAATTTGGAATCATCATCCCCTACCTCCCACCTTGTATCCTGTCTGGGGCACGATATTAAGCTTAAGTGCCAACCATGGAGCTAAGTGTTTTTACATATGCGATCTAATTTCATCGTCAGAGCAACGTTGTGGTGGATATACTACCACAAATCTTCACTTTAGAAATGAGGCTTAGTGAGGTCTAGTGTTATGCCCAAAGGGACCCAGCCATCAAGCAGCAATTTAATCCTTCTTGTTTTCCTGCCTGCACCCTGCACCTTCTAGCTCAGCTTCTGGCTTAGCACCTGCCTGGCTCAGCAGTCCTCCTTCATCTCCACTCTCAACTGTCCAGAATGCCCTACTTGCTCCCCCAGCCTCAAAGCTTTCCTGAGTAGCTGCCTTGCCCAACTGTCCCCTTGGGCTGCGGCTCCCTGAGCATCACTCCCCTCCACCATCTGCCAGCTCAAGCCGGGACTGGAGCTCTGCTGCCCCCTCCTGGCCTGGGCCAGAACCTCATCTGCTCCCTGGGGCCCTCAGCTCAGTCCTGACATTCCATTTCCTCAGTACCTCAAGATTTGAAAGAACTGTACCATTTGCTGTGAATTATCCTGACAATTTCCTCAGACTTCCACTCTGCTGATGTGGCATACATACATATGACAAGCTCTGTTTATTACTATGTGTTTAATTCGCTTCTAGATACAGGTTACAATCAGAACTCAAGTTTACTTCACTGAACATTTTTATTACCTTATGTGTTCACACTGAGGGAAAAAGGAGAGGAAGGACTCACTCGAGTCCCATAGGAACCACTAAAAATGTTTCCACTCACACAAGAAAGCTTCAGAGGCTTATTATGACTGAACACTCTAGGCCAGGCTGATTTACTGAATTATATAATTTGAATTTGGTTACATTTAATAACATAGTCTTATTTTCTCCGTGCTTGTCCTAACAGGGAGCTTTGAAAAAATAGGTAAGATTAACTTGAATGAATAGGTAGCAGTGCATTTATATCCTGTTAAAGATAACACTTGGACTGACTAGTTGTCACAACTAAAGAACAATTTTGTATGTCTGTGAAAGTCCCACATGGACAGTTGTCACTAAGTTAAAGAGTCACTAACTATCCCTTCAAGATAGTACAAGAAGTAAGGCAGACCAAGCTGAAAAGTACAAGAGGGACTTCCCTGGTGGTGCAGTGGTTAAGAATCCACCTGCCAATGCAGGGGACACAGGTTTGATCCCTGGTCCGGGAAGATCCCACATGCCACAGAGCAACAAAGCCACAACTACTGAAGCCCGTGATGAGAGCCCGTGTTCCACAACAAGAGAAGCTACCGCAATGAGAAGCCCACACACCACAATGAAGAGTAGCCCCCGCTCGCCACAACTAGAGAAAGCCCACATGCAGCAACAAAGACCCAATGCAGCCAAAAATTAAAAATAAATTAATTAATTTAAAAAATTAAAAGTACAAGATTCTGTGCAATGCAAGTAAAAGTCCCTACTAAACAGTCCATGAAGACTGAAAGTAGGAAGAAATCATTCAAATACTGCATTATAAGTAACAATAAATGTGTAAACATAACTACAGATTTGTTATCCCCTACTCTTGTTTGTTCTGGTTTGTAATATTAGTCAAATTCTGTCTATAATCATGACAAATCAAAGAAAGTACACTTTTAACGAAGAATGCTACCACAAACTAGTAAAGAAAACAGTTAAGAGCAAGTCACATGTATTACTTTTTTAGCAGACCATTCTGAACAGAGTGTTATCTCTAGTCTAGTTTTTTTAAAAAATATTTTTGCACCAAAATTTTGGTGAATTTTTCAAACATATCACCCTGAAGCATGACTTAAGAAGTAATTAACTGATGATGATGCATTTGTTAACCAAGTTAAACTCAGCATCCTGGCACTAATGCTCACAACTCTCCAACCCCTGCCCACCAAACACTTCAGGCAAATGCAGTCAGCTGCTTAAGGCAGCAGGTGACAAAATTTACCATGAAGTAAGTTAGGTATTTTGAAATTGAGGTTCTTGTCTATGAATTTTGGGTTCAACAACAACGAAAAACAAAATTCATTTAACCCTCTGCTTGATGGGCAAACTGTATTCCTTTTCTCTTTTTCTTTACTCTGCCGTATGACTTTTTTGGTTACAATGGCAGTTATGTTCTTATCAAAATCTTTCATCAGGCAGTCTCAAAATGCATAACAAGTGCACATATGTGCCCACTTCCCCTTTCTGCACAAAGTCACACCTTGCAATATGATTTCTGTCTGCATTTTGATCTATGTATTTGCTTTAAAATCATTTTCATATAGCAAAATGTTAGTATTTAAATATAAGTAAAAAACTTATTCAGTAACCACTCAGAACTACCATTCTTTGATCCAGTAATCATCAAATAAAATGTTTTGAGCACATGCTCCCAAATTGTGTATACTTATGTACCTATAAATGCAATACATATGCTATTGAACCAATATGTAATGTTCTTTTCAAAACATTTTAAAAAAGCAAAAATTAGAAAAAAAAATATGTTCTTCTAGCATCCCATTATACTATGCAACCCCTGGATATGAACATCTCACTTTGGAGACCTCTGCTCTAGTTAAGATATGAGTGAATGCTTTAGTTAGCTCTAAACTCTATTCAAACTAAGAAAGAATAACTTTTCATTAAAAAAAATGCTTATTTAAACAGTCTCAACTTAAAGGACCTTAATTAGTCCACCTGTCATATGTGTATGGCATATAGAAGGATTATTCAACATGCAGATAATATATTAGTAAACAGAAAAATGAATTAAACTTTACTAATTAGAAGCAAATCTTCATTGATTTAGCATATTACTTTATAATGACTGTCACTTCAAATATAATAGAAGAATGAGCAACTTGAAATCTAATTATTATACACAAAACAAATGACCCTCCAATAGTCTTTGAATGTGAATGCTGATAATAGTATGGAAATTTAACTTAAACACACTTCAAATAAAGCTACTTCATTTTCAGAAACATGAATGATGATTGGAGCTAGCCAACGTGCTACGTAGGTTAAGAACTGCAACTGATATAGTTTCAACAGATGTAGAAAAAGGATGAGAATGAACTTAAAGCCTGTGCCCACTGGAAAAACTAATATCAGGTTGACATGTTCAAAGTAAAAGGGAGATTAAAGGTAATTCCTTGAATAAATGAAGTTTTGAGATCATTTTAACCTGAAATTCTTGTATAACTGAGGAGGAGTAGAAGTTTACCTTGACTGATCTAGGTCAGGGGTGAGCAAACCTCCGGCCAAGGGCCTAATACAGCAGTCACTTATTTTTGAACAGTCCACAACTTAAGAAGAGTTTTTACATTTTAAAATGGTTTTTAAAAATCAAAAGAATGTGATGTGAAAATTATATGAAATTGAAATTTTACTGTCATAAAGTTTTATTGGAACACAGCCATGTGCATTGGTTTCTGCATTGTCTATGGCTGTTTTCACTCAATCATCAGAGTTGAGAGTTGCCACAGAGATCTGCGGCCCACAACACCTAAAATAGTTACTGTCTATCCCTTTACAGGCTCTTTACCCGGTGTAGGTAACTGATCTTAATCCCTTCAATCCCACACTTCCCCTTTTTATTCTAGTCTAGAGTGCTGCAGGGTTTCTTTTTTCTTTCTTTTTTTTCAACCAACATGGTAAGTTCTCTCTTACCCACCCCCCTCACTTATCTACATTGTGAGTTAGTGTCAAGTTCTGAGTCCCACATCTTTAGCCCAAGACAAAGCTGCTTCTATAGGCACCTTTTGTTCTCATAATGGTTTCTTTCTCTTTATCTATAATTTTGGTTTTCGGTTGATACTAACTCAGTCATTTTTTTTTTTTACAGGCTTTCTTTGGTCTGATAATCAACCTACCCTCCCAACCTTATCTGTCATTACAATGTTCATGCTTTGTAAAGTCTGAAAAATAAAATGTACACCCCACATTCTTCTGCCAGGTTTTTTTTTTGCCTTTTTCTTTAGAATGTATTTTCCATCTGGAATGCTCTTCACCAAAGCTCTACCTTGTTAAAATCCTGCCAAAATTCAAGATCCACCCCTCCCAATGAAGACACCTCAATCTTCCCAGTCAGAATTATCACTCTGTTGTAAAGACTGCTGTAATTCTCATTATCTCCATCCGGTATTAGTTTTATTTATTTATCTATCTCATATTAGATTAATTGTTGGTGCCTTACAAGTAAACTATACATGTGGAGGCCAAGTAGTGTTTTATTTATCATATTCATTCATACTCTGTCCCCCTCACCCTGCCCCCTACACCATAAATTGCCTAGCTCATAGTTATTCAAAGGATCAGACTTGTAACAGAGAGGACATTAAGTGGCATGAAGACATGGAATTAAATAACAAGAAATCAAAAAATGACAACATCATTCTCTTTTCAATTATTTTCAATCATCTGATTACATCAAGAAGAAAACCTCAATTTGTGCCACTATGGTTTTAACTTTGCTAATCTTTGATAATCTCCCTTTTTAACAAAGAGAAAACAATTCTCAGGCTTGGGGCCTTCTGGAGGCAAGAATTTCTAGCTATGATTTAGGAAAAATGCTTTGTTCTTATTGCCTCTATTTATGGGATGAATACTGGTTTTCAATTTAATGAAAATAAGTATTCTCAGTAAATAAATTTAGGTTAACAAAAATGAGGTGATTTAAACAAAAATATTAAGCAAATTATAGCACAGATGGTATGCATATACAACAGAAATCAACAGTAATACACAAAAATGTCAGAAACATTTGGTTGTAGCAGATAATCAATAAAGCCAAATGACTTTATTCCATCAAACTCCTTGTTAACCATCTACATAACTAAAAGAAAATCATGTAAAAGACTAGCTTCAAGCTTCTGAGACAGTGGTTCTCAACAGAGGAGGGTGTGACACTTGATAACGTCTAGAGACATTTTTGGTAGTCACAATTGGTGGGGGTGGGGTGGCTGGGGGAGGATTGCTTCTGGCATCTAGTGGGCAGAGGCCAGGGACACTGCTACACATCTTACAATGCACAGGACAGCCCCACATCAAAGAATTATCTGGCCCCAAATGTCTACAGTGCCAAAGTTGAGAAACTGCTCTGAGAGAAAGAGCAAGCTTTACAGGTACTACCTTTTGCCCATCATTATAAATCATCCTCTATGCAGCACTCTGTCCTGATTTGATCTGCCACTGATAAGATTGCTGAGGAAAATCTCCCACACAAACCTTTCATTATTTTACATCACCCACACAGCCACTGCCCTCCATTAGCAATTAGAATTTTAAAATAGACTGCACTGAAGAGTACATGTCCTTTATATGCTAATACTATGCCATCAATATTTAGATCTAACTTCCTAATTAAACCATTGGAGTTATGAAATTTTCAGATTTTCCTGCACTATCAAATAGATTTTTAAAAGTAATTAAGGTAAAGATTAATACAATTTGAGTAAAACTTTGATTCTAGCTGCTATTGACTTCATGTAAAGTTATTCTTTGACTTGAACTATATGGTTCATTGACTCAAATAATATATTTTGCAGAATAAACCTGACCTTGAAATTTTTAAAATTCAGTATTTTTTATTAGATGTTAGCTTTCATGAAAGGGAGTCTAAAGAGAACTACTTTTTAAGCTAGCAAAAAAAAATCATTAACATAAAACAACATAACAATTAGTAGTTGAAACAGTTTGTTTGGCTACCACTCAGTACTTTATTCTCAAAAGTATTATTGCAAACACATAATCCACACAGATGTGTCTGAGGGTAAAGCATTTACAAGAAAGGTCTTTGAAGCTATTTTGTGGTTAGTGTTTTTGTTCTCTTTCTTTCTTTTTTTTCAAGTAAAGTTCACCAGAACAACTTAGAAGCTGATAGCACCTGTGTCTTTTTATTTTTTATTTTTCCAAATTAGGAGTTATTTTTACCCTTGCAACAGTATTTAAACATGGAAAAATAGTGCATTCTTAAATTAATGAGCCTATCATAATCTTCACTTGACTTTAAGGCTCTTTACAATGAGAGTATTTTCAAATTTAGCATTTACTATGTATTAACTTTAGTGGTTGGCATAGCTTGGAGGCATTTCATGCTTTTAAATTCAAGTTGATTTAACTCCTAATTCTGACATGCCTGTGGTAAAATGATAGCAAAGGTGAAACTGAATCCCTTTCATTTCAGAGCCACAAAGCACTCTGCCAACAGAAAAGCAGCATTATTTTCAATACCAACAAGCTACAGAGGTGGCAGTTATCAATACTGCCAAGAAAGGAAACCAGTGCTGAGAGATTAAGAGATGGTCTTAAGATTAAGAGATTAAGATCATGGTCACACACGTCAAACATGTCACCAGATTTCCCTTTCCTTGGGGTCCTTAGAACTGAGATCATCACATCAGGACCCACAGTGCCTGGCCCACTTTGTTATCATTCATTCATTCTCTTCAAAATCATTTGTTGAGCACCTGCTGAGTACTGAGTACTATGCCAGGCAATGAGCACACAAGAGTGAACCAGCCAAATCTACAGACACTGCCTTCCAGAACTTGTAGTCAGTGTTGGTGCGAAGAGCCTGTGCAGCCCCAGTTTCTGTTCTCCCAAATGCAATCTCACCTTGCTACTGTGTCAACTGCCTGAGAAGAGAATCAGGTGCACAGAGAACAAGAGAGGGACTGAACAAGTATACTTTAAATTCCTAGTGAGATAAAAAAAAAAAAAAACAACATCATCCCCAAAAGAGCTTAAGATACCAAGTACAGTGCGTGTGGCAGGAGATCCATAGCCAGCTGTGGGGATACGCTGGATAGGCTGTGGGGCCCTACAGGACAGTGTGAGGGAAAGACCAAGAGCCCAAGAAGCACTGGCTAAGAACGGCTCAGGAACGGACTTGAACAAACGGAAGGAAGGGAAAAGGGAAAAGAGAGGATCCGATTCCTCCCCAGCCAGGAGCACAGGTTGGAGCCCTCCTTTCAGAAAATGCACACTTTGCTGTTTCCTTACAGGAAGCATTTGCTGACCATTATGTGGGAACAAAGTTACATGTTACCGAGTGGACTACAGCCCTGCTCAGGCCTCTGGATTCCTCCACTCCACAGTGAAGGTGCTCCTGGTCCAGCCTCCTGAACTGCTCAGCCAGTCCAGAATACACTCCACTCAGCAGGCCTCGTGGAGAAACCAGAGTTTTTCCAACAGTGTTTGAAAAGGGAAACCCAATAATGTTGGAAGGAAAGACAGGGGGATTTTTCTTTACAGAGCTATGCAATCAGTCACTACTCAATGTTACCAATTGGTCTGCATGGCATCTTTCGAAAGGAAGATACTCATACTCATACTTTAATCTGGCATACACAGATTTACGGCCTAAAACAGTACTTTTCAAACTGAATCACAACCTACTAGTGGGATGTGAAATCACGTAGGTTCAACCAATATTTTTAAGGAACTAGAATAAAATTAAACAGCACAGAATAGGAAATATTAGAGTACACTGCTGGTAATAAAAATAAACATTGTTTTATGAAGCTTTTATTTCCATTTTATATACACATATGACTCACTATCTAAATTTGTTTCCTGAGCAAGAACACACATAACAAGGGATCCTATATAATTATGCTTAAATTAGGTTGCTATATAAGTTTTTTTTTAAATTGTGAATCAAGTTGGGTGGTGGGCAGGTACTGAAAGTCATCAGCCTAAAGAAACTATAGTGAAATGTAATGGAAATTAAAAAAGAAAAGATTCCAAAAACTCAATTTCTACACTGAAAAAGAGAGCAAACCTAAGTATTTCTCAAAATACTTTAATTCTGTGATTTTCACACTTTTATTCTTTTGTCCTAATTATCTTTCATTTGCTTCCCTGAACTTGTGTGTGTGTGGGAATACATCTGATTTTGTTACAAACATTCTTTCAATCTCATACAACAGATAGAAACAAAAGGTGAGAAATAACTGAAGAGAGAACATGGGTTTGGATGCACAGGGCCAAATCATCACCACAGAGCAGCCCAGGCCAAATCCTGTCCCTCTGTTTGCCAAACCACCCAGAAGAATCTAGACCAGAGGGAGGGTCCCTTCTCCCTTGGAAAAACCTTTAAAACACCAATTTCTCAAATCACTGGGCAAAGGACCAACCACTCTTTAAGATATGGCGTCCTGAACAGGATCACGGTCAATTTATTTTTTTGAGTAGAATTGAATTTGTTGTAAACTTGATTTTTGTAAACTTTTAAACAAATTTTATAAACATAGCAGTATTTTCAAATGTGGTTTTTGGGAAAATAAATTAGTTTGCCTGAAACTCTTAGATAATTCCTTTCAACACCCTTCGGCCCCTGCTTCAGTCCCTGCTTCAGCTCCTGCCTCACCCTCATCCTGAAAAAAGAAAGCTATCACATCTACCCTGGTCTGAATGGATTGGTGGATTGGTGCTGTCAGTACCATCCAGGGGATTCAAGTGGTTACAGCCTTGGGAATTTTGTTCCCTGAAATCCCCAAATACATCCTCAAGCTATGTTGCCCTAATGGTCATTTGTCCAATTTTCTTGAATTCAGGAGTCACTAGTTTACGACACGTAATTGTAATGGATTACTCTATAACTTAATCTATACTTGATCTGGAGAGAACTGTCTACATCCTGGAACTAACCACAATGGCACCACACAACACTAGGGGCATTGTTCTCTTACTCTTAATAACAACTGTGTTACTAATGAATTAAATATTTTGGCTTTAGAGTCACCACTGGCAGGCAGACTTGGCCCAAGACTGGGAGTAAAGAGAGTAAAGACTTGAAACCAATCGACTGAGCCTCAACTTTATCACTTGTGAGGAAGAAAACTTGTCACTCAGTCAATATCTACAATTATAATTTTGTTGCATTCTCTGGCTTTATAGATTCTTACTAATGGTATTTGTAACAGAGCTGCTTTATGTTTTAGGTTTATTTTGTTGAAAAAAAACCAACTTTGACCATGAAGTGATAATATTTCTCAAAGTCTCAACCAAATGGAATAAGTATGCACCTCACCAATTCTGCCATCTACAAAGAACTTACCTAATATACATGAATACTGAAAAAGAGGACAGAAGTAACAATTTTAAATCTCTTCTCAAAGTATTTTAATTCTGTGATTTTCATGGTAATCAAATGATTAGCTAGCAGAGTGAGAGTCTTAGCAATATATAATTGATTTATATTCACGCTCCAAAATTTAGTACAAAATATAACAAGCTGTTTTAAAAAGTATAATAAACTCCAAATTCCTTAGGTTTTCCCTATGAAGTCTACCATCTTGTATATATACACAATTTGTAGTTTATCTATTTTTCTATCCATTTTCCCATTCCTTACATTAAAGGAAATTTCTTGAGCTTCCTGAGGGCAAAGCTTAATCACAAAGATAACGTGTGCTGATGGTAAGTCATAGCCAATTAGGAGCATCTAAGGTAAACGTTACTCAGAAAGCAGTTAGATTTGGTGTTGAGACAGTCCCTGGAGTACCATCAGGCACTTCCTCTACTAGGTGGCAGTTTCTAAAACTCATCAATTTTAAGTAGATTATCACTTTAATCAGAAGTTTACACTGTTCCACTGCAGCTCATCATACAATTATGTAGGCTTCAAACCTTACAAAAGGAGATATTTCATTTTCAACCTACTAGGGAATGCATACTACAGCAGATCTTCAGATGAACATTGAAAAACTTGATCAGAACAGGATGTTTATGTATGCATTATTCAATGCTCAAATATTCTGAAACATTTTAAAACAGTGGCAACTCCTAAATTTTCATTCAGAAGTTTTGCTTTTCTTCCACACCTTCTGCACTCAGTGAGCCATTAATAGTAGTGGCAATTCGGAGGGGAAAAGTGGCCCTTACAGTCCCACTAGGTACCAACATCCAGAATCCCACACTGTAGTCTCCAATGCCATGAAAAATAAAATGGCTGTTAGCTAAACTGTTTCCAGCAAAAAAAGAATGGAAAATAAAATTGCAAAGAAATAGTTAAGTACAGAAGCTTCAACCTGTTAAACGCTGAAATTACATCTTTAGATTCCCTATAATAAAGGGCCTGGTTCTAAAATGAGTGTTGAAAAGAAGTCCCTTACCTATGGATAGCAGAAAGGAAAAAAGGAAAAAGGAAGGAAGGGAAAAATATTTTTCAATGGATAAAAATATGAGAACATATGGCATCATTCACATGGCAAAACCACTACCTGTTTGGATCTTCACAGAAGGGATGAGGAACATTTCTATAACCCCAGGGAGGTGGTTTTCTGCATACATAATTTAAACAAATCACTCCAGCACATGAAAGAAGAGCCGCAGAACTCTTCTCACTAATTACCACCCCAAGGGCTGCTTTTTCTTTAAAGCCACACTAGTTCATTATTCTGCCTTCAACTCTCTTAAATGATTCATTTCCCCTTCACTCCTGAGCAGACTCTGCAGGGAAGCTAGTGTTTAAGTTTAATTTCTAGTGCCACTTGCTTTGAAGAGCTTGATGAGGGGAAAGAGAAAGAATCTAATTTAATAATTCTGTCATGATTTGGAGAGGCTCCCTCCGCCCCCCAATCCAAAAAATAACTAGACAAACAGGACCCTCTGGCAAGATATAATCGTGAGCAAAGACACCAGTTGGGAAAGCAGGGCCCACGTGCGGTGGGAGCTATCACGCAAGGGAAGTGGCAGGCGGTGAGGAGGAGGGAGAGTGGGAGAGAGTCGGGCTGCTGCTAGCAGCTGCACCGGCCTGGGCGCTCCCGGGGAGACCCGACTCGCACTTGCATGGTGCTGAGCTCTCTCCCAGAGCGGGTAGAAACCAGAGGGCAGTGAGGCCGGCTCCCGCATCCTCAGGAGCTGTCGCTGCGAGAGGGAGAGCGCCCGCTGCGCGCCGCGGGCTTCCCCAGAAGCCCGAGCCCGCGCACAGGGCGCCCGGCTCCACCAGGTCCAGGGCGCCCCCCAACGCCCCAGCTCGCCACCCCGCCCCCTCCGCCTTACCGTCCCAGCTCCGACTCCACCTCGAAGAAATCGCTCAAAGCATCCCTGTTGGAGCCGTCGATCCAGTAATCCGGGATGAGGCTCCCGGCCGCCGGGGCCACACTGGCGGTGACCGAAGAGCAGGACGAGGCGGAGCACGAGGGCACCGTGACTTTGAGCATCTTCGCGGCGGGACTCCGGAAGCCGCCGCCGCGGTCGCCACCGTTGCCGGAGCGAGAAGCCCCGCCGCCAGTCACCGCCTGCGAACGCAGGAACGAGAGGTGGCGTCCTTCAAACACACGCACACACCCACGGCCGCCTCCCACGGCGCCGTCAGCCGCGCTCGGGCTGCGGTTCCCTTTCTGCACGCTCTGGCGGGAGGGTGGGCGGAGAAGGGGCCGAGGAACTGGGAGACGGTGTGGAGGGAGAACCCCAGTCGCCGCTGGCGAGAGAGAGGAGGCGGAGGCACTGCAAAGGAGAGTGGTTCCCTCCCCCTTCGGTCCTTCCCTCCCTACCTCCCTCCACCGTGCCTTTCCAACCCCCCTCCCTTTTTTTTCCTTTCTCCCTCTCTGGCAGTGGCTGCGGTGGAGCCAGCTAGGGCGCCTCCGGATGCTGGAGACTGGGGAAGGCACAAGGGCCAAAGCATCATCCCATGCTACCTCCCGCTGGAATCGGGTGCCTGGAAGAGACCGAGCGCACAGGGACAATCGCTCCGAGTGTTGAGCTCCCAGCGCGCTCTGGGAGCACATGGGTCCGGGTGGCCAGCAGGATGGTGAGAAAGGGACCTGGCTGTTGCTGGCGCAACTCATCTCTCCTTGAGCGCGTCTAGGTGGCGAGCCCCTCCCACCCAGCAACAGCTAACCTGCCATCCCTTGTTCCTCCCTCTGTCAAAGGTTATATTGACAGCCGGGAAGGGTGTCCTCTGGTCGCCGATCCTCCAGGGCTCCAATGCCCAGAGCCAGTGTAAGCTGGAGGAAAGGGAAGTGCCTGGGTCCACGGTGACCTGACTCACCTTTGAATGAAGTCTTCAGTTGTAATAGGTGCTGCCGTGCTGCTGCTGGCACTGCATCCTGTGGCACTTTTGGAGTTCCTGGAAGGGCAGGTATTTGCTATGTCTAGTTGACTCCCAGCTTCTGAAGGCTAGCAACAGAAGTGACCCAGAGAATTACAGGTTTGGAAGGGCCCTATGGAATCCAACTAGTCCAGCCCTCTGCCTTAAAGCAGGACTTGTCATCATTCATGACAGAGAAGACTGCTACATTTAAAGCTCTTTCCTCTTCCCAAGAGATGTGTCCCATCACAAGCATTCTAATGTCTGCCCATAAACCTTTAGGCTATCCTTCTAAGTATTGGTTAAATCTATATCATTTATATTTCTACCCTTGAACCTTTTTTAGATTTCAGCAGAAATGAACAACAATTAGTCATTATATTCTGTAATAAATCTTTGTATATATAAAGACATTACATAATATCTCATTTCTGGCTAAATAACTTCAAGCCCTTTATTTAATCTTACTTCACAGGTATTACTTTTAGTCTTTTTTCTTTTCTGACTTTCCTGCAACATGCATTAAACTCTTCTCAGTGTGTCCCCATTCCTGATTACACCAGTAAACACGGTCCAATAGTTTCCACTATTACTGATTAATTTCTTACACTTAAGAGCTTTTGTGCTATATTGGTGAACTACCAAAAACAAAGCAAAACCAAAAAAAGCAAAAACAAACCCCCCAAATCTAACCAATTAATGATAGGAATTGACCCTTAGTTGATAGGAAATGAAAAATAAACTATACAGAAACTATTCTTCACAGGTAATTTTATGAAGATTAGCATATGATCAGTTTACAAATGGCCTAAAAAATAGCAAGTACATGTAGATTCACACAAATTCAATTAATACTGAATTATATGGTGAAAGACAAAATGCTCACATGACCTGTTACTTTTCAGAGAATGAATTCACTAATCTTCACGTTAGAAAACCAAGTATACAAGCAAAGCAAGCTGATGAAGCTCTTGAAAGTAAATTCTAGTTCTTACTAAATCAGTTTCCCTTGGCACTGACTGGTGGTGGGATGGGCATGAAGTAGTGGCTAGGTCACTTTTATTTACACCTTTTTGAGGTAAGTCCTGAAGTGGCAGCACTGCATGTAGATACTTGCCTGTTGTGAGCAATTCTTTTATTCACAATTCTTTTCAACTCATGAGTTGAAAGCAAGCATATTACACTGAAAGAGACGGTAAACCTTTTTTTCTCCTGCTATTTTAGGGAACAATAGCTAGAGAAACACCATTTCATGATACAGAGGTGATAGTAGAATTGATATTTACATTCAACATTGGTTTAGTTATTTGACACCTATGCTTTTCACAACTGGCTTTTCTAAAAGTGTTATTAGCTGCAGATTAAAAAGAGGGTATTTGGTTTCATGAATGTAGTTTATTTAAAAACTGAAGATGAAAAAATTTATTTTAAAACAGATGGAACAGGAATAGAATCTATGCAATTTATTGTCACTCATTATGCAATATCACCTAAAACGACAGAAAAGAAACAAATGCATATATCCACAAAAAGAAAGGAAGAAATAATATCAACTAAAACTTAAAATCTTGGAACAAATGAACAATGGTCACTCACTCAGAAGACTGGGTAGACCTGAAACCCAGATTTGCAATGGGAGAAGCCAATATGAAGAAATATAATTCTTACCACAGAATTCCAGAAATGCTCAGGAATTAGAGTACCAGATCTTTCTAAAAGTGGAGTGAGAATAAGACGTTGGTTCAGTGCTTTTTTATAAGAAGCTCTTAGGCCTCTACATTTCTTCTTCTATCATTCACAGCCAAAAAACACACTTCCTAAGCTCTTCGAAAAGAGAGCACATTTAATCTTTGGAAATTTTGAACAAAAAATGAAGTATGTCTTAGATCACAAGGTATAGCTACAAATGTATTAAACACAAAGGGATTCATGAAACTCTACATAATAAACAGTGAGACTTCCAGGTCCAACAGGCTCCCAGGATGCTGAAAAATAGGCTTGTATCTATCACAATCTCAGCCATGCAGAAATTGGAGGATTCCTCAATGAGAAAACTAAACAACCCAAGGCGAGGGGGATCTGTGGATACTGACAATTAGGATACCGCCCCTGCCAACAAAGGAACTTGGTTTTTGTTAACACCATACAGTGAAGCCCATCATTGAACAGGATCAGGAACCCAAAGCTACTAATGAGCTATTTTATGTCTCACTCAAATATAAATGGACAAGTTTCCATTCTGGTATGGCAAAGTAGCTGGTATGACTAACCTTCTTGAATATGACAATTATAATCTCTGAACTAAGTATAAAAACAGTTATTTAAATGTGCAGAAAGAACCACCAAAATCAGAAAACTGGAAATGATGCAACCCATGAAAGAAAGGAACTCTTCTGAATAAGATGCACATTTATTCAGCTTTTCCTCTGAGGGCTCTGCAGGCAGCACAACTCTTAGTTGCTTGAGGTGTCAGAAAACAGAATTCAAGCCTGGCAGAGAGGCTGAAAATTGAGGAGGAAATTCCAGAAAGAAGGGACCACAGTGGAAGAATCCAAAAATCTACATGTAAAATCTGCTCAAATAATAGGCTAACCTCTGAGCTACATATATGTGTGGGAAATTCTGAGGAACCCAGCAAAAAGGACAAAGCAATAACTGGAAGGTTGAAAACGCTAAGAAGAAATTTTAGCTGTTCTTCACCACAGGGGAGACATGGTTTGAAATATGAGTCCCATCAAATTTAACTGTGGGTTAGAAGAAAAAAAATCTATTCAGGAAAAAGATAATGGAATCCAGAATCTCTCCAAGGAGTCACTGACAATCCAGTCTACACACACGCATGCACAAACACACACACACAAAGACTAGATACATGAAATGGTAGGAAAATGTGAACCACAGTCAAAAGAAAAATCAGTCAACAGAAACCAACCCCAAGATGACTCACAGGTTGATATTCATGGACAAATTATTTTAAACTGCTATTATAAATATGTTCAAATAATTAAAGGAAAAGATAGTCATAATTAGTGTACAGATGGGTATTCCTATCAGAGATATGAAAATGATTCAAAATAAACCATTAGAAATTTAAAAACTGAACAAGCAAACTACCTGGAATTTGGGGGAGAAAATCACTCAAAGGGTTTACAGAAGTGTGCAGATTGCAGGAGAAAGGGTGGGTGAACTTGAAAATAGAATATGGTATCCAACCTCCAAGATCATCCCCACTGATTTTCACTTCTTAGTATTCATGCTCTTCTGAGTTTACCTACTACATTAAATTACGGTTGACTTATGTGACAAATAGAATATGGTGGAAATGAAGGTGTGTGATTTCCAACGTCATAAAAGCATTGCAGATTCTGCCCTGATCTCTTAGATTGCTTATTCTGATGGAAGCCGTGACATGAGGCTACTCAAGCAGCTCCAAGGAGATGCTGATGGGGAGAAGAACCAGCTTGCATGAGGGTAAGCCACAACTGAAGTAGATTCCCCAACCTCAATCAAGCCTTCAAATGACTGCATCTCCAGCCAACATTTGAGTATAACTTCATGAGAGATCTCAGCTGAAAACACCCAACAATTCAGAATTTCAGATGATTCAGAATTCTACATTCATAGAAACTGTGAGAGCTAAATGATTATTGCTGCTATAAGTCACTGAATTTTGGAGTAATTTGTTATGAATCAATGGAGAACTAATAAAAACAGAAATTATCCAATCTAGAGAACAAAAAGAAATTTTTTTTTTTTTTTTTTTTGCGGTACGCAGGCCTCTCACTGTGAGCACAGGCTCCGGACATGCAGGCTCAGCAGCCATGGCTCACGGGCCCAGCCGCTCCGTGGCATGTGGGATCCTCCCGGACCAGGGCACAAACCTGTGTCCCTTGCATCGGCAGGCGGACTCTCAACCACTGCACCACCAGGGAAGCCCAGAAAAAATATTTTTTAAAAAATGAGCAATTCTCAGTGAATTTTTGGACAATATCAATTTATCTTACATGTAACTGAATTTCCAGGAGGAAAGGTGAAAGATTCCGGCAGAAAATTTATTTGAAAAAATAATAGTTGAGGGCTTCCCTGGTGGCGCAGTGGTTGAGAATCTGCCTGCTAATGCAGGGGACACAGGTTCGAGCCCTGGTCTGGGAGGATCCCACATGCCGCGGAGCAACTAGGTCCGTGAGCCACAACTACTGAGCCTACGCATCTGGAGCCTGTGCTCTGCAACAAGAGAGGCCGCAATAGTGAGAGGCCCGTGCACCACGATGAAGAGTGGCCCCCGCTTGCCACAACTAGAGAGAGCCCTTGCACAGCAAAAATAAATAATTAATAAACTCCTACCCTCAACATCAAAAAAAAAAATAGGTGAAATGTCCTCAAATTAGGTAAACGACATCAACTTACAGAATCAAGAATCTCAGAAACCCAAAGAGAATAAATAGAAATAAAATCATACATAGGTCTATCTAAGTCAAATGCTCCCAACAATAGATATATATATATATTTATTTTTCTGTACGCGGGCCTCTCACTGTTGTGGCCTCTCCCGTTGCAGAGCACAAGCTCCGGACGCACAGGCTCAGCGGCCACGGCTCACGGGCCCAGCCGCTCCGCGGCATGTGGGATCTTCCCGGACCGGGGCACGAACCCACATCCCCTGCATTGGCAGGCGGACTCTCAACCACTGCGCCACCAGGGAAGCCCCCAACAATAGATTTTTAAAGAAGTTCTGAAAGCATCCCCTTCTGAGAGAGAGAAAGAGGGGGGAGGGGGAATATATTATATATAAAGGAAAGTAATACAAATGACAGATGATGCCTCATCAAAAATACTGTAGGATAAAAAACAATGGAATTATATCTCTAAAGTTTTTTAACTTTGAAGATATTTAACTACTAAAAGAAAAAAAAAAACCAGTAGATCCAGAACTCCATACCAAAGGAATATTTTTAGGCTGAAGGGAAATAAACAAGATGGAAACTCAGACATACCCCCCCCAGAAAAAAAGACAGCAAAAATGGGATATATGGATAAATAAAAAAGGCTATATTTCATATTCTCTTATTTAGAAGACAACTCATGGTTTAAGGCAAAAATTATAACACTGAATTTTGTGGTTTATAATATATGTAGAGGTAAAATACAAAATACTACATATAATTCCTTCTAAATAATATTCAAGAAAAGGCAAAATGAAGTGACAGAATGCAGATTGGTGGTTCTCAGGGGCCAAGGAAGGGTAGAGGATTGACTGAATATGGGTTTGGGGGGATTTGGGTGGACACAGAAAGTTCTGTATCTTTGAGTTTGATCGTTGTTACATGATTTCATGCATTTGTCAAAACTCTTCAATTATACTTTTAAAAATAATGGATTTTATTGTGTGCAAATTGTATCTCAATAAAGCCAAATAAAAACTGTAACAGTAGCATCAGCAATTCTTTTAGGTAAAATTAAAAGTCCATAAATATTGAAAAGGAAGACATTAAACTGTTCCCATTTATAAATGACTCGATTTTTACATAAAAAATCCTAGGATTTGACTTAGGTTCCTAATATTAATAAATGAATTTGGCAAGGTCACAGGGTACAAGGTCAAAATAAAATAATCAACTATATTTCTACATGCTGCAGGAAACAACTGGAAATGCAATAAAAATATTTCATTCACAACAAGGGTCCTCAACCAACGGGCCGTAGACTGGTACTGGTCCGTGGCCTGTGAGGAACCTAACCGCACAGCAGGAGGTGAGAGGTGAACAAGTGAGCGAAGCTTCATCTGCCACTCCCCACCACTTGCATTACCACCTGAACCATCCCCCCCCCACCCCCGTCCATGGAAAAATTGTCTTCCATGAAACTGGTCCCTGGTGCCAAAAAGATTGGGACCACTGATTTACAATATAATAAAACAAGCATAAAATATTATGAATCGATTCAACAGAAGGTATTCAAATCTTTTACAGTGAAAACCACCATATATTGCTAAGAGAAATAAATGGAAAGATATACTATGTTCATTGATTGAAGTTTCAGTATTGTTAACAAGTTGATTTTCCCCTAATTGAGATGTAGACTAATGCTAGTACGCTTTGTTTGGAGAAATCGAAAAGTTTATTCTAAAATGTATAAAGAAATACAAAATACCTGGAATATAAAACCAATCCTAAAAAAGAACAAAGTTGGAGGTCTCATTATATCTGATTTCAAAATTTACAATAAAGCTACAGAAATAAAGACAGTGTGGCATTGGTGTAAGGAAAGAAAGAATAGGTCAATGGAAAAGAATAGAGTTTAGAAGTAAAATGATACATGTGGTCAATTAATCTTTGAAAAAAGTAACAAAGCAATTTAATGCACAAAGAAAAGTCTTTTCAATAAATAGTACTAGAACAATTGGATAAATATATAGGTAAAAATGAACCTCAAAATTTTCCTTGTGACACAAACAAAAATTAATTTAAGACGGATCATAAACCTATGCATATAAGCTAAAACTACAGTAGTACTTTTAAAAGAAAAGACTAAATCATATCTTCAGGAACTTACAGTACATAAAAATGTCTTAGGCCAAAGTGAGTTCTAAACATAAAAAAATTAAAAATTGGAATTTATCAAATTTTAAAACTTAAGTACAGCAAGAGACACAGTTAAGAAAGTAGAAACACAAGCCACAAACTGGGAGTAAATATTTTCAATAGAAATATCTGACAAAGAATATGTAACTAGAATATATGAAGAATTCTTAGAAATCAATTTAAAAAACTAAAAAAAGATTTCTGGTTTCTGCTCAGGATGTAGAGCACTACAAAAAACATTGCTTTAACCCTTATAATACAACAAGTAAAAGCCAAAATGCAAGTCAAGATTTCCTTGAACGCTTCAGAGAACTGGGGTCACAGGACAACCAAGTAGTCTAAAATCTAAGGAGAGACAGTGTTCACAAGGAAAGATGGCAGTTGCTTACCTGCAGCAAACACAGCCACATACCAATAAGAATTTGATACGAAGACTAACAAATTAGGGGATATTGAATGTGAGTTAACAAAAGAATGTGAGCCTGGGAGCCACATACAGAGGAAGAGTTCACACCTTCTTGCAGGCTTTTCTCCACAAACTCTACTGGGCACACAATAAAAGATGGTTGAAAGTCCTGAAAAAGCATGCTTGGTAGTGCAATCCTGGAGAAGGAGAACAGTAGCTACTGTGCCTACAACAAACAATGTTACTGGCATAAGCCCAAAGCAGATGGAGAAAGGGAAAAGGAAAAATCCCTCTACGCTAAAGAGAAAGGCAGGAATATGTCCTGAAAACAGAATTACAAATGGTGGAAAGGCAAGAGCTCTAAATAGGTCACATCCCCAAGATCCAGGGACACAGGGCCTACCTAAGGCTAAAGACTTTTTAAAAAATTTTTATTGGAGTATAGTTGATTTACAATGTTGTGTTATTTTCTGCTGTACAGCAAAGTGAATCAGTTATACATATACATACATCCACTCTTTTTTAGATTCTTTTCTCATATAGGTCATTACAGAGTATTGAGTAGAGTTCCCTGTGCTACACAGTAGGTCCTTACTAGTTACTTATTTTATACACAGTAGTGTGTATATGTCAATCCTAATCTCCCAATTTATCCCTCCCCCCCTTTTCCCCTGGTAACCATGATTGTTTTCTACATTTGTGACTCTATTTCTGTTTTGTAGATAAATTCATTTGTACCATTTTTTTTAGATCCCACATATAAGCAATATCATATGATATTTGTCCTTCTCAGTAGGACAATCTCTAAGTCCGTCCATGTTGCTACAAATGGCATTATTTCATTCTTTTTTATGCCTGAGAAATATATGTACCAAATCTTCTTTATCCATTCCTATGTCGATGGACATTTAGGTTGCTTCCATGTCCTGGCTATTGTAAATAGTGCTGAACTGAACATATGGGTGCATGTATCTTTTCAAATTATGGTTTCCTCTGGCTATATCCCCAGGAGTGGGATTGCGGGACCATACGGTAGCTCTATTTTTAGTTTTTTAAGGAACCTCCATACTGTTCTCCATAGTGGCTGTACCAATTTACATTCCCACCAACTGTGTAGAAGGGCTCCCTTTTCTCCACACCCTCTCCAGCATTCATTGTTTGTAGATTTTTTTGATGATGGCCATTCTGACCAGTGTGAGTTTTGATTTGCAGTTTTGATTTGCATTTCTCTAATAATTAGTGATGTTGAGCATCTTTTCATGTGCTTTTTGGCCATCTGCATGTCTTCTTTGGAGAAATGTCTATTTAGATCTTCCACTCATTTTTTGATTAGGTTGTTCATTTTTTTGTTATTAAGCTGCATGAGATATTTGTATATTTTGGAGATTTTTCTTCTTCTATCTGCTAATATGGGTAAAATATATGGTTTATTTTAGAATAAACCCAACTGTGTCATGATATAGTAATTTTTATGTACTGCTTAATTTAAAAAAAAATTAGCTCATGAGTAATACTGGCCTTAAAATTTTTTCCCTATAATATAAACCAGCTTATCCTGGCCTCAAAAGAGAAACAGATAGAGGAAGAAAAATCATATGACCATCTCATTAGATGCAGAAAAAAATGATAAAAGTCAAGTTTGTTAATTATAAAAACCAAAAAGATATTTTAAAAACTAAGATAGACTCTGCAGCAAAAATCATAATGGTGAAATGCTGAGAAATTTCCTTTTGAGATCAGAAATGGTGAAAGCATGGTCTCTACCACCACTCCTACTTTTACTCAGTATTGTACAGGAGGTCTTAACCAATGTAATAAGATTAAAAAAAAAAAAAACCTAAAAGGAGTAAGTATTGAAAAGAATCTGTCATTATCTACAGATGATAAAATTGCTTATGCTGAAAATCCAAAATAATCTATAAATGAATTCTTAGAAGTAATGAGTTTATAGTCACTGAATACAAAGCCAATGTGCCAAATTCAATTCAAAAATTGTATTTCTAGGGAGGGAGGGAGATGCAAGAGGGAAGAGATATGGGAACATATGTATATGTATAACTGATTCACTTTGTTATAAAGCAGAAACTAACACACCATTGTAAAGCAATTATACTCCAATAAAGATGTAAAAAAACATTGTATTTCTATATATTGGCAACAAACAACTAGAAAAGAAAACAAATTAAACTTTACTACTCAGCAATAAAAAGAATAAACTACTAAAATACACAGAAACATGGATGAGCCTCAAAAACATTAAACTGAATAAAAGAAGTCAGACCTCAAAGAGTATGTATTGTATGATTTCATTTATTTGGAATTCCGGAAGAAAAAAGTGAAGGTAAATGACCCACCATCAAGATATATTTTGGTGCCATTTAAGAACACTGAAGTTTCTGGAAAGAAGAACCAGGTTACCTACAAAGAAACAATACTCAGAATTTCATCACATTTCTCATCAGTAACACTGGATGCTGGAAGACAATGAAGTAACCACTTCAAAGTTCAAGGGAAAAACTGATTTTGAACCTATGTATTATGCCCAAGCAACTACCATTTCAAATAAATCAAAATAACATTTTCAAATATTATAGAACTAGGAAAATGTATCACCCTTTCAATTCTCTCAGATATAATCAACATAGTATTAACTGCAGTAAAACCTTTAATATGTGCAAGAAAGTGAGTGATATAGAATATGAGTGCAAACTGAAGAAAGAGCTAAAGGTTTTTTTTTTGTTTTTTTTTTTTGCGGTACGCAGGCCTCTCACTGCTGTGGCCTCTCCCATCGCGGAGCACAGGCTCCTGACACGCAGGCCCAGCGGCCATGGCTCACAGGCCCAGCCGCTCCACGGCATGTGGGATCTCCCCGGACCGGGGCACGAACCCGTGTCCCCTGCAACGGCAGGCGGACTCTCAACTACTGCGCCACCCGGGAAGCCCAAATTTAAAGTTTTAAAACTTATTAGTGCACAATATAATAATGTGGATTAGTATATTATTCTACAGAGGCAGCAGAGGAGAGAGGCTAGGATCAGAAAACACATAAAAGTAGATTACTAATCCCATCCCTTCCAGGCAAATTAGAGATATTCTGATTAAATATAGAATTTGATAGAAAGTTATAAGCTTAAATATACATTCAAAAATGTAAGGATAGGGCTTCCCTGGTGGCACAGGGTTTGAGAGTCCGCCTGCCGATGCAGGGGACACGGGTTCGTGCCCCGGTCCGGGAAGATCCCACATGCTGTGGAGCAGCTAGGCCCGTGAGCCATGGCCGCTGAGCCTGCACGTCCGGAGCCTGTGCTCTGCAATGGGAAAGGCCACAACAGTGAGAGGCCCGCGTACCGCAAAACAAACAAACAAACAAACAAACAAAAAACAAACAAAAAAAAAAATGTAAGGATAACAATGAGAAGAATAAAAAGTGTTTATAGCTTTCAAACAACAAGGTGGGGAGAGGAAATAGGACAAAGAAAGTCTGATAGACAAAAGGCAGAGGGGTAAAAAAAACAAAACAGCATTACAAAATATTTTAAATGGCACTACAGTGGATGTTGTAGTGTACTGTCAAGGATGCCTCACTCAAGTTAGCCCCCTCCCTGCTCCCCAGGGGCAACTTGCATCCAGTTACTCATCTTAGACTTCTTGCCTCAGTTCAGGACAACTCTAAAGGCCCATCTCATCTCCAGAGTCCCTGTGGGATTGGCTGAAACCTCTGGGAGAAATGTACCACAGTTCAACCTCTCCTTCTGCCCAATCCTTCCCTTATTCCCTTGCAGGCACTGTTCCTGATTGCTCCCCAATAAACTTTGTGCATACACACCTTTTGTCTTCTCTATCTCAACAAATGTTTCTAAGGGGATTTGATTTCGGACAGTTGGTGACAAGTGCTCCAAGGAAGCCGACTTTAAGGATGGAATTTTGGAGCCAAATCACTCACCAGCTGGCTAACAATAAAGACCCCATTATTGGTAGTGAATGGAGTATGGTAGCTCCTGGCATACCATGGCACAATTTGATTACAAATTGTTTCATAACAAGTAATTCCAAAGCTTAGTGGCTTAAAATAACTATTTCATTATTTCTCATGACTGTGTACTCAATTGGGCAGTTCTTCAGCTTCAAAGAGGTCAACTGAACTTGCAATCAACTAGAAAGTTAACTGGGCTCATTCACATGGGCTGATGCTGGCTTCAACTGCAAGATCACCTAGGACTGGGGACCAGAGTGCCTACAAGTGGGATTTTCACAGCATGGCAGCTGGGTTCCAAGAGGGAACATTCCAAGAACAAGTGTTCCAAAAGAGAGGATGTAAAAACTCCTAGTTCAATTAAAAGCTAGGCCAAAAGTATCACTTATACCATATTCTATTGATCAAGAAATCAGAGCTTCGGCCAGATCCATGGGGAGAGAAAAGGGGATGTATGACATTTACATGTAGGATACAGTAAAACTGGGACCATCGTAGGAAACTAGCTACCACAGAGTATAGTTGTTAAAATTTCACTAGTGATGAACTGAGGTTGGATCACAGTAGGAAGAAAAACATTGATGGGTGCAATGTCTCAAATCTTTGAAAGGTTTGGAGGAAGTCATAATTATAACAACATGAAATCAGATGGATTTTGTTGAGTGCAACCAGCCACTGGAAAAAAGAAAATAAAAGGCCAAGGATGATTAATCACCAGTTTAAGGCAAAGTGAAAAAGCTGGTGGGCCTCCTTGGTAGCTTTTGAAGAGACCCTCACCTCTGCAGCAGGACAGCGGAAACAGCTGTGAATCAAGACTTGATTATAAAGATATCTAGTTGCATTAAAAAAAAGTGAATTCTCAATCCTGGAAAGCCTGCTATACCAAGGTAGCGCCTTTGGTAGAAGGAATGGGACCCCCAAGTCTTGGGATGGAACTATCTTGGTTGATGCACTGGAGAAACTTGAAACCCCAGATTTCCCTGAACCATCTGGGCCTGTAGAAGTGGCGCACCCATCCTATTAAAGGCTGTAACACCTCCACTGCTTGGAGATGATACTGAGGGTTCAGTCTTGCAAGACAGTACCCATCCCACTCAGAATCTTTCCTCCCACCATCCTCTTAGTCTACAGGCCAATAACTAGGGTCAAGTCACAACACAACGTAACACACTAGGGAAGTGGGGCATGCTATGCAAGGAAAGGGATTAAACTCTGAAGGAGATACAGGACCTAGCCAACATGTACTGGCATGAATTTGGATCCTGAGGTTCCTGAATCAAGGGAGTCAGAAAATAAAATTATAAAAGGGAGATTTTATGGGCATGGGAACTGCTCCCTTGATGCTGGATTGAAGCCCTCAAATAAAAATCTCTGCCCACATAGAAAAATCTTCATTATTCAAAAAAGAAATCACACAGGACAAATTTTCTTACCAAATTGCAGTAGAATTAGAAACTAACAACAAAAAGTAGCAAAAGAAATCATGCATTTGGAAATGCCCTTCAGATAAAACTAAAATTCAAATTATAAATTATAATTTATATCCTTTATAATGAATGAAAGTGAAAGCACTAATTACAATAATCTGTGGAATATAGTCAACATAGTACTAAGAAATATTCATAATTTTAAATGTATGTATTAGTAAACAAAGTTTGAAAATAAGTGAGTTAAGACTAGCTAACTGGCATGCTGAACTAGCAGAAATAGATAGGATGCAAACATAATGCAAATTCATTTTCAAATTCATTTCACTATCTTTTAAAATCCATTCTATAGTCTCTTTCTTCCCCTCTCCTTGGATAAAATAGAGAAATGGACATAGCTTTTCTGATCACTCTTAAACGGTAATAAAAAAATCCTCCAGTCACCTTTAGTAATGGTTTTGGTCTTATTTAGATAACTAAAATGCCCATTTTAGTGAAATAGTCTACATTGGGATTTTATTTATGTTTCACTTCTCCCTTTCCCAACTCAGGTTCATTTCAGGCTGGGACTCAGCAGGGAGCGGGGAGGGCATTGTGTGGAGACTCCTGTCCTTGCTTTGTCAGCTCCTCCTCACGCACTCCTACACTTTTAGCTGTGACATTAGGACCCTCCAGAGTTGGACTGCGCAGAGTCAGAGATGGGATAAGGAGGTAAGGAGTAAGAAAAGTCTAACTTGATAGGGTGATGGGGGCTGTGATGTGGTGATATGCTCTCTGGGTTTGCTGAATCTTCATTGCTGACTTCATGAGGGTATTTCTGTGGACTTTCTAGAGATTTTTTCACTAGAAACATCAAATTGTAGTTCACTTGATGTGGGCAGAGCTCTGTCTCTGGCCTGGCCACTTAAGATTTTCCCCTCAGGTTCAGTATCTAAGGGCTACCTCTTTCTGGTCTGTTCAAAGCCAGATGGCTCTCCTTTTTATGATTCATGTCTGGTCTAGGGAAACACATGCCTCTGCTCAGCTGTCAGTGGAGAAGGCACCTCTCTTTGCTCTTCCTCAGGCAGACAGCTCCAGCCACATACTTTCTGCCTTTCATTTTCTCACAAACTGTCTCTTTGCTCCCTCAAACAGTAAGGGCAAAGAAAGAAGGCAGGGATATGAAATTCCACATGAAAGACTCTTAGAATCCATCTAACTTGTCTTGAGGTCAGAGGGAACATCCCTCCACCCACTCACCCCACACACTGAGGAGGGGAAGTACGGATGGAAAATGCCACCAAGCAACAACAGTTTCTCAAAATATCTGCTCTTCCCTGGCTCTCCTACCTCAATCCTTTTATGTCCTCAAGTTGGGTGCGGGACCAAGGGTCACAAAACTGCTTTTCAGCTACCTCTTTTGTCAGTTGTACATAGATGAACTAGACTGCCATTTTGAAATGTAGGGGGTCCTTGTCACTTATTATTTTGGCCTTTGGGTTTCAGACAAAACCAAGACAGCAAATATCTGATTACTCATCCTGCCACACACATAAACTTAAGGAACCAGAAAAGATTGACAAAATAGAACAAAAGCAAGTTAAAGAAAAGAATTAATAAAAGCAGAAATTGATTAAATAAAATGAACATTAAGCACAATCAGTAAAAGCAAAACTCTGTTCTTGGAAAATCCCATTAAATTGAACTTCTGGTAATTATAAGGAAAAAAATTAGGAAAGACACGGGTAAAGAAGATTATAGATGGAAAGGGAATATAAAATTACATTAAACAAGGTAAGAATTATAAGAAAATATTATAGTTATCCTTATGCCAAAAATTTAGAAAACTAGGTGAAGTGTATCACTTCATAGAAAAGTATATGTTATTATAATTAATTCAAGAAGTGTAGAAGTAAGAATAGAAGTTTTATTAGCAAAGAAATGACCAAGGAAATTAAAATCTACTCTTTAAAAGATATTAGGTCCAGGAAATTTCATAGAAGGATTCTACCAAACTTCAAATAGCAGATTATTTTCCACATTATATATATAAACTGTCCCAGAGTACAGATTTTAAAAAAAGTTTGGTAAATCATTCCATGAGAATAGCAAAACTCTACTATCAACAAAGGACAAAGAGTATACAAAGAGAGAAATATAACCCAATTTCTTCTCATGAGCATGAATATTACAATCTTAAAGTAAATACAGCTGCCCCTTGAACAATGCTAGGGGTTAGGGGTGCCAACTCTTTACACAGTTGAAAATCCATGCATAGCTTATAGTCCGCCCTCCCACATATACACATAGGAAGTTCCTCTGAATCCAAGGTTCCGAATCCTTGGATTCAACCAACCTCAGATCATATAGTACTATAATTTATACTATTTTAAAAATCCATGTATAAGTGGACCTGTACAGTTCAAACCCATGTTATTCAAGGGTCAACTGTATTAACATTCTAAAGCCAACAGAAATTAAAGGATACCATAATCAAGTAAAAGTTATTTCTGTGTTGATATTTGCAAAAATCATAGAAAATTTCCTTCTCTGGGTACACACACACACACACACACAAACACACAATAAATAAAGAGGCAGAAATTTCAGTACATTAAGAAATTTAGGAAATAGAGTATTTTCCATTGACCACTGATTCTATAGCCAATACAATATTACACAATATTCAGATATTTTCACACTGGTTTCAGGCTTTTGTTGATGAGAAACTGTTTCTTTTTTTCATGTATCTGAACTAATACTAACCCCCTTTTTCCCCCACTTCATGTGAGGCAGATAGATCTGTATCTAATCTCCCCTAGTGCAGCTGTGATCAGCAGTGACCCTAACCAGTTATGACTCTACTACCTTACTCAGACTGGTTAAATGGTCAAGTTCTTCTCTGTTCTTTGGTAGGATAAGGAGAGGAAAAAAATCTTGAAATGTCCACGTATAAAGAAGTGTCTAAGTGAGGGTTTCTTTGCTTAAATATTATTCCTGGTTAAATATTAGAAAATAAGTGTATATATCATTATTAGCAAACTAAGGAAAAAATATATTTGATTATTTTCAATGTTCTTTAATGACTTAAAAAATTAGCAAGCATAAACTAAAGAAGAAATATCCTCAATCTAATAAGGGGTGCTTATATGAAATCTACAGAAAATATCATAGTTCATGGCAAAATATGAGAAGCACTGTGACTACAGACACAAGAAAAGGATATCCTCTATAGCAATACTCAGTGTAATGAACACATGGAGAGAAAGAAATAGGAGGCATCAATATGAGAAACGCAGAGATAAAGTTAGTGCTCCTCTTATGAGCACTATCCAGCAAGGAAAGCAGACCTTATTAAATATAAGATACCTAGAAAATACCCTTCATTTTGAAATGTAGGAGTCCTTGTCACCTTTTATTTTGCTTTTGGCCCTTGGGTTTCAGACAAAACCAAGACGGCAAACATCTGATTTACTATCTATCTATTTTCTCTGAAGATGCCACATAAGAGACAAATATATCTGTAAAAGACTATCAATGAGACAGGACTTCTAAATATGTATGAATACATACTATGAGGCCTATACTAATCAAGCCTAGAGAGTTTAGGAATAGGGAAATAAAGCTGAATTGGGTACATTAGCAGACTTACATATATGTAAGACTTTTTATTTGCTTGCCCTTTTAATCAGTGGGAAAAGATTGTGTGCTTATTAAATTGTAGGAAAGTAGCTCTCGTATAAAAAAAAGTGAAGCAAGATACTATCTATGCCTCATATTATTTACTAAAACAAATTCCATGTGGCTTAAAGCACCAAATGTTAAGCAAGAATATAAATGTGTTAGAGGAAAATACAGAATACTTTTAAAGCCTTGGGGTACCAAAGGTTTTCTCAAGTGAGACCCCCAACCCAGAAACCATCAAGTATATGTGACAGATTTCTCCTAAAAAATTTAAAGCTTCTGTGTAAGGGGAGAGAAACATAAACAAGTGGCAGAGATAAATTACTGCAACACATTTAGCAGACAAGGTATTAATAACCAGAATGTATAAAGACTGCTATAAGTAATTTAGGAAAAGGCAAACAATACTAAAATGAGTAAAGGAGGCCAGATGGCAATTCTCACAAAGAGAAACAAAATGGCCAGTAAACATAGAGGACAGTCATTCTCACTGGTAACTCTGTGTGTGTGTGTGTGTGTGTGTGTGTGTGTGTGTGTGTGTGTGTTTTCACTTATCAGATAGCTGTCAGATAAGCTGTCACTTATCAGATAAACTGTCAAATTTGGGAAAGGTATAGGGAACCTGGTACATTTGTATGCAGTAGATAGAGTCTTTTGGGAAGGCAATTAGGAAGTATATATTTTGAATCTTAAATTCCTTTGGGCTAGCAATTCTGCTTTTAGCAATACATTTTCAAGAAATACTTTCTCAAGTGTAAAGTGATATATTCAAGGCTATTCATAACTTTACTGTATATATTAGTGTAAAACTGGAAACACTGAAATGTCCATCAATAGAGAAGTTGTCAGTGGAATTTTATACATGGCATGTAAAAAGAATGAGTTATATATATATGTGTGTGTGTATAACATGAAAAATTTTCCAACCATATTATTTTTTACAAGTTCAAGTACTAGGATATGACCACTCTGTGTTAAAAATCAGGAAGCAAATATATATATACAAAAATACATAGTAATTGGGTTTCCCTGGTGGCACAGTGGTTGACAGTCCGCCTGCCGATGCAGGGGACACAGGTTCGTGCCCTGGTCCGGGAGGATCCCGCATGCCGCAGAGCTGCTGGGCCCGTGAGCCACGGCCACTGAACCTCACGTCAGGAGCCTGTGCTCCGCAACGGGAGAGGCCACAACAGTGAGAGCCCGCGTACTGCAAAAACAAAACAAAACAAAACAAAACAAAAACATGGTAATGGTCGGAAGAATGCGTATCAGACACATGACAGTGGTACCAACTCAGAAATGAAAGTAGGAGTAGCATACCACAGGGGTCATTTCAGGTTTGCTCTTAATAATGCCAAATTTAAAAAATCTTTTATAATGAGAATATATTCATGCATTAGTGTGGTAATTAAAAAGACAAAACAATTAGAGGAATGAAGTAGTAAAGAATTTCCTTTTTGGTCCCTGGCCACTTCTGTTTGTAATGGAAAAATTTGCCCCATTTTGGCCACTCCATTCGTTTTGGCCATTTATTAGTCATGCTTTGAGACAGGGCCAAATTTTCAATGGATACAAAGGAAAAGAAGTAGCAAATTATTCACCAAAACAATCACCTCAAAAGCCTTCACTTCAGATACACATTTACTTACCTTCCACACTTTCTCCCACTGGAATTTAGAATTTTCCTTCTTGAAACTTCTAGTTGCTAAGCAATATTTCCTCCTTCTTCTCTGATGAGCTTGGTTGCCATATTAACTTTTCATGAGCTTGATCTTCCTCTTCTTTTTTTCCTAATCACCACCCACCACACACACACACACACACACACACACACACACACACACAGAGTTTTCTAGAGTTGTTCCACACACAAGGTGTTTATTCATTCATTTGCTTTGTAAGAAATTGAAGTCTTATCTTTTTTTATTGTTGCAAACCTATAACCAAAAGGATGAAGAGAGAATACCTCTTCCTTATTCTGAGAAGATAACTACCCCAGAGATGGCTTTCCAAAAATTAAGACGAGGACTGGTTTGAGGGTTAGAGTTTGAGGATAGAGTCCTAAGTTTACACATTACTTTAGGGTGATGGCTTTCAGATGGTTAAGTCCTATTACAATTTCATTCAGTAAATATTTATTGGGCTACTATCATGTTCCCTATAATGTACTAGATATTGAGAATGCAAGAGTTGATGAAAAGAGTTGCCACTCTCAAGCAGGTTACATTCAGAGCATGGTATATGAATGCAATGTCCCTACCTCCAGCCTATCCAAACTCTGCTCCAGCTTCCAACTACTCCTTCCCCTGAGCTTGACAATGGCTGTCAGGTGCAAAGCCTTCTGCCCTACCTGGGTTCTGAAGGGGCTACAGGATGTGTCCTCATTTGGCCAATGGAGTCTGAAGACTGGCAGTGGAGAGGCCTCAGGCAAGAAACTGAGCCCTGGGATTACTGGCGAGATTTTGGCCTTTGGAGAGCCTTGGTCCTTCTGTAGGAACTATCGGTCAACTTGGCTCTGGAATAGCTATTAGGGATACAAACATGAGTAATGCTCATGTGGGCAGAATAGCATATTCTCTTGCTGTGGACAAAGAACACCTGGATTTAAGTCCTGACTCCATTGCTTCCTAGTAGTAAAAGCTTGGGTAAGTTTCTTAACTCTTCTTTTATAAAATGGAGATAACAGTGTATAGATCAAAAGGTTGTTATTATAGGAATCCTTAATTGTTATAAAATGCTTAGAACAGGACCTGAAACAATATGGTCAAAAAATGTTGCCTTTGTCTCTTTAGCCTGACACTAATTCTGTAGCTGAGAATGGAAAGGAAAGAGGCTTCCTTAGGAAGAAGCCATGCTGGTCTATCATCAACATAATGTCATGTCTCCCACCATTTTCTTGATTCTACTGCTGTTTGTATACCCAACAAGTCAATTTGAGCCCTGAAGGCAATAAAAGTCAGGGTCCAAAGGGACCCATCATCAGATGGAGGAAGAACAAGCATAGCTTGTGCTTCCCAGTAAAAAGTAGCTCCTGGGATCAGAACTTCTGATGGGGACAGGCCACACATTCAACACCATTAACAACAAAATAATAAGAGCACTTAAGGATATACTTTCTGGAAATACGAGGTATGGTTTTTAATCTTTTGAAAAATGCAATTCATAATATGAAATGAAGAACAGAATGAGCCGTGCTGAGAATTGGATTACTGTCATGGAAAATCAAAGTACAGAAATGCTTCAAAAATGGAGCAAAAATTAAAAGAGATATAAACCCTGAGGGAAGAAAGAAGTGATTTGGAGAACACATGAAAGTTTAAATAAGCAAATGATAGGTGATCCAGGACAGAAAGAAACAAGGGAAGAGAAGCGATAATTAAGTACTAGAGAAAAATTCCCTGGCTTTAAGAGAGATTTGATTCTGCAGGTTAAAAGTGCTCACTGAATTTGAGCAAGATTGACTTATACAAAATAACATCTATTTAAAAAAAATGGTTCTGACGAACCCAGGGGCAGGACAGGAATAAAGACGCAGAGGTAGAGAATGGACTTGAGGACATGGGGAGGGGGAAGGGTAAGATGGGACAAAGTGAGAGAGTAGCATTGACATATATACACTACCAAATGTAAAATAGATAGCTAGTGGGAAGCAGTTGCATAGCACAGGGAGATCAGCTGGGTGCTTTGTGACCACCTAGAGGGGTGGGATAGGGAGGGTGGGAGGGAGACCCAAGAGGGAGGGGATACGGGGATATCTGTATACATATAGCTGATTCACTTTTTTATACAGCAGAAACTAACACAACATTGCAAAGCAATTATACTCCAATAAAGATGTTTTTTAAAAAAGACATCTATGTGTATTATGATAAAATGCTTGAATCCCAAAGATAAAAAACAAAACATCATAAGCTTCTAGACAGAAAGAATTGGTTACAAAGGAAAAAAGAACAGACTGACATCCGATTTCTTGCCTGTTATTGTGGAATCTAGATGGCATTTAAGTAACATCCACAGGCTAGTGAGAGAAAAGAACTGTGAACCAATAAGCAAGAATTCACAGAAGGTATCAGCACACATCTCATCTGAGAATACATAATAAAGAACTTTAGCCAAACGAGTGAATCAGAACAGAAATCTTAACATAAGCAAAGGTGAAGGAGAAAAAAATGCTGATGAAAAATGATTTTTGCAATATATGGGAAAGTGACTCAAAATAATTTAGGGCTTTGAAATAAGATGACACGCTCTAAAATAATAAAAAAGAACAGTTTAGAATTAAAATACAAAATAATTTCACCAAAACTTTTGTGTTGAGAATGAGGAGAAAGGAAGAGAAGTAATAGAATTCCAGTCATGGCTTGGGGAGAGTAGGGAGTTAGAACACTAATCCATCTAACGTTGGGGGAGCAGGGAGGAATCAGATGTGCCTTGGTTGGGGGACTGTCTCCATTCAGATTGCATTCAGCTACACAAAATGAAATCTGACTAAACAGGGCCTTGTATTTCTCATGTAACAGAAGTTGGGAGCAGGCAGTGCAGCAAAGTTTCCCACCGCCAACAAGGGCCTGAACTGCATTCCCACGGCCCCTATTCTTGTGGCTGTTGTCATAATGATCACAAGGTGGCTGTTCCACCTTCAGGCATGATAGCTACATTTTAGGCATGAAGAATAAGAAGGGCAAAGGGCAAAAATACATGCCAGCTGAGTATATATACTATTGTTCTCCCTAAAGCCCCAGCCAATAGATTTCTGCTTATATATCATTAGCCAGGAAGTAGTCCCCTGGCCACTCCTAGTCTAAAGAAAGCAGGGGAAATCAAGTTTGCAACACTCCCTCTCCCCCAAAGAATCTGCATTTTGATTAGTACAGAAGGAGAGAATGTTATAGGTGGGTAGGTAACTACCACTGTCCACAAAGGGAACAGTTAATATTTTGCTTTTATATCACAAGTGAGAATTTCCGTTTGCAATAGGAAGGTAACCCCTAGTGCAATGGAAACATAAAGCTGAACTTTCAAATTAACAAGAGAAAAAAAGAGAATAAAGTGTAGTTTGACCATACCAGGAGAAACAGGGAAAGTAAAGAAGGAAATAATAAAATAAAAAGTAAATATTAATACTGCAGGAAGTATATAAATTCTTACTTCACATATGAGAGAGCCAAATTGTTCTAATTTTGTTTAAAAAACAAAACCCCAACCTTGAGGGCATTATGTTAAGTAAAATAAGTCAGAGAAAGACAAACACCATATGATCTCATTTATATGTGGAATCTAAACAACAACCAACTAACCAAATAAATAAAACTCCAAAATGGAACTCACAGATACAGAGAACAGGTTGCTGGTTGCTAAATGCAGTGGGTAGGGGGTGGGTGAAAAGGGTGAAGGAGGTTAAAAGGTACAAACTTCCAGTTATAACATAAATGAGTCCTGCGGCTGTAATGTACAGCATGGTGACCATAGTTAACAACACTGTAATGTATATTTGAAAGCTGCTAAGAGAGTAGATCTTAAAAGTTCACATGACACACACAAAAAGAATTTGTAACTACATGTGCTAATGGATGTTAACTAGACTTATTGAGGTGATCATTTTGCAATATTTACAAATATCAAATCATTATGTTGTACACCTGAAACTAATATACTGTTAAATGTCAGTTATAACTCAATAAAAAAAGAAAAACCAAAACCCAAACCCAACTATATGTTATTTGTAAGAAATATACCTAAAGCAATACATTTTAAAATGATAATAAAATGACAGAGAAATAATTACTAGGCAAATATAAATAAAAAGAATAAGAGTGAATACATATATGTATACATACATATATAAAATAAGGTACAATTTAAAAATACAATCATTACTCAGCCAAAAGGGCCATTATATAATAAGAAAAGGCACAATTTTTGAACACAATGTAACAGGCTACTTGTATGCATCAAAAAAACGCAGTGACTAAAAACACATGGTAATAACTGTTATAACTATAAAACTGAAAATTATACAGGGAGATTTTAATATATCACTTTAAGAATTAGGCCAATCTAATAGAAAAGAAGCTTATTTTCCAGTAGAGTTATTGGGAATGAAGGAATGAAACAGACAAGCAGACAGCAATTATAGCATAGGGAAATAATTCCTATGATAGAAATGAATACAGGCTGTCCTTAACCCAATTTCCTTTCTAGTAGATGCTACACACACAAAGTAGGTTAAACGAGAATGGTGTCTGCCTTCTAGGAGTTCACGATTAGGTAAATTAATTCTTGGACATTTTTCTGTTTCTAAAGTTTTCCCTGGTTTAAAAGTGAAGATTTAATGAGTACATCATCAAAATAATCTATGATAAATATACATGATTTTACTAAATAAAACATTAAAAAAAGTGATTTCATTTTTAGATCATTTATATCATTTTATTAAATATTTTTAATGAAATAAATGTCTGGGAAAAAATACTTGTCTAATTAGTCATTGTTTCTCATTTACACCTGAGTGTGTGAGAACAGTTGTCCACAGGTTCTTTAAAATAACCACTGTTCCAGGATGAGTGTTGATATGTGACATTTGCTGTTGTAAGCATCTGCTTGACAGAAGTTCTGAGGGGCTCCCAAGATTGTGACTTCATCTCTTAGTTCACCCACTGCTCCTTTCCTACCATGTACTTCTAATGCTCCCTTCCTCCTCCAAATTTAACCACTTTCAGTTTTTTCCTGAACTTATTCTGATATAGTTACTGTTATAGTTCTGAAGAGTACTCATTTGTGATTTGAATATGTAATAGTTACTGGAGCATATTGAGACCTTGAATATTACAGTAAAGAGAACTGTGAATTATATAATCCAGTTGAAACAGTGCCTTGGTAAAATGTCAGCTTAGAAAGATGCTTATAAAATATATACACAAAATTACTCACAAAAACCTATGTGTACAACAATTAGATACGAAATTTTAAAAATATATGTCATGTTACATGAGACTATAATTTCATCTCCGCATCTCAGATTCTGAATTTATTCCCTCCTGATTGCCTTACTTCTTACAGCTCAGTGATTGCTGATCATTAAAAATCATTTAGCTTTCAGAGCATTGCTGAAACTTTTCATTCTTTGAGTCTGATACTGGCAAGCTGATAATTAAACATCTCTGACAGTGACTTTCACTGAAGGTTGTACCATATCCTAGGGAGAATTCTGTAGATCTGAGGGGCCATTTTGAGTCATTGCAGTGATTGAGGAGTCCTAATTGAATTTAGTAGATAGGGCGAGTTGTTAGAGGTTCTGCAATACAGGGAACATTGAAGAACTGCCTCACATGAACATAACTTTCCAATACCCCCCCAGATGCTTATGCAATTGAAAGGCCAATTTATAACCAAATGAGCTTAAAATATTTGACATATAAACACATATAAAAATTTAAAATATAATAAGGTATTTTCTCATGGTTTTAATATTTTTCAAGAATGCAACTAGAATGTTGACCATCATTTCAGGAAATTATTTTATGGAGAACAATGTTGTTTCTGGTTTTAAGTTGACAATACAATACACCACCATTGACCTACATACTTATTCTTAGTTCACAGGCAAACATGTAACAGAGGAGATTGATTCTCATTCTAACAGATTTAGAGCTAAATAGTTTCAAATTAGCAGAGACGTACGACACATGGGAATCTTAGCAATTCATTAATAAAAGGTTTTCACATTTTTCATATTAATAACCTCCTATGTAATTTTAAATTATAGTACAGGATAAATCTAGGTAAATTACATATTAAAATTATTTCTTTGGAGTTACTTGTTACTCTTACTTTTTTCCTGTCCCCAGTCTACCACACAACCTCTCTGTGGTCCCTGGTGTTTCTACTGTTTCAGTCCACCCTCTCTCCTTGGCCTCCAAAAATCCAAGACTGAAGGTAATTGCCTGTAACGGTCTGATATGTTATCCCCATGTTAACTGAGGTTAGTTTACTTTTATTGTATTCAAATAAGTCTTGTCTGTTATTACTTATCCCAATGCTAGGTTATATTTTTATGTCCTCTGTATCTCTGCTCTATGATTTTCCTGTGTTCTCATACTGAAAGTGTCAGATCAACTTCTCATAAATCCAGATTTATTCCTTATGATAAAGGGCAAATATTTGGCTTCATTATGTTTTCTGCTGTTGTAATCTTAATTAATAGTTACATATTGAAATAGATATATATTTTTATGAACTATTTTACATTTTAAATAGAGTTAGGACATTATATTGGTTTTTCAAAAGCATATTTTTTAGGTTTTAGTATCTCTAAATTTAATTAATTTCCCCATCACCTTTATTGGAGGTAATTTTCTTTTGAGCCTGAATTTCCATAGCACTATTTTAAAGCAAATATATATATATATATATATATATATATATATATTTGTCATAATCTTTCTACTTTGTATTATGGCTATTTATATACATGGCTTAATTTATCATACGAGTTCATAAGCTCCTTGAGGGCAGGATATTTGCTTTAATTTATTATCCCTCCACTATGTGCTTACCTTGACCAAATAAATAAATAATCTGCAATCTACTAGAAGCCTGAATTCCTGGGAATTCTGAACACAAAATAATTATTATTTTCAATATTAAAATTAGCTAACTACTCTTAAATTTAATTGGGCTTAAACTTGACATATATAACATATATGCATACTAAATAAAAATTCCAATACAAAAATACTGAAATTTAGAAGGAAAAATATTAGTGTTTCATGTACAAATATTTAGATTTTTGATAACACTTCTGCTGAAATTTAAGTACGGTGCAAATTTCTAAAGGATGTTTCCAATAAAAAGAGAAAGAATCCTATTAATATCACTGTGGAAAGATCACATGGTTCAACAGAGAAATGGATATTTCACAAAGGAAGATGCTATATGGATTAATGGGTAGGTGGAAACATCTAGTCTAGTTCTTTCTTTAGCACAATGCTGTAACAAACTGTACTTGAATGCAGAGCATTTATTAGAGCAAATTCTCTTTCCAGAATGTCAAGGATTTTGTGTATTTCTAATTCCTTTCTGTCTTGAGCTTCTGAGCCTCATAAAATAAAAATTACTTTTAGGATAAAAAGCAATTAAAATCAGACCCTCAGGTTATATCTCACAAGTTTATAGTGGACCAGCCTTGGGAGAGTATAACCAGAGAGAGAGTGAATGGGGAACATCCAGTGGCAGCCATGTCAGTAACAGCCTCAGGCCTTGCCAAACCCACTCTGAAGCACCACACACAGATTCTGTAAGGTAAGGCATAGTCAGTACTAACCACCAAGTGGATTGTCCCAATACTTTTAATAGAGAAAGTGTACAGCTTGCCAAAAAGGATGAAAATCTAACAGAAAGTTTTAGTAATTAGGCCTTTATGTCTTAATGAAAACTCATACTAAAAAAGTTTAGTCATTTCATGTTTTAAATTTTTATCATGTTGTACATTATTTAAAATGTACATTTCTCTCCCAATGCCCCCAAAATAGGATTGCAAGTCAAGATTTTTTTCTGTTTTGGATATTTTACTGCTATCTACATTAGTAAACCTTTAAAATTTGTACACCTTTTCCTTGACTTATTAAATAATAAATGTATCAGTCAGGATCCATTTATGAAAACAGAACCACACAGTCATTTTAACAGAGTAAATTAAATTTAAGGAATTGGCTAAAGAGTTATTGGATGACTGAAAGGTAAAAGGAAGCACTGAAGTAACAGATAAAGGAATTCAAGAAAGCAGCTTCTACCATTAGACCTAGAGGAACAAAGAGAAAGGATGAGGTTATTAGAACTGACCAGCTGGTGTTGGTATCCCAGGAGCTTCAGAAGAGAGACCTGCAGAGTTGGGACTCAGAAGTCTAAGGAAGGGCCACTGAAGGGGCAGCTGCAAGCTGGTGCCAATATCTCTGAGGAGGCAAATGAAACTGTTCTGGGAGCATGGGAAACAAACTGTTGCTGCCATGACACTGACATGAACAGGAAGCAAAAGCAGAAGGAGCAAGTCCCCTTTCCTGCCTCTAGTTTTTCCTTCTGCCTCTTGTGCCCCCAATTTGACAGGGAGCCAGATGGCAAAGAAAAATGTGGCTTGCAAAGTTTTAGCCCAAGAATCATACAAAAGAGTAGAGAAGGTTGGGCTTGAAGCTAAGAGATAAAAGCTAATAATCAAAAAGTATCAGTAATTATACTTTTACATCTTAATGGACATGCATACCTCAAAAATTTAATCATTTAATGTTTTAATTCTTCATTATTTCTGCATTATACCAAATGCAATCCCCCCAAAAAGATTAGAATTGCAATTAAACTTTTTCATTAATATCATATTAATGAATTTATAAAATGTGATGCTTTTTCTTTGCCTTGTAATAAATAATGGATTACCTGTGTCATAACTTTAAGTTGAAAATGACACCCTGAATTATCTTTTGTTTTATGACACTGTGTTAGAATTTCTTGATTAAATTACAACCCTGCAACCAATCTCTATATATTAATACATCTCTAGATTCTTCTTCAAATACTAGTACTAGTTATAAAAGGAATATTATAAAAATTATAACATGATATAACATAATTTGGGATCAATTAGGAAGTGTTCTTTATAAATAAAAATATACAAATGTTTTATTTCCCAGTTTGACTTTCAAATATATACATAATGTTTTTTTCTGTCAAGCTTCATACTTTGAAATAAATAGTAAGAGTATGACCTACCATTCTCACAATTCTCTCTCCAAATATAGCTATGTCCTTAGTGGTGGTTTGTAATGTATATTAGGCGTATAGCCTAATCCATAAATAATGGAATAACAGAGCCTCAGAGTTGGAGGGGACCTTAATAACAATGATCTAATATAATTTTAAAAATCTCTTCATAATGCAATAAAATTTATTAAGTATTTGTTCTTCCTATGTACAATGCTATATGGTTTATAGGCACTACCTCATTTAATCCTCACAACAGAGTAAGTGAATATAGTAAGGTTGCTGGATATAAGATCAATGTACAAAAATTAATTCTATTTCAATATATTAGCAACAAAAATATAAAATGAAATAGCATCATTTACAATTTTATCAAAACTCACCAAATACTTAGAAATATATTTAGAATATAGTGGGTGAAATTCTATACTCAAAAATACAAAACTATAAAAATACAAAACGTTACTGAAAGAAATTAAGAAATACATAAAATGGAGTGATAAGCCATGCATATGAATTAGAAAACTACATAGTGAAAAGATGTAAATGTCGATTATCCTCAACAATCTATAGATTCAGTTCAGACCCAGTCAAAAACTCAACAGGTTATCTTTTTTTGTTTTTGTTTTTTGCAAAAAATTGACAAGCTGACTTCAAAATCTATATAGAAATGCAAAGAGCTAGAAATAGTTAAAGCAATTAGGGAAGAATGAAGCTGGAAAAATTACAAAAAGAGATATCAATATGTATTAAAAGGTATATTACTTTAAAAATGTGGTATCTGGACAAAAATAAGCAAATTGACTAGAGGAATATAAAAGAGAGTGAAAAAACATAATTTCTGGCAAAGATGGCATTACTGTCTTTTCAATAAATAACACTAGTCAATAAGATATCCATATTTTTAAAAAAAGATATACCTTGACCCCTACCTCACATTGTACACAAAAATCAATTTCAGGTGAATTGCACATTTACAAGTAAAAGGCAACAAAACAAAGCTTTTAGAGAAAAACATAGGAAAGATCTTTAAGATCGTGAAGTATGCAAATATTTCTTAAAGTGGGGCAAAAGCAAAAAAAAAGCAAAAAAATGGATATATTAAACTATATTAAGATATATGACTTCTTGATGACTTCTGTGTATAAAATACTATTAAGAGACTAAAAAAGCAAGCTATGGTGTGGAGACAGCATATATATAAAACAACTCATATCCAGGAATATAAACAACTCTTACAAATCAATAAGCAAATGCAGTCAACCAAACAGAAATATGCACAAAATACAAACAGACACTTACACAAAGTACTAAAGGAGCTGTAAACTAACTGTGCAGTTAGAAATGAAGCGGATGGTTTTCCTTGTGGGAATTGTGACTGGAAGGAATTACGAGCGGAGCTTGTGGGGTGCTAGTAAACTTCTATTCTTTGAAATAAGTACCATTACACAGGTGTGTTAAACTTGTGAAAATTCAGTGATCTGTATATCTATGATGTTTTCACTATATATGTTATACTTTAATTAAAATTTAAAACACATATATCCTTAGACCTAACAATTCCTTTAATTCCATAAAAAACAAATGACATGCAGGTAGGAGTTATGTACAAAATGTTTATTGTAATATCACTCCAAGTGTCAAGAAAATTGGAAGCCACTTGAATTTTAATTAACAGATGAAGGGCAAAATGTGTTGTGCTTCATTCACCACAGAATAATATGGCAATTAAAAAGAATATTATTGGATTTCTACCAGCTGACTCAGAGGGATTTGTATTGTGTGTTATTAAGTGAGAAAATCCATAGAGAAATATATAAATTATTTCACCTTTATAAAATGAATTATCTGTGTGTGTATTTTTGTGCCTGCAAGGGTGCGCTGATATCAGCATACTGATAACATTGGTTACTTGGGGTGGGTGGGTGCTATAAAGAAAAAAAGAGGACAAGAGAGTTTCACAGAGACACACACATATTCACAAAACTGCGTTTTGAAAAAGAGGTTCAGTGTTAAAAAAGAAAGAGTCATATATGCTCTGCTTTCATGCATGGGCTGTTGTACATGGGCATAAACAGATAAATAAAGATTGGTCTTTTAAATGTTAATCTCTCCAGGTTATGGGATTTCATGTGATTTTTTAACTTTATTTTTCATGCACATATGCATTGTTTGAATTTTTACAATGTGTATGTGCTAATTATATGATCAATTCTACTATTTATAAAAATAAATCAGTGCTAGGTGAAGAAATTGGTACTTATGAGAAATTTTAAATAAATATTGATAAAAAGGCTACTGAGTAATTTCAGAAGGTATTTAAAAACAAGGTATTACTAAAATACAATTCTGTATTTAATGTTAAGTTTTATATTGATAAGAAATGAATGTAATTTTTGATTAATTTGAGACTTTAAAAATTAGATTTATATTACAAATGTATGAGTAAATATTAAAAGAATAAAAATAAAGCATATAACTTTCAAATCTATAGAGGAGGAAAAAGTGGAATAATAAAACCTCAATTACTCAAATACAAGGCAATAAAGAAAAAAGAAAAAAAATCATGGTAAATAGGAAGCAGTTAGGATTCTAGACATGAAGAACATAAAAATTATGAAAAACAAAAGAACTTGAGGGTAAAAAGTGTAACCTTAAAGAAATATGCTTAGTGACTTCCCTGGTGGTCCAGTGGTTAAGACTCTATGCTCCCAATGCAGGGGGCCTGGGTTCAATCCCTGGTTGGCAACTAAGATCCCACATACTGTAACTAAGCCCGTGCACTGCAACTACTGAGCCACTGCACTCTACAGCCTGCGTGCCACAACTACAGAAGCCACACACTACAACTAGAGAAGCCTGAGCGCCGCAACTAGAGAAGCCTGTGTGCCACAATGAAGACCCAGTGCAGCCAAAATAAAATAAACAAAATTTTTAAAAAGCCATTTAGTCAATACATATTTTTAAAAAAAGAAAGATGCTTAATGACAAAAGTACCCATGAATCTTAAGGAGAAAACAACAATGAATACTCTCCTCAGATAACTATGCCCTTCATTCATTCATTCATTCACTCACTGTTCTATGTATACAATAAAAATTTGCTAAGCACCTATTATGTCCTAGGGACTAAACTAGGTCCTGGAGTTACAACCCTAAATACGAAACAAAACCGAATTAAACCACGCAGTTGGGTTATACAGACTGTAGTGAGAGAAACTTCAAACAGCTGAGTCTTCTTTTTTACTAGGTGCTCTTAAAACAACCTAAAATCATGCAGTGAGAACACCGACTGACAAAACATTTACTACAGTTCTGAAACTGCTAGCTGATGCAATTAGATACCAGAAGGACAAATATATCAATATAAGCAATGGAAAGGAGAAAGAAAATATATTATTTGTAGATGATAAAGTTATATTTCTGAAAACTACAAAAGGGAATCTAATAATCTAGGTGGCTGCAAAACTAATACTGGAAAACCACTAGCCTTTTCATAAACAACCAACAGCCCATTATAAAATATAATAGAAAATATCTAGTTACGATAAGTAACAAACTTTAAAAGTGTATAAAATCTATGGGCTTCCCTGGTGGTGCAGTGGTTGAGAGTCTGCCTATCGATGCAGGGGACACAGGTTCATGCCCCGGTCCGGGAAGATCCCACATGCCACGGAGCGACTGGGCCCGTGAGCCATGGCCGCTGAGCCTGCGCGTCCAGAGCCTGTGCTCCACAACGGGAGAGGCCACAACAGTGAGAGGCCCGCGTACCACAAAAAAAAAAAAAAAGTGTATAAAATCTGTAAGAACAAAACTATAAAGCCTACTGAAAAATATAAGAGAAACTTTGATAAATAGAAAGATATACCTGTTCTTGGTTAAGGAGAGTAAAAATTATGTGAAGGTGTCTTCTTAAATTACCTTATAAATTTAACACATTCACAACAGTGCCGAGTATCCTCTAAGAACTACATAAGTGCCAGATTGATAGAGAGACAACATAAAAATGGATTTTTTATGACGGCAGTAGAAAGAGACAAGTTTCTTAGTTTATATGAAAAAAATAAACTAAAACAATTCTGAAAAAGAGGGTACAGTAATTAAAAGTTTGATGCTAGCATACCTTGAATAAACTAAGCAAAGAATCTAGAAATAGACCCAAATATCTATGGGAATGTAGTATATGATAAATATGGTATTTTGAATCAGTGAGGAAATTTCGGTTACTTAAGAGATGAGAATGACCATCAGTAATGAATTAGGTTGTTATAAGCTGATCTAAGTAGTTGGGGTATGTACAGCTCAGTCTGGGTATATAATAGTAGCGACTAAAAACCATTGAGGAGATGGATGTAGTCAGATATTCCTTGTTTAGAAACAAAGCAAAGATTTCCAAAACTAGTTGAATAAAACTGGCGAGAGTGGACATCCTTGTCATGTTCCTGATCTTAAAGGAAATGCTTTTAGTTTTCACCATTGAGTGTGATGTTAGCTGTAAGTTTATCGTATGTGGCCTTTATTATGTAGAGGTATGCTCCCTCTATGCCCACTTTCTGGAGAGATTTTATCATAAATGTGTGCTGAATTTTGTCAAAAGCTTTTTCTGCATCTATCTATTGAGATGATCATATGGTTTTTATTCTTCAGTCTGTTGATGTGGTGTATCACACTGATAGATTTGCAGATATGGAAAAATACTTGCATCCCTGGGATAAATCCCACTTGATCATGGTGTATGATCCTTTCAGTGTATTGTTGGATTCTGTTTGCTAGGATTTTGTTGAGGATTTTTGCATCTATGTTCATCAGTGATATTGGCCAGTAATATTCTTTTTTTGTAGTATCTTTGTCTGGTTTTGGTATCAGGGTGATGGTGGCCTCATAGAGTGAGTTTGGGAGTTTTCCTTCATCTGAAATTTTTTGGAACAGTTTTAGAAGGATAGGTGTTAGCTCTTCTCTAAATGTTTGATAGAATTCACCTGTGAAGCCATCAGGTCCTAGACTTTTCTTTGTTGGGAGTTTCTTAATCACAGTTTCAATTTCAGTACTTGTGATTGGTCTGTTCATATTTTATATTTCTTCCTGTTTCAGTCTTGGGAGTCTGTACCTTTCTAAGCATTTGTTCATTTTTTCCAGGTTGTCCATTTTATTGGCATAGAGTTGCTTGTAGTAGTATCTTATGATCCTTTGTATTTCTGTGGTGTCAGTTCTAAATTCTCCTTTTTCATTTCTAATTTTATTGATAAGAATCCTCTCCCTTTTTTTCTTGATGAGACTGGCTAAATGTTTATCAATTTTATCTTCTCAAAGAACCAGCTTTTAGTTTCATTGATTTTTCCTATTGTTTTGTTTGTGTCTATTTCATTTATTTTTGCTTTGATTTTTATGATTTCTTTCCTTCTACTAACTTTGGGTTTTGTTAATTCTTCTCTAGTTGCTTTAGGTGTAAGGTTAGGCTGTTTATTTGAGATTTTTCTTGTTTCTTGAGGTAGGATTGAATTGCTATAAACTTCCCTCTTGGAACTGCTTTTGCTGCATCCCATAGGATTTGGGTCATTATGTTTTCGTTGTTACAGACCAATATCACTGATGAACACAGACACAAAAATCCTCAACAAAATACTGGCAAAAAGAATCCAACAACACATTAAAAGGATCATACACCATGATCAAGTGGGACTTAACCAGGGATGCAAGGATTCTTCAATATCCATAAATCAATCAGTGTGATACACCACATCAACAAATTGAAGAATAAAAACCATATGATCATCTCAATACATGCAGAAAAAGCTTTTGACAAAATTCAGCACACATTTATGATAAAAACTCTCCAGAAAGTGGGCAAAGAGTGAACCTACCTCAACATGGTAAAGGCCATATATGACAAACCCACAGCAAACATCATTCTCAATGGTGAAAAACTGAAAGCATTTCCTCTAAGATCAGGAACAAGACAAGGATGTCCACTCTCACCACTATTATTCAACATAGTTTTGGAAGTCCTAGCTACAGCAATCAGAGAAAAAAAAAAAGGAAATAAAAGGAATCCAAGTTGGAAAAGAAGAAGTTAAACTGTCACTATTTGCATATGACATGATTCTATACATAGAAAATCCTAGAAACGCCACCAGAAAACTACTAGAGCTCATCAATGAATTTGGTAAAGTTGCCAGTTTCATAATTAATACACAGAAATCTGCTGCATCTCTATACACTAGCAACAAAACATTGGAAAGAGAAATTCAAGGACAATCCCATTAACCATTGCATCAAAAAGAATAAAATACCTAGGAATAAACCTACCTAAGTAGACAGAAGACCTGTACTCAGAAAACTATAAGACACTGGTGAAAGAAATCGAAGAAGACACAAATAAATAGAAAGATATACCATGTTCATGGATTGGAAGAATCAACACTGTCAAAATGACTGTACTATCCAAGGTAATCTACAGATTCAGTGCAATCCCTATCAAATTACCAATGGCATTTTTCACAGAACTAGAACAAAAATTCTTAAAATTTGTATGGAGACACAAAAGACCCCAAATAGCCAAAGCAATCTTGAGAAAGAAAAACAGAGCTGGAGGAATCAGGCTCCCTGACTTCAGACTATACTACAAAGCTACAGTCTTCAAGACAGTATGGTACTGTACAAAAACAGAAATATAGATCAATGGAACAGGATAGAAAGCCCAGAAATAAACCCATGCACCTATGGTCAATTAATTTACCACAAAGGAGGAAAGACTACACAATGGTGGGCAGTCTCTTCAACAAATGGTGCTGGGAAAACGGGACAGCTACATGTAAAAAAATGAAATTAGATTATTCTTTAACACTATACACAAAAATAAGCTCAAAATGGATTAAGGACCTAAATGTGAGACTGGGCACTATAAGACTTCTAGAGGAAAATATAGGCAGCACACTCTCTTGACATAAATCACAGCAAGATCTTTTTCAATTCATCACCCAGAATAATGGAAACGAAAACAAAAATAAACAAATGGGACCTAATTAAACTCAAAAGCTTTGCACAGCAAAGGAAACCATAAACAAAATGAAAAGACAACCCACAGGTTGGAAGAAAATATTTGCAAATGATGTGACTGACAAGGGATTAGTCTCCAAAATTTACAAACAGCTCATGAGGCTTAATATCTTCAAAACAAACAACCCAATCAAAAAATAGGCAGAAGACCTAAATAGACATTTCTCCAAAGAAGACATACAGATGGCTAACAAACACATGAAAAGATGCTCAACATCACTAATTATAAGAGAAATGCAAACCAAAACTACAATGAGATATCACTTCACACCAGACAAAACAGCTATCATCAAAAAATCCACAAACAATAAATGCTGGAGAGGGTGTGGAGAGAAGGGAGCCCTCCTACACTGTTGGTGGGAATGTAAATTGGTACAGCCACTATGGAGAACAGTATGGAGGTTCCTTAAAAAACTAAAAATAGAGCTACCATATGACCCTGCAATCCCACTCCTGGGCATATATCTGGAGAAAAACATGGCCTGAAAGGATACATGCACCCCAGTGTTCATTGCAACACTGTTTACAATAGCCAAGACATGGAAGCAAACTAAATGTCCATAGACAGAGTAACGGATAAAGAAGTTGTGGTACATATATACAATGGAATATTACTCAGCCATTAAAAAGAATGAAATAATGCCATTTGCAGTATCATGGATGGACCTAGAGCTTGTCATACGGAGTGAAGTAAGTCAGACAGAGAAATAGAAATATTGTATGATACCCTTATCTAAAATAAGGAATCTAAAAAGAAATGATACAAACGAACTTATTTACAAAACAGAAACAGACTCACAGACTTAGAGAATGAACTTATAGTCACCAGAGGGTAAGCGTTGGGGGAAGGGATAGTTAGGGAGTTTGGGATCGACAGGTACACCCTGCTATATTTAAAATGGATGACCAACAAGGACATACTGTATAGCACAGGGAACCCTGCTCAATGTTATGTGGCAGCCTGGATGGGAGGGGAGTCTGCGGGAGAATGGATGCATGTGTATGTATGGCTAAGTCACTTTGCTGTGTACCTGAAACTATCACAACATTGTTAATTGGCTATACCCCAATATAAAATAAAAAGTTTTAAAAAAAAGAAAGCAAGCTTACAGACAGACAGACAGACACACACACACACACACACACACACACACACACACCACGTTTTAAATAAATGATTGAGGTGCTCTAATCTTTCCTGAGGTCCACCACCTTGGATAAAAGATTCACATGAGGAAGACCTGACAGTATTCCTGAGAAAGGATAATCAGCATCATACAATGGCTGGATTCAAAACTATTTAGAGATCCAAGACTCAAGCTCTATCCCTAAAAGTATGAAGTAGAAACTGTAGGGGACAGGAAAAGTTCCCCCTATGCTTTTTGAGTTCTTTTGGTGGGTCTAATAATTAAATTGACACAAGACAGATTAACAGAAAAAAACTGAATTTGTATGTACAGAGGTTTAATAGAAATAGGATGTAAAGAAATAACCAAAGCAGGCAGCTTTAATAGTTTTTAGGCAAAGAAACAATAAATTTGTTTCTTTGTGAAGAATTGACAAAACAAAGAAAGTTGGGTTTGGGTACTAATTAGTGAAGAATCTAAGCAGTTCGTTTACACAGCCTCTTCTGCCCCGATTTCCCTACCTCTGGATGTCTCTCTCTCTGGTGCAGGGAGAGTACCTTTTACATGGGAGATTTATTTCCTGCTTCCAGGGAGACAGAGAGTTGGGTCAAAGTGTTCTTGCACTGGTTGTTTCCTAAGTCACTTTAAAGCAAAATAATCAGTACGTCTCTTTGACATCTTTTGGGGCAGTCTGCCCTGAGCCCCAACAGACCTCAATGGATTTTCAAACTCTGTTCACTCATGATTAGAACATCTCCAAAATTTTTTGACCCATCCATAAATCTTTAATACCTTCAATTTTGCCAATGGGCTTCTGTATCTAATTTTCATCAAGTTAGTGAACAGGTAACAATTTTCAAGAGAAAAACTTAAAAGAATAGAAAAACAATTTCTGACATTCAGTATGCTAATTAGAAAAGCATGGCTTGGTGGTATAACAGAAGAGCCTGTAGTTGCTTCTCAGGAGTACAGGCTTTCTGACACAATACTAGCTAACCTGCATTACAGCTCAACCTAAGTAACACACATAAATACCACAATATAAATACTAAAGAATTTTCAAAGTAAACTGTAGACATTGTGACAGTTGGATTCATATGTCACTAATTACACCAAACTACATAGCAAGCAGAGAATTATTTATATGTAAAATAAGGCAGATGAGGGTACAAAAAAGAAAATATGAGAAACATTCTAAATTCTCCCTCTCTTTCTCTCTCTCTCTCAGCAATCAAACAAAAACCAGAAGCAATTAAGATAGATTTTGACACCCTAAAAATATTTCACATAAACAAGTTCAAATGATAAATAAAAATAAGGAAACAGTATTTGCAACAAAAAGATGACAAGAACTAACACCGTTAACATAATAAACTTGTATAAGTCAACCACCTAATAGAAAAATGGGCAAAGAATATGAAAAGACAAATCATAGAAAATAAAATTTAAACAACACATGAAAAGATGCTGAACCTTATTTATAATAAGAGAAACACAAGATAAAACCAAATGAGATTCCAGTTTTTGATCACATAAGAAAATATTTAAAAATTTGAATGGGGGGTATAAGGAAACCAGAGTATGTTGTCACAAAGGTCAAGATATCATTCTCTTTTTTTTGACTGAGTAATATTCCATTGTATATATATATACCACATCTTCTTTATCCATTCATCTGTTGAGGGACACTTAGACTGCTTCCATATCTTGACTATTGTAAATAATGCTGCAATGAACATAGTGGTGGGTGTATGTATCTTTTCAAAATTTTTTTTCTTTGGAAAAATACCCAGAAATGGAATTCCTGGATCATATGGCAGTTCTATTTTTAATTTTGGGGGGAACCTCCATACCGTTTTCCACAGTGGCTGCACCAATTTACATTCCCACCAACAGTGTATGAGGGTTCCCTTTTCTCCACATCCTCACCAACCCTTGTTATTTGTTGTGTTTTTGATAACAGCCATTCTGACATGTGTGAGGTAATATCTCTCTGTGCTTTTGATTTGTGTTTCCCTGATGATTAGTGATGTTGAGCATCTTTTCATGCATTTTTTGGCCCATCTGTATGTCTTCTTTGGAAGAAAATGTCTATTAAGGTCCTCTACTACATTGTTTATAGTAACATAAAAGTGAAAAACACTTAAACTTTCATCCATAGGGTATATGTTGAATGCTGCTACGACCATACAATGGCAGTTACAGCTGTTAAACAGTGTAAATATTCCTAAATATCGACTCTCTTCTGTACATTGTTAAGTAAAAAGGAAGACTCAAAAATATGTACAATATTCAAACATTTGAGAAAAATTTAAAACTTAGTATCTGCATACATATGCTGGCATAGGACACAACATATTTGGAATGATTCGCAATATATTGGCTTTGCCCCAGTGTTTGCCTATGGGGAGAGGCAAAAGAGGTCGGCAATGGGCACAGATTTACTTTTACTGTGTACCTTTGTCCTTAAATTTTTCTTTTTACTGTATATTAAGTAATGCCCCTTCAAAGGAGGAAGGGAGAGAAAAAAGGAAGGAAGGGAAGGAGAAGCAGAAGGAAAGGTGTTAATTTTAGATTTTTATCAGGAGTCAACATTAAGATTTTTAAAATTTTCTGATAGCTGGAATATTCACTATTCCAGCATTGCTCATGGCATCTTTTTTGGATTGAGTAGTAAAATGAAAATATGGCCAGCTCTTTTATTCTTAAAGTCAAATAGGACTCTCCCCTGTGAGTCAATAAATGTAATCAAAATGTGTATAAGATAGGTCTATTTATGATGAATTTGTTTCTCTTACTTTCTATGTTGAATGGAGACCAATGTACAGCCCATTGCAATGAACATACATAGGACTTCTATATACAAAGTGCATCAATCCATTGATTTTGAGGAAAGGAAAAGCTATTCATTTCATGAACAACTTCTTATGAGTAGAAAGTAGTTTCTGGAATGGAATGTTTACACTATTTTTCTGGAAAAAACAGGTAGTGAGAGTGCTGGGAATTTAGGATAGCATGCCACATATCATCGTGAAATGAAATTTATTTTCCATGATACAAAATGACAGCAAATTGCTCTGTTACCATGTTCTGTTTCTTTCTGGATAAGATTTATAAGATTTAATCTTATTTCAAATTTAAGCAAGTTGCTTATATTGAGAATAAGTGGATTAAAATAGATAACGAGAACTGAAGAGAAAAACTTGCACCTCCTGTCAGATCCAAACAATTCTATTAGTGCAGAACATAGTCTGATGGAAGATTCTCTATCAATGCGGCCTTTAAAAAAATCTCCTTCTCTTGTTGTACCTATATTTTGAAATGTACAATTAACATAATAATGATCTAATGAGAACCTGTGATGGTTCACCATGGGCTGGAGCTCTAACTATACAAAAATGAGTAAGTCATAGGTATTCTCTCAGGGGATGTTCAAATTAGTCAAAGCAATAGATGAGTAAAATAACAATTACAATACTATGGGAAGGTTTCTAGCTGAAGAAGTGTCAAAATACATGCATTTATCTTCACTCCTAATTGAAACCCTAATAAAATGACAGTAAAGAATAAAGGAAAATTTAAATTAAAAAATTTAAAGGGATAAACCTACATAGGAAAGTAGAACAGAAGAAATTATGGCAATAAAATTTATAAAGATGAAACCCAGATGGATGAGTAATGAATAACTCTGCAAACCTGAAGTATCAGAAAGATTATTCCAACAGTTACCATGTTGTTCAACAGTGTCAGAACTCCCTGTTCAATCTGTTAAGACTACAGTGTTGAAAAGCTGACAAGATACAGGCAACTCATATTCCCTAGTAGAGACACTTCTTTTGACATTTAGCTTAATTTTTTTCAAGTGAGAAGTATTAATTCCATTAAAATATTTCAATGTTTGCATATACCTTTTCTGGTTGGGTGGGTACATATTTATGTGTGAAGACTAGCATAATAATTGACAGCAAGAGACATTTACAGGACTTCATTCCTAGGTTTGTTAATATCTTTGCCTACTGCCAGAATCAGGGCATATATTTTATAAACTGTATTTTAAATGAATCTTGCAGAACCCTAAAGATTCAACAATACCTCATCTGCTCACAGCACTCAGAACTAATGGTGGAAATAGGTCAAAATGGGATTGTGAAAAGTGAACTCAGCACAGTCGTAGAGAAACCGGACAATCTATCCATGGCTCATATGAGTATGCAATTGTCTCTCTGGAAAAATGTTCATAAACAGGCCCACGAGGCATCTAGTTATATAAAATGATGGGCCTTGTTGGAATTAGCCCATACCATGGATAGATGCACAGGAAATGGAACAGAGAAGAAAAAGTTCCTACATTCCAAGTTTGACTGTTCCTTGTCTGTAGTCTGTAGCTGTAAATAAGTTACCGCAAAACTGGTTTAAACAAGCTGCAGCCAATCAATCAATCAGAGCTCTGGTTCAGTACTCCCTCTCTGAAAATCAGCCAATCCCTAAAGTCCATGCTAAACATGATCCAATTCTTAAAAATCTATCACTTCTGAAAATAAGCCAATCCCTACCCTTCATGTTGTCCCAAATTCTTTAAAGTAGGCTTTTTGTTTTGTTCAGAAAGACTAAGTCCTAAAAACATATTTCTATCTTCTTCAACAGGTAAAAATTTACCCTAGTTTCAGACATATTAGTGATCTCTTCCTGTTGAAAGAACAGAGTAGAAAGTTCAAAAATAGAGCAAAATTCACACTTAATAGACAATATATCATAAAGTTGTATATCAAAAGCCAAAAATGTTGGACTTTTTAATACATGATGTTTGAACAACTAGGAGCCATATAGAAAAAAATAAAACCAGATCTATGTCACCAACTAAACATGAGTAAATTCTAAATGAGTCAAATATATAAATATAAAACATAAAAATAAAAGTACAAGAAAGAATTCCTTCATAACCCTGGACATGGAAAAGCCTTTCTAAGACTCAACATTCAGAAACCATAAAAGAACTAAATTAAAAAGAAACAACCTCCTGACTGGCAAATATATACCATAAGTAAAACTCAAAACAAATGACACACTGGGAATAAGTATTTGCAATTCATATCATAAGAGGCAATCTCTCTAATTATAAATATTTATCAAATATAAATAAGAAAAATTAAACAAATTTATAGAAAAATAGGTAAAAGGCAACACCAGAGAGTTCACGAAAATAAATATAAATTATACAATGGACATATATACACTACCAAACGTAAAATAGATAGCTAGTGGGAAGCAGCCGCATAGCACAGGGAGATCAGCTCGGTGCTTTGTGACCACCTACAAGGGTGGGATAGGGAGGGTGGGAGGGAGGGAGACGCAAGAGGGAAGAGATATGGGAACATATGTATATGTATAACTGATTCACTTTGTTATAAAGCAGAAACTAACACACCATTGTAATGCAATTACACTCCAATAAAGATGTTTAAAAAAAAAAAGAACTAAGAACATTTGGCCCAATTTACAATCTGAAAAAAAAAAGGAAAAAAATTATTATACATACGAAATTGTTAAACTGACTCATAAATGGAAAAATGTACATGAAACTGCATTAAAATATCACTTATTTATTACATTGTTAAAAATCCAAATTTTACAACACATTCTTGTGGCAAAGTTATAGGTAAAGTCATTCTATTTCTTAGGAGCAACAAACTGTATAACCTATCTTAAAAGAAATCTGATAATATTTGTCAAAATTACAAATTCATTTACCCTTTGACCTAACAGTCACACTTCTGGGAACTTATACTGCAACTAAACCAATACATACACCAAATAAAGTATGTATAAGGTTCTTCATTGGAACACTGTTATAATAACAAAAGATAGGAAACAACCCAAGTATTCATCAGGAGGGGACTGATTAAATAAACTACAACACATTCATATAAAAAAATACTACTCAATACTACATCAATGTTCAGGTGAAAAGATCTCAAGGCTATATTATTAGCTTTTCTTAAAAAAAGTAAAATTCAGGGCACATATTATACTAACATTTATACTGAAAGGGAGGAAATAAAAATCACAATTTGCTTTTGTTCGCATTATAAAAAGCACTGGAAAGATAACACAAGAAACCAGTAAGATGGAGGAGAGGCGAAGGGTGAACATGAATGTGGGCTGGAAAGGAAGCAATAATTTTCACCATATACTTTTTTGTATTATTTTGATTTTGAACTATGTGAATATTCAAAAAGTAGTCAATGTTTAAAAAATTCAGAAAACTATGGGCTTGTGCCTAGTTTTATTACTATACTCCTTTTTATTGGTGTTCCACACTATAATAAAAATATACAAAACATTGTTTGGGCTGTCAAAACAATATGCACAATGCTTACATTTCAAAAGTTGGATCTAATGACATACATCTCAGGACACTGATGGAAAAGCCCCTATGATGCTAAGGCTTCACATCTGAGAAAATACTTGGAAGAGTTGGAGGCTTGTGCTGTAGAAAGCTCATATGATTGATACTTTTCCTTTTCACATCAGTAAGACAGTACAGAGATATCTGTCTTCTTTTAGTAACTGACATACTTGGATTAATGCTCTATGTCAACAGTGGCACTGTGTTCCTAAAGTAAGCACTTGTAGCTATTCCTTAGCCCATGCTAAAACTGTGACCTTCGTAGATCCTAAAGCCACTTTGATTCTGGGGAAACTTACAGTTTTAGAAAACATGAGTCTCAAAGGCACCCATTTTGTTTGCAGAAACCATGCTTACCCATGATTGCCATGAGACTGACTGGGCTTATGCTACATAAATTATCTTGCCCCCAGTAAGTGTCATCTTCCCTAAATGAAAGAACTGCCATATTTGTAATTGAAGCACATTAACATGGAGGATGTAATGATCCCTGTATATGTGGTTGGAAGCCCTTTGAGACAGATAAAGAATCTTAAACTTTTAGAACATGACTGCTTTCCCAAACCTGCCCATAACTGCAATGGTGGTCATCAAAACTAGGTTGCCAAAAACTTGCATGGGCATTTCCAGGAAGAGTTTACACTCTTAATAGCAAAGATTTCTGTGCCTACATGCCTAAAAATTCAAAATTTACCCCTGATTTACTGAGCTACACACAAAAGAAAACAAAAATATTGCCAAATTATATCAGTATGAGAACTGGGACCTATTTATATGGACTTTGGATATATATGGATAGCCTTTCAAGGAATTAAGGGATAAAAATTATATATTTTACTAATTTATTTAGTTACAGTGAAAATACCTATAAAAGGTTTCATAAGTTGTAATCTTAAGGAAGTACACCATAAGCCTTTTTCACCTGAAGCATGCATTGCATACTTTGTATGGTATTCAGAAGTCTGAGAAATGAAATCTGAAGAATAAGAAGTAAGGAATCTCATGCTAGAGAGCATTTCCAGTGTGCCACGCAGAGAGGGGAAATCCAAAGAGACCTTGGCAGTCTTGCTGAGTTGAGGAGATAGGGTTGGAAATTCAAAGGCTAAAGGCAGCTAGAATTTGGGTGGAGGGATAGACAGAAAGGAGCTTCATAGCGAGAGACCTCTAAGGTCTCCAGAGGGGCTCCCTTGAGTCTTTGGCTGAGTATTGATCAGTGTAAGCATGTGGGGAAACTATCCAAGCCTGAAGAAAGAACTATTGGAACAAAGTAGGCAAAAAAATTTCCATTGCTAAAAAAGGTCTGGAGTTACTACCAGACAGGATGGAAAGATTTCCTAACGCATGTGTCAGTGGGTAGAGTCATCAGAACTTTACCACTTTAGTAGTGAGGTTAAATTAGCCCTAGACTAATCTTGCTCTGGACCCAGTCTAATAAAGCTTTAAAGCAACTCAAAAGAAGCCAACTCTTTCCAAGTAACTTAACTGTGACCCAGATCAAAGCTCAAAAATATTTAAAGATATAAATTTTAAAAATTCCATCAGCTAACAATGTAAAATTGAAAATGTCTGGCATCCAATCTAAAATTATCAGGAATGAATAGAAAAAGCCCTCCCAGGACTGGTCCTTGCATGCCTGCTGCTGGGCGCCAGAAAAAGCCCGGCCAGGGCTGGCCCTCGTATGCCTACCACTGGGCACCAGAAAGGGCCCTCGCTAGGACTGTATCACTTGCACCCGTGGCCGCTGGCTTCCCTGCTCATCTGGCACCAGAGGGGCTCCCACAATCCAAGTAGTTGTACTACCTCCATGCCCTACTCTCACCGCGGCAGACCCAAGTGTTCCAGGGAAGCCTCAGGACTAGATTCCTGTGGTTAGCCCACATGCAGAGGTGGGGATAAAACCAAAGCTGAACGCCAGGAACGTGGAAACTAAGGAAGAGGATCGAAAATCTTTCCATCAGCTGCACAAACTGCATTTTAAATCCCTGCAATAAGCTAGGTAGACCCTGCGTCTATGGAATATCTGAGTAGACATTGAGTGTTCCCGCAAATGAAAATGGTCCAGCTCTGGCAGCTGTGGACTTTGGGGGCAGCACACGTGGGAGGTGGGTCAGATCAGAGTCTGAGGGGTCCCCACAGGGCCCACAGCAGGTCCAGAGACCAGCCTAGAGACAGTGGGGGGCCTCTTGGGGAGGTGGAGGTGGGCTGCGGCTCACAGCAGGGGCAAGGATACTGACAGCTGAGTCCCCAGGAAAACATTATTATTATTATTACTTTTATTATGTTGGGATTCATTCTGTTGTTGGTTCTGGTTTTTTGTTTTTTCTGTCATTGTTTTATTATTATTATTATTATTATTATTATTTGTGGTATGCAGGCCTCTCACTGTTGTGGCCTCTTCCGTTGCGGAGCACAGGCTCCGGACGTGCAGGCCCAGCGGCCATGGCCCACGGGCCCAGCCACTCCGCGGCATGCGGGATCCTCCCGGACTGGGGCAAGAACCTGCATCCCCTGCATCGGCAGGCAGACTCTCAACCACTGCGCCACCAGGGAAGCCCCATATTATTATTATTTTTATTTAGTCTTTTGGGATCTTGTTTTTTAACCTATTTATTATTTCTTATTTTTTATATATTTCTATTTTTACATTGCTTTCCTGTTGCTCTGTGTTCTTTTCCTGTTTTTTCTTTTCTTCTTTTTCTGTAATATATTTTTCATTTTTTTATATTTCCATTTGTACTTTGCTGTTCTGTTGTTCTGTGTTTTTTCCCTTTTTTTGTAATCATTTTTGTCAGTTTGTTTTGTTTCTTTGCTTTATTCTTCATTTGGCACTTTGCTTTTTGGTTTTGTGGTTTTTTTCCTTTGTTTTGTTCTTTTTTGGGCTGGGTTGGATCTTGATTGCTGCATGCAGGCTTTCTCTAGTTGCAGTGAGTGGTGGCTACTCTTTGTTGCGGTGTGAGGGCTGCTCACTGTGGTGGCTTCTCTTGTTGTGGAGCACAGGCTCTAGGTGAGCGGGCTTCAGTAGCTGTGGTGTGTGGGCTCTAGGGCACAGGCTCAGTAGTTGTGGTACATGGACTTAGTCGCTCCATGGCATGTGGGATCTTCCTGGACCAGGGATCAAACCCATGTCCCCTGCATTGGCAGGTGGATTCTTAAGCACTGTACCACCAGGGAAGTCCGTGAAGTGGAAGATATTTTTAAAAGTAGATACTTTAAAACTACTAGAAATGAAAAATAAAATACCTGAAATAAAAACTTCACTGGATAGAATTAATAAGATTAGACACAGGATAATTAAAGTACAGCTAAAATGCATCAATTTTTCAAGAGGCCATAATAATCCTAAATGTGTGTGCACCTAATACAAGAAGCAAAAACAGATGAAACTGGAAAAAGAAATAGACAAACCCACAATAGTTAGAGATTTTAACACCCTCCTCTCTCAATAATTTATGAACAAGAAGAAAACATCAGTATGGATATAGAGTATTTGAAAAACATTATCAAGCAACATCAACTAATTGAAAAACAAAACATCTAAAATCAAGGGTAGAACAAAACAAATGGGACCTAATCAAATTTAAAAGCTTTTACACAGCAAAGGAAGTCATCAACAAAACAAAAAGGCAACCTCGGTGGGAGAAAATATTTTCAATGTCCAATAAGGGGTTAATATCCAAAATAAGAACTCATACAACTCAATATCAAAAAAATCAACAACTCCATTAAAAATAGGCAGAGGACATGAATAGGCATTTTTCCGAAGAAGTCATACATATGGCCAACAGGCACCTGAAAGGATACTCTACATCACTAATTATCAGTGGAATGCAAATCAAAACAATATCACCTCACAGCTGCGAGAATGGCTATTATCAAAAAGACAAGAAATAACAAGTGTTGGCAAGGATATGGAGAAAAGGAAACCCTAGTACACTGTTAGTAGGAATGTAAATTGGTTCAGCCACTATGGAAAACAGTATGGAGGTTCCTCAAAAAATTAAAATATAACTACCATATGATCCAGCAATTCCACTCCTGAGTATTTATCCAAAGAAATGAAAATGCTAATTCGAAAGGTGTATGTACCCCAATGTTCATAGAATTATTTACAATAATCAAGATATGGAAGAAACCTAAGTGTCCATCAACAGATGAATGGCTAAAGAAGATATTATGTGTATGTGTGTATATACATATATATATATGTATATACACACACACACATAATGGAATATTAGCCATAAAAAAGAATGAAATTTTGCCATTTGCAACAATACAAATGGACCTGGAGGGTATTACGCTTAGTGAAATAAGTCAGACAGAGAAAGACAAATACTGTATGTTTTTACTCCTATCTAGAATATAAAAATTAAGACAAATGAACAAATATAACAAAACAGAAATAGATTCACAGATACAAAGAACAAACCAGTGGTTACCAGAGGAGAGAGCGGTGGAGGGAGAAGCCAAATAGGTGAAGGGGATTAAGAGGTACAAACAACCAGGTAGAAAATACATAAATTACAAGGATGTACTATACAGCCCAGGGAATATGGTCAATATTTTACAATAACTTTGTATATAGTATAAGCTAGAAAAATATCAAATTGCTATGTTGTACACCTGAAAGTAACATAATATTGTAAATCAACTATACTTCAATAAAATAAAAATTTTTTTTTATAAAAAAGAGAGAAAAAAAAAAGGGAAAAAGAAATCCCAGTGGGGAAAGGGGCCTGGCAATTCCAAATATGCCAGTATTTGTGGAGACTTTCTTTCTCATTCTAAATAAATATTCACTTTTACACCTTAAAAAAAAGAGTGGAATAAAGACATTTTCAGACTTTCAAGGTCTCACAGGAATATCTCCATACTCACCCTTTCTTAGGAGGCTTTGAAAGGAGATGTTCATTAAAAGAAAATAAACTAAGAAAGTAGAAAACATGGGATACATAAAATAGAGAATCCAATACAATGACAGGGAAAGGGAATCCACAGAATGATGGTGAACCTAGAGTGACAGCTGACCTCCTGGCTGAGAGAGAAATCATTTCGGATTTTGGCCAGAGCATAGTGGGCTCTAGGAGAGGGGAGTAAAAGGAGATTAAATTCACAGAAATGTCTATTAAGTTTAAATTGTTGACAGAAATTTTTTTTAAGATAGGTAAAGAGTATACAGATGATTTAATGATAGCTACATAGAAAACTAAGGAGACAAGAAAATAAAACATTTATTATCTTCTCCAAGGAAAACAAAAAGTTATACAAGAAATGTATTCATAGTACACTATATTGCTCAACTGTGAGCCATATATTACCACTGTGTTATATCTATATCAGAAGGATTGTGGAAGCTGTGTGTGTGTGTGTGTGTGTGTGTGTGTGTGTGTGTGTGTCTTCGTTTGGTGGGCTGGGGAGAGAGGAGAAAAAAAAATTAAATTCTTATTTTCCACAGAGAGAAGACTGAAAAATTAAGAAACAGCAGTATAAGCAGTAAAATCTTATCATTTGGAGATATGAGTTAGAATTAAAAGAGGAAGCCATAAGAGTTGAAAATAGTTGAATTTAGACAGTAGGACGTTATTTCTCAAACTTGTGAAACTATTTGTTTAAATCATATGTTTGTATAACCTTGATGAAATTTAAAAAAAATAAATACATAGTATTTGAGATGTTCCATGAAAAAGAGGAGCGCAGTAGTTCAGCAAGGAGTTGGGGTAGAGTTCAGGGAAGTCTTCTCAGAGAAAATCATTCTTTACATACTTTATCTCATTATAAAGATAAACTGGAGTTAATTACAAGGTTGAGGAAGAGAAAGTCCTCTTGGGCAGAGGAAAAAACCTGAGCTGAGTGGCATTCACAGATAGGCTTCATTGTGGGATCACAGGTAGTTATTGGGTTGGAGCATGGAATGTGGTAGGAGAGGGGACTGCTGAGGAATGAGCTTGGCTGGGTCAGACAGTGCTCGAATCATGAAGGACCCTGTATTCTCAGAAAGGTATTGACAGAATGGATTTGCATTCTGAGGTGAGAATGATCTTTCAAATGGGGGATGTGTTGGAAAATGAAAGTACTGTGGACAAGCAGGTCATTTCGGAGGCTGGTGAAAAAATTTAGGCAAGAAGCAGAAGTCGTGTAAATGGAGAGTAAACACACCTGACACATTTTAAAGAGTTAGAAATGATAGGACCTGGGGATGGAGAAGTCACAGATGAATTTCCGGTTTCTGTCTGGGCTGCTGGGAGAATTTACTGGGAAAGGAATAAAAGAGAGGGGCACGTGTTCATTGGGAATGTCATAGACTGAATGTGTCTCCTTAAAATTCATACATTGAAACCCTAGCCCTCAATGTAATGGTATTAGGAGGTAGGGCCTTTGGGAGATAATTAGGATAATTAGATAATTAGATGAGGTCATAAGGGTAGAGCCCTCGTAAATGGGACTAGTGCCCCTATAAGAGTCCCAAGACAGCTTGTTTCTCTCTGCTCTCTGCCATGTGAGAATACAATAAGAAGACAGCTATCTACAAGCCAGGAAGCAGGCTCTCACCAGACACTGGATCTGCTGGTACCTTGATCTTGGTCTTCCCTGCCTCGAGAACTGTGAGAAATAAAGTTTGTTGTTTAAGCTACCCAGTCTATGGTGATTTGTTATAGCAGCCTGAACTAAGACAGGAAATGATGTGTGCTATTTTGTATTTGTGTTTATAGGATGTTAGGTATCTAGGCAGTGGACAAAAGGTTCAAAAGAAAAAGGTGTGGACTGAAGACATAGTTATCGGATCCTTGAGCCGAAGTGAGATCTTCTAAGGCAAGCATATAGAGTAATAAGAATTCCTAGGAAAGAGCCCCAAAACAAAACACACCAACATTTGTGGGGGGCATTTATAGAAAAGAGACTAAAATTAATAGAGAAGGGATGACCTGAGAGGCTAGAAGAAAGCCTGGGAAGAGCAGTGTTTCAGAAATCAAGGGAATATTTTCAAGAAAGAGGAAGTAGCGGACTGTGGCAAAAGAAGACAAGGACAAAAAAACTCTTTCTTGGATTTCACAATAACAAAATAAAGGTGCCTTTGGAGAAGACAGCCACTACGTTGTAGCAATTGCAGCAGAATCTCTGTGTAAATGGAGGGAGGGCGCTCTTCATTTGACTGGACACGGTCCACGGAGAGCCAGGTTATTCTTACCCTTCTGACAGTTGATTTTGAGCTAGGATTAGTTACATAATATTTTTTTCTTTTAATACTCAAAGATTAAGGTTAGAATAAGGATTAAGGTTGCCTGAAGTTAAATGACAGAGCTGGGATTATTTAAATTAGACTTTCTAGACCCTGTGCTCTTAACCACCACATTTTTTAGGACACCACATAGTTTGTGTGTTCATATGACCTACACCTCCTCAAACAAGACACGGAAGGAATCTCAAGAAATGTCTTAAATCATTCAATTGTGTAATGTTCAAGTTGAAGGGAACTAACTCAACTTGGTCACGTATGCATGCTCAATTGAACCAGGGAGGTTAGGTGAATTGCCCAAAACCACAGAGCTACTAATCCTGAGGCTTGAGAGTATACGTTCTACTCCCTGCTCCCAGTCAGTTCAACATATTTCTCAAACAACTACACTCAAAACAGTCCAATGTGTAGGACACACAGCTTTTCCTGTATGAATGAGCCAGATCATTCCAACTAATCAGATATATTACCCAACCCTGTTTTAACACAACATACATCCCAAAGTTCAGAAACAAAATTACTTTGATCTGAAATAACTGCTTGGACCCTATACATCTCCAAATCAGGCTCTCCTATGAAGAATGACAAAGATCCTAAAATACTATGCCAACTTTCCTTACTTGTTTAAAGCCAAAAAGGTTAGCCGAGGAAAGAGTTGGGGGTTATATCATAAAAAAGGACAATTCTTTTAGTTCTGGAAATTATGCAAGGCAGCCTAGGCTAATGAGAAGATAAATCTTCATCTGGAACTAGGTAAGAATACAGTTTCTGACATTTTTCCTTCTTTCCCTTCACCATTTCCTTCCTTCTGCTCCTGCCTCTTTTCTCTCTCTTTCCTCTGAGCTCTCCTTTCCTTCTCAGTCCTTTTCTCTTCTCACCCTCCCTCCCTTTTATTCATCTTTTCCTTCCTTCTATTTCTCATTATCTTCTTAATTCTTATCAAACATAAGTATACTGTGTGGTTTTTTAATGACACTGAATTATGATCCTGAATGTCATCAGCAATATTGTCAGCAATGACCCAATCCAGAACAAAAACAAAAAACAGACCATCAGTCTTACCTGGAGATTGTAGCACTGAGATACGAAGGGTTAAAGTCCCTGTTACTGTCAACTTATTTCCCTAGGTTGTCCAGTTGCATATTCGTTTTTAAATAAGTTCACATTATTACAAGATTTCTTTTGCCTATTATGTTGATGAGTTTTACAGAGTCTATGCTTTGATTCTGCCAGGAAATTTAGTAGATAAACTGAATAAGTTCTTTAACAGGATGGAAACAAATTACCAGGCACCTGTTTCTATTTTCAAAAATGCTCTCCAATTGTCTTTAGATAATGAAAATAAACACTAGAAAGAACTGGAAAGCCCATAAAGTTTTGGGGATAGACAAGAGTAAGAAACCTTTTTTCAGTAAAGTCTCAAGACACAGAAATGTTTAAGAAAAGAACTGAAGTATGAACTAAAGAGACTCAAAACAGCAATATAGTTCTAGGTACCATCCATGGAGGCTGCCACATGTTCTAACTCCACTCCAAGGCTAAGAGAACAAAACTAATGGGTTGGGAGTGGGAAGGCAGGGGGAGCATTAAAAATTGTGTGACAGGTGTACAGCAAGAATTCTCTGGGAAGTGGTTCTGTGGACTGAAGTCCACCCCCACCTCACTGATGGGACAGGAAGCAGTCTAAATTATAATAATGGGTACCAAATTCAGCTTCATGAGGCATAAGTCCAGCTCCACTTTTAAGCATTATATCCTAAAAATAACATTCTCATTTCCACATAAGAGAAGCAGTGATTAGGTAAATTCAGCCCAGAAATTCACAGACACAGGGTAGCAATGGCAGATATTAAAGGTTTTTAAAAATTCTCTACGTCAAGAAATAAGAAAAATCTCAAGTAAACAATCTAACCTTACACCTAAAGGAACTAGAGAAAGAAGAACAAACAAAATCCAAAGTTAGCAGAAGGAAAGAAATCATAAAGATCAGAGCAGAAATAAATGAAATAGAAACAAAGAAAACAATAGCAAAGATCAGTAAAACTAAAAGCTGGTTCTTTGAGAAGATAAACAAAATTGATAAACCATTATTAGCCAGACTCATCAAGAAAAAGAGGGACTCAAATCAATAAAACTCAAATCAATAAAATTAGAAATGAAAAAGGAGAAGTTACAACGGACACCACAGAAATACAAAGCATCCCAAGAGACTACTACAAGCAACTCTATGCCAATAAAATGGACAACCTGGAAGAAATGGACAAATTCTTAGAAAGGTAATAACCTTCCAAGACTGAACCAGGAAGAAGCAGAAAATATGAACAGACCAATCACAAGTACTGAAATTGAAACTGTGATTAAAAATCTTCCAACAAACAAAAGTCCAGGACCAGATGGCTTCACAGGTGATTTCTATCAAACATTTAGAGAAGAGCTAACACCTATCCTTCTCAAACTCTTCCAAAAAATTGCAGAGGAAGGAACACTCCCAAACTCATTCTACAAGGACACCATCACCCTGATACCAAAACCAGACAAAGATACCACAAAAAAAGAAAATTACAGACGAATATCACTGATGAATATAGATGCAAAAATCCTCAACAAAATACTAGCAAACAGAATTCAACAACACATTAAAAGGATCATACACCACGATCAAGTGGGATTTATTCCAGGGATGCAAGGATTCTTCAATATACGCAAATCCATCAATGTGATACACCATATTAACAAACTGAAGGATAAAAATCATATGATCATCTCAGTAGATGCAGAAAAATCTTTTGACAAAATTCAACACCCATTTATGATAAAAATTCTCCAGAAAGTGGGCACAGAGGGAAACTACCTCAACATAATAAAGGCCATATATAACAAACCCACAGCAAACATCATTCTCAATGGTGAAAAACTGAAAGCATTTCCTCTAAGATCAGGAATGAGACAAGGATGTCCACTCTCACCACTATTATTATTATTATTATTATTATTATTATTATTATTATTTTTAACCGGTATGCGGGCCTCTCACTGTTGTGGCCTCTCCCATTGCGGAGCACAGGCTCTGGACACGCAGGCTCAGCGGCCATGGCTCACGGGCCCAGCCGCTCCGCGGCATGCAGGATCCTCCCGGACCGGGGCACGAACCCGTATCCCCTGCATCGGCAGGCAGACTCCCAACCACCGCGCCACCAGGGAAGCCCTCACCACTATTATTCAACATAGTTTTGGAAGTCCTAGTCACGGCAATCAGAGAAGAGAAAGAAATAAAAGGAATACAAATTGGAAAAGAAGAATGTTCTTTGCAGCACTGTTCACAATAGCCAGGTCATGGAAGCAACCTAAATGCCCTAAATGCCCATCGACAGACGAATGGATAAAGAAGATGTGGTACATATATACAATGGAATATTACTCAGCCATACAAAGGAACAAAATTGAGTCATTTGTTGAGACGTGGATGGATCTGGAGACTGTCATACAGAGTGAAGTAAGTCAGAAAGAGAAAAACAAATATCGTATATTAACGCATGTATGTGGAACCTAGAAAAATGGTACAGATGAACTGGTCTGCAGGGCAGAAGCTGAGACACAGATGTAGAGAACAAACGTATGGACACCAAGGGGGGAAAACCACGGTGGGGTAGGGATGGTGGTGTGCTGAATTGGGCGATTGGGATTGACATGTATACACTGATGTGTATAAAACTGATAACTAATAAGAACCTGCAGTATAAAAACAAACAAACAACAACAACAAAGAAAACAACTAATACTAAACTTTCTTTGGGTTATTTGTATGGAAATATGTTAATATAAATGTTTCAGACATTACATGAAATTTCTAAAAATCTTATATGTTCTGGTATAATGTTATAAGTCATAATTCTAGTTATTACTTTAAAATGTATATCTCAGAAATAACTAAATTTCCTTGTCAATTGCATTATTATGAACTTTCATCAAATCTTTAACCGTGGTAATTTTTAAGTCTTTTGTCAATTACAGACATTTCTGGGTGTACTCTGATGCTTTCGCAAAAATGTTCCCATAAAAGGGTTTCATCTTCAAGGAATTCATGGAAAAGACTCTGACAAGTACAGGTTTCTGGTAACTGACTATACTGCTGAACTGAATGAATAAGCATTTTCAGAACTCTAATGGAAAACTGATGAATTCATAAAAGTGCTAACAAAAGATCAAGATGAGAAAAAAAATTAATTACATGGGACTGAGCGAACTGATGAGGATGATTATAATTTTTGTGACTTTCTGTTTGAATAAAAAAAAAATCCCACAAGGACTCAGAGGCCAAAAATATACAAATCAATTTTCACTGAAAAGTAAAGGAGCTGTTACAGTGGATGATTACTGGACTGAATGTCAATATTATGACATAGTATGAATGTGTTTCGTGCTTGGTAATTGCAATCATTGTTGCTTTTGTTGTGGTCATCCATTTACTATCCTTGGTGTCAGTTTATTTATCTCTTGTAAAAATAAAATACAGTGTGTGTGTGAGTTGTGAAAAAAAAATATATATCCAAAAAACAAAACAAAACAAAAGAGATAATAAGTGTTGTGAGGATATAGAAAAATTCGAACCCTCATACACTGCTAGTGGAAATGTAAAATGGTGCAGCCACTTTGGAAAACAGGTGAACAGTTCTTCACAAAGTTACATATAAAGTTACCATAGATCCAGAAATTCCACTTCCAGGTATAAATACAAGAGGGTTGAAAACATGTCCACACAAAAACTTGTACCTGAGTGTTCATAACAGCATTATTAGTAATAGCCCAAAAGTGGGAAAGAACCCAAATAACTATCACTTGATAAACAAAATATGGCATATCCATACAATGGAATATTATTCAGCAATAAAAAGGAATGAAGAAATGATTCATGCTACAAGATGGAAGAATCTTGAAAACATTATGCCAAGTCACAGAAGTCAGTCGCAAAAAAACACATACAATATAATTCCATTTATATGAAATGTCCAGAGTAGGCAAATCCATAGAGACATAAAGTAGATTAGTAGCTGCCTAGGCAATTTTATTTTTGGATAGTTCATTGCTAATGTATAAACAAAAAATTGATTTTTGTATATTGATCTCATATCCTGCAACTTTGCTGTACTTTTTTTGTTTGTCTTTTAGTGGATTTCTTAGGATTTTCTTGAATACAAGAACATTTCATCTGCAATATAGTTTCACTTCCTCCTTTTCAAAAAAAAAAAATTCTCTCTAGTTGCAGGAGAGTATAGTTGGACCTCATCCACGTCCTATGTTTTTTTAGTTCATTCAGTCAATCATTCCAAACCAAAACTTATTAAAGAACCCCTAGACTCAAAACCAAGACTGCCTTACTGAGCAAATAAACATATACATAAACCCCCCAAATGACTATGTTTTTTAAGTAAAAACTGAAGAGGATGGCTGAATAATTTAAAAAGGACCAGTAATGGGAATGAGAAACAGAGAGGTCAATGTCCACTTAAGTTCTTGGGAAAAGGCGATACAAAAGAGAGTTAGAATAAAGAAAGCAGTGGGGGAGCATAAAGAATAGATTTTTAGGGGGCTTCCCTGGTGGCGCAGTGGTTGAGAGTCCGCCTGCCGATGCAGGGGACGCGGGTTCGTGCCCCGGTCCAGGAAGATCCCACATGCCGCGGAGTGGCTGGGCCTGTGAGCCATGGCTGCTGGGCCTGCACGTCCGGAGCCTGTGCTCCGCAACGGGAGAGGCCACAACAGTGAGAGGCCCTCGTACCGCAAAAGAAAAAAAAGAATAGATTTTTAAAAATAATCATAATGCCACAATAGTGCTGTAAGACTTCTGGTTTTGATGGAATAATCAGCAATCTGCTATCTCTATTTAAATCTGTGTCCTTCTAATCAGAGAAAGTGTTTATCTTAACTGTTAACCCTGAGACGAATACAAAAAATACCAAATCTGAAATTATAAAATATATAACTTATTCCCATGGGAATAGTTAACTTATGGAACCCTCAACTGACACGGAAAATAAATTTTAAATCGTGTTTGAAATTTGCTTCATTAGGTAATTTGCAACATTAGCAGCTTAGCCTTTCTTCTGCACTTCCCATTACTTAATCACTGCTGAGAGTACACGCCCCACTTCTCTTGTGATCTAAATCAATGTTCGTGCAATTTTATAAAACTACCAGCCTTGTATTACTGAAAACAAAACCTAGAACATTTTCTAAATCATTTCCAGGTTTGCCTGCCTGAACATGGTAAGGCTTTTTGTAACCAACCACAATTTACACCTCAGGACCTACATTATGCACATGCATATTTTTCTAGAGAAATTTAGATCCTCAAATTTTTCTAGAAAAAAATGCTTTCCTTCTTAGATAATATTCTGAAATACATTCACCAGACTTTTCAAAAGAAAAGAACAAATCACAGATTTGCATTTTAAAAAAGACGTATGGTCACAGCTCTTAATTCTAAGCAAGATTTATTTTTAAGAAAAAAAAAGGAATTTATTGTAATGATACTACACTGATCTAAGAATCTCAGAATTAGATGGAGAAGGTGGCTTATAGGCTATGCAGACAGGAGCAATACTTAAAATAATTAGGCAGAAGTAAGCTGCTTAAGATATTAATGCCATTATTCTTGTCACAAACACTAAGTACTTCAGCTTGCACTGCCAACATCACCAGCACTGGGTGCTGGACACTGCCCTGGCACCACTGCATGGCTGCCCTGGACACTCCATCTCACTGGAACCATCACTGCTGCCAGTCTTACTAGCTAGCAGCTTACAGATTGGTTGGATGCATTTGATTGGCAGAGCTAGGTCACATGCTCACATTCTTGCTACAGGAAGGCTGGGAAAGCAGCACCTGGCACCTTCAACCTCTATATTCGAAGGTAGATTCTCCTCATACCAAAATTCATCAGGTAAGAAATTCCTCAAACATAGGAAGAGCGCTTAGATGCTGGACAGGCTAAAAAAATGATAAATGTCTACCCAAAAGCTATGAATGTGCTCCTATATTTGTGTCCAGTTATTCTAGACCTCCTTCACCGGCTCCTTTTCCAAAAGCTGGTGCTTCCTTCTCTGCATTTTCTCATCTGCACACACTTTCTTGAGATCTCATCTATCTCACAGTTTCACAGCTCCTAAATGTACATCTTTAGCCACATTCACATTCTCATTGTGGCAAAGACTGCTTACTGTCCGCCAAAATCCATTACCCTTTTCTTCTGGAGAAAGAGAATTTTAGCTTGGCATGAAGCTTCCCAGACATACAAAATTTCCTAGTCTTTCTTGAAGTTAGTTTTGACTATATTGCTAATTTCTCTTTAAAGGGATGTGAACAAATGTGATGTGTCCCACTTCCAGCTCTGAGACTTAAGACGTTCAGATCTGTTTCCTCCATATTTCATCTTCCTTCCCTTTTGCAACATCTGGAACCTGTGGCAACCCCACCTAAACTGTATAGATGATGACAAGAAGCAGCCTAGGAACCTGGGTCGTTGAGAAGCAGAGCTACCCATCAACATGAAGTGCTGAACTTGGACTGATATATGAGACAGAAATAAAGGTCTATCATTGGTAAGCCACAAAGTTTTTTTGGGGGGGTAAGTTTTTTAATAGATTCTTAGCCTTATGCTAACTTATATATATACACATGCACGCATGCATGTATATGTGCACACATGCGCGCACACACACACACACACTCACAAGTTTACCAACTCTTTTAGTGAAATTAACACCTATCCAAATACCAATGTTAGAAATCTTGGGGTTGGCCTAGATTCCTCCTTCTCTTTTTCCCCCAATTCAACAGATTACTAAATTATTTATACTTCATTAATCTCTCTCTTTCTCTAAACCTAAAGCTACCTCAGTCTGGGTTCTCGGTTTCTCTCTCTTGATGTGAGTTCATTGCTCTATTAGCTCAGGCTGCCATAACAAAATACCACAGACTGAGTGGCTTAAACAACAGAAATTTATTTTCTCACAGTTCTGGGGGCTATAAGTCCCCCTTGCTCCTTCTTATCACTTCTTGGCCTAAACCTCTGCAGCTAAGGCCCACACAAAGACTGGTAAGAAATTCCTCAAACATAAACACAAACACAAGTTTCAGTAGAAACCATGATATTTAAATCAGAACAACTTAATTTCCTTGAGGAGAGTTTTCTGAGCACTGAAGCCAGTGCCCTGAGAAAATGCTGATGGAAAAGATCATTACAGAATCCTAAAGCATTAGGCTTCCTGCCCTGGTTACAGCAAAGATATTCATTCTCTTTACATGAGACAGTCACTGCTAGAAATGGTCCTGTAGTTGGGATAAAAAGCAAGAGGAAAACAAAATTCAGATCAATTTTCTTGGGTTCTCCATGTTTGCCCTCATTTTAAATTGGTCATATGTCCAGATGAAATAAAACTTCAGTGCGCTGCTTCCTTGCTTTTGGTATACAAGTTTCAAGCCCTGACCCAGCACACAGAAACAACAGAAAATTATCATACCATGCTTCTGGTTGAGTGGAATCATCCTATGTAAAATACTAAGTAATGCAGCTCCCAGGGGATTGACTGATTTCTCTGATCTTACAAGGTTATCACCATTGAATGATGGCTGAACTTTTTCATGGAGGTCATGGTGGTTATCAAATTATGGAAAATAATAGACAATAATGTCTCACGTGGCCACACTGATCCAACTGTCTCATTTTAGTTAAATTATTAACTTTTGATCTTTTTTTAATCTATAAAACTGGCAACTTCATAGGCTTCAACCTAATATAAGTAAGAAAACTAAAGTCTATAACAAATTGAGCAACTTCTCCAAGGTCACCCTATTTAGCTGGACAGTGGTAGGACTGTTATTAGAATCTAGTCTTCACTTGCCAATCCCTATAATGATTCCCTTTAAACTCTGCTTCATCTTACCATTAACCAACATTTTAAGGAGGTTAGATGGAAAGAGGAGAAAATTTGGAGTTCAGGATAAGTTTAGAATGCAGTGTTCCAAGTCATTTAAGCTCAGTGAGTCACTGGTTTCATACCTGTAGAATGGAAATAATAAGTCTGGATTCATAAGGATGCTGTATGTAAGCATCTCGATTACAGTAGGCACTAAATAAATATAAATTATATTTACATAAATCAAAAAGCTATGGTTTCTATTTTGCCAACAATGTAATGGCCAATTGCTAATCATCAAATATTTGGGAGTAATGGATATGAAGATTAAAAAAATCCGAACCTTCCTTTCTACTCCTTCCCTCTCAATCTGGGCGCGCGCGCGCACACACACACACACACACACACACACACACACACACACACACCCCTTCCCCTGGAAAAACTTGTGAAACAACTCTATGGTCACTCTTCCAACACGGAGATGATTATTCATGCAGAAACTGTATGTATGTGGAGTAGGTGGCCACGAACACAGAGTAATCTTTGGCATCCTGGGAGGAAATCCTCCAAATGCACCATTAAGCACTCCACCCCACATCTACTGCTTCCCCAGCCTGGGAGGCCCTTGTTTGGTTACTTTTGGGGATGTAAAGCATTGTATATTGAGATCTCTTTCTTGTTAAAACAGCCTTATCTGGGAGGGGTTTTGCATTTGTCCTTTTATGCAGTTTAATTTATTGGATCACTTGGCAATCAACTCACTCAGAAAGTTAGTCCAATCATACTGGAGTCTTGAAGGGAATATGAGAGATTTATACACAAATAATCACTATAGGATATTTGTTCCATCAGTCATAGAGTTCAAATAATGGAGAAATTAAGTACAACTGGAGGTATCAAGGAAAGTTTCATGGAAAAAAAAGTTTGTGACCAAAGCCTTAAAAGATAGCATCAGGTCATGCAAATATACAAACAATAAAACAAGGTAAAATGTAATAAGACTTCAGAGATTTTTGAGGAAATGCTTATCAGTTAGGATTTGCAAATAACAGAAAGCAACTCTGCTTACTTAAGCAAAAATAGAGTATATTAGAGGGACAACAAGTACTTACAGAACAGACAAGAAGCTGGAGAACCAAGTTTGGATGCAAGAGAGGAATCAACACAGGTATAAGAGCAGCTCTGGCTGTGCAGACAGCATTTATCTTTTCTGTCTGTGTATCTCTTTGTAAGTCCAGGGAGCAATTAACCAGCTGGCTAGTTTGGGTCAAGTGCACAGAGAATAAAATTCCTAATTTACATCCCCACCAAGGCTGTAGAGGATAAATAATTCCTCCAAAGGAAGTCAGGTGGCTCCCAGGAAGAAGAATGGATATTGAACAGCCATATGAACCAATACATGTCCACTCTAGAGTAGAACACAGGACAAGTTGGTTTGGCAGGATGGGTAAGAAATAATTCATGGAAGACTTTCTTTGTACCAGGTACTATGCTAGTTCACACTTTATATCATTTAATTCTCACAATAAGCCTGTAAATCAAATATTATTTTCCCCACTTCTATCTGAAAAACTATAGCCAGGTTAAGGAAACTGCTCCAGTGGGCTGGGACTTGAGATCAGGTCTGTAGGCTCTATATTTGTGCTGTCTTGAGTTGAAATATAAGGCAAGGTGTGGGGTGCTGTGAGCCTCTAGGAAGAGCAGGCCTGTTTAGATGCCATCGCAGGAGGCCTGGCAGAATGACGGGTCCTGCAAAAGGAAACTAGGACAGCAAACATGTACCAAGACAGAACTGGCTGCCTGCGGTTGAGTCCTCTTCTGGGGAGTCACAGGGGAAAGGTGGGAGCTACAGAAATCTCCTATGTGGGCCAGTGATCAGTCTTTGTTTTTAAAAATAAATAATAAACAAACAAAAATACACCTGACCTCCAGTTTGGCAGGATAAGAGAAGGGCAAGAGGCAGAAATAAAGGTGGAAAAGGGTCACAGAGCATGAATGAAGCTGAGGATCTGAGTTGGCCCAGTGTCTGGGGTGTCGATAATTCTCAGGGATAAGCAGACACTTTGTCTTCCAATAATTTATTACTGAAAAATGCTTGTTGAGTACATGCTATAGAGACTACAGTGATAAAGAAAGAGACTGCTGTAAGTTGAGGTTTGAGAAGTAGGCAGGAAATCAAGTTGGTAGAACATGGGAAGAAGGTCTGATGTAATTAATTCTAAGTCCAATGGGAGGCTACTGAAGGACTTCAATTAGGAGAGTGACATGATCCCACTTCATCAAAATTACCCTGGTTGCTGGGTGGCAAATAGACTAAATGGAAAAGAATGACAGCAGGATATCTAGTTATTCTTACTTAGTCACTTCCTGAGTGAAAGAGAAAGGCTTCCTTAATGGAACTTTGTCCCTGTGATATTAGCCTTTCCTGGTGTTCAGGGCAGAATTGTGCAGTGAGCTTTCTGGGCCTAGTACCCTGCTCTCTCTTTGTTGATGTCCTTCTTCCCTCTTCAGTCCCCGTTTGTATCTATAAATCAGGGGCCGTCACCTTCTTCATTTCTGCTGCCCACTTAGTTGCCAGACTAGGAAGGCACTGCTAAACCAATGACTGCAATGATTTCAGTAGGTGACGCTTCCCCTCTGGGACAGATGTTCACATTGTAATAGGTGCAGTCCATTGAACCAACAAGAGCATTAACGTTGAACTTTCAGGCTTCAATAACTGAGTGGGGCTATTAAGATATTTGGGTTGGGAATTTGTCTTAACGCCACTCAAATCCATCACCAAGTATGAAATTTCTATGACTGTATTCGGCCACCAATGAAAGGTTACTTTTGATATTGAAAAGCCTCTTTTCATGACACAGGCAAAACCAATGGTGCTGAAGGTTAGCACAGGGATTGGTCCATTATGCATGGACTGCACAACAAAGCAAGTCATCAGTCCCACTCCCATTCCCCCATATGGGACCTCAATTCAGTGCCTAAAACTCAACTTGGCATCAACCTCAAACTCTCCATTGTAGTATTTAACATCTGGATTAGTCATAAGCTGTAGTCATCCTATCTCATTCACGACCTTGACATTTATGATTTGTGGTATAACCTATCCTCTCAAGCTGCTGATTTTGTAGCATGAAGGGGCTTCCCACACTATAACACTCCTTTTTGTCATTTGTCATACGTGGATATGGAGGGATCAGTGCAAGTGAAATGATATCAAGTACTTGTATTACATGCTTTCAATACACACTTGTTGGAGGAGTCTAAAAGTGAGAACATGTGTATATTCCAGGCTCACATCCTCCAGGAAGTACGCACAGGCCCTCCCAGTCTTACTTAGATGTATCTCTTCAGGTTCTCGAGTCAGATCATCTGAGTTCAGATCCTGGTTCTGCCTTTACTGGGTGGAAGACCTTGAGCAAGTTATGTCAACTTTCTGCACCTTTGTTTCCTCATCTACACGTGGACATATTACTAACACCTACTTCATACCTACCTCTTAAGGAATTTAAGAGGACTAACACCTACTTCATACCTACCTCTTAAGAAACACTGAGCACAATGCCTAGCACACAGTAAGTACTCAATAAACATGAGGGATTATGAATTAATATTACTAGCATATCAGAGAATTTATTATTTTACACCACTATTCTACAATCATGATGTATGTCGTTGAGCTACCAGACTAGAAGCTCCTTTGGAGATGGGATTCATGACTCATTTAACTTTACACCTTCAGTGGAATAGCTGGCACATGGTAGGTGTTTAGCAAATGACTGCTCAATGACTGAATGAATTTTCTGGACTTGGTGCTAGTACCTGTCTGTTTAAAGATTCATATTAGCTAAGTGGTTTAAAATTTTTGGAGGTTTCATGGCAATAGAAAGGCAGAAATGTCTAGAGTGTCAGAATGACCATTAGAGGGTGTCCAGCAGTGGGATCTGAACAGTGCAAGCCTTCATGCTGTGCTCTCAAGGCTTCTGAGAGCTTTCACATACAGTATATCTTGTACTTCACAGTACAACCCTAAGATATAACATTTCCAGATAATAAACAAGAAAACAGAAGTGGAACCAGCAAATTTGCTTGAAGGCATTCAGCTCAGAAGGGGAGCAGATATAAATGAGGGTAAGTGCAGTGGTTAGAACTCCAAACAGTTTGGTTCCACCACTTACCAGCTGGGTGACCTTCAGTAAGTTACAGAAATACTCTCGTATGTCAGTTGCCTCATATGTAGAAATAAAAATGAGACTATTCTCTCATAGGTTGTTTTGAAAAGTAACTGAGGAAAAGATTATATTCACACTCCCTGTCCTCTGTAACTCATCTTTCTACTACAGGCTACTGAGCTCACAGACAGCACCACACTTGGCACTTTGGACCCCAATGAACCTATCGTCTTTGAGATATACCCAAGGCCTCAGCCCTTGATCATTTCCTCCATGACATGGGCAAATGCCAAAACTTTCTTGTGTCCCTTTTACACAAAGAATATTCATTAGAAAAGGACTAACATAACAAACTAACAGCAATGTTGAATAAAACTCAAAGTATGATTTTCATGAGTTTATTTTTTTAAATATTTCTGTCTGCAATGATGAGCTGCGCCCATCATGGTGGGCATGCAGACACTGCAGCTTTTCTATAATGAAGAGCAAGAGCCTTCCTGGTCCCACAGATTACATCTAGTAGGTGACAACCTGCTCTATAATACGGTGAGGCTGGCCCTTTTACGCAACTGATTGCAACATAGAGTAACGGAAGCCATAGGCCAATGGCAGGTGTTCTCAGTTTGGCTGCACAACAGAATCACTTGGGAAACTTTTTAAATATTTGATGCTTAGGTCACACCCCAGACCAATTAAACCAGAATCTCTTGGGATAAGGCCCAGGCATCAGTAATTTTTTTAACTGCCCTGATGATTACTATGTACAGCCAAGATTGAAAACTTCTGGCTGAAAGCTTTGGGGCCACAGCAGTAAAACTCCATCAGTTTTCTGCTGGTTCTGCTACAAGATATTTTGTTTATCTGGAAAGTTTTGCTCATCTATAATAATAATCATATATTATATAATTCACATAAATCACTGGCATTGCCTTGATATTGTTTTCTTATAGCACTAATTACCACTAATTAAAAGATGAGTATATTCAACTGAATTCTGATGCTTATATTACTATTCAAACATATATTTCTCATTGTAAGTAAAATCAACTAGTAGAAAGTCAAACTAACATAATTGATGACAGAAAATATTGATTCCTTTTTCAATGCTCAAACTTAAGGGATTTCTGGTCAGAAATCTTCACCGGTTAGTGTCGTCATCTACTGGCAAAGTGTGATATTGCGCCTCATTCCTTGCATCCAGAGGAAATTCACCCTTAACAAGCACATATGCTATCCTTCACAAAGAACCAATGTAAAGTAAGAAGGCCTCTGCCCAGAAGGGCCTTGTGATTTACTTAAGCCATGTTTTTTTATGGCTCCATACATAGATTCAACTACCCTGCAAGTAGTCTTGTTTTTTTTACGTAGAGGCTAGCGCTAGCAACTAAAATCTGATGCTGCGCCTCTGTGAAAGTTGGTGATGGATCAAATTCTGCTTCAATACCAAAAAAATATTTATGGAGAAAACTTTAAAGTCTTCTTGTGGATTAAACTAAAACATCAAAGAGTTACAGATCTAGAATATATTATATTAGGAGGCCCTCCTGATTAAAAAAAATTTTTAACATTTTTATTGGAGTATAATTGCTTTACAGTGTTTAGTTTCTGCTGTATAACAAAGTGAATCAGATATATGCATACATATATTTCCATATCCCCTCCCTCTTGCATCTCCCTCCCACGCTCCTTATCCCACCCCTCTAGGTGGTTGGAAAGCACCAAGCTGATCTCCCAGTGCTATGCAGCTGCTTCCCACTAGCTATTTTACATTTGGTAGTGTATATATGTCCATGCCACTCTCTCACTTCGTCCCAGCTTACCCTCCCCCTCCCCATGTCTTCAAGTCTATGCTCTATGTCTGCGTCTTTATTCCTGTCCTATCCCTAGGTTCATCAGAACCATTTTTTTTTCTAGAGTCCATATATGTGTTAGCATATGGTATTGGTTCTTCTCTTTCTGACTTACTTCACTCTGTATGACAGACTCTAGGTCCATCCACCTCACTACAAATAACTCAATTTCGTTTCTTTTTATGGCTGAGTAATATTCCATCATATATATGTGTCACACCTTCTTTATCCATTCATCTGTCGATGGACACTTAGTTTGTTTCCATGTCCTGGCTATTGTAAGTAGAGCTGCAATGAACATTGTGGTACATGACCCTTTTTGAATTATGGTTTTCTCAGGGTATATGCCCAGTAGTGGGATTGCTGGGTTATATGGTAGTTCTATTTTTAGTTTTTTTAAGGAACCTCCATACTGTTCTCCAGAGTGGCTGTATCAATTTACATTCCCACCAACAGTTCAAGAGGGTTCCCTTTTCTCCACACCCTCTCCAGCATTTATTGTTTGTAGATTTTTTTGATGATGGCCATTCTGACCAGTGTGAGGTGATACCTCATTGTAGTTTTGATTTGCATTTCTCTAATGATTAGTGATGTTGAGCATCTTTTCATGTGTTTGTTGGCAATCTGTAGATCTTCTTTGGAGAAATGTCTATTTAGGTCTTCTGCCCATTTTTGGATTGGGCTGTTTGCTTTTTGGATATTGAGCTGCAAGAGCTGCTTGTATATTTTGAAGATTAATCCTTTGTCAGTTGCTTCATTTGCAAATATTTTCTCCCATTCTGAGGGCTGTCTTTTCATCTCGTTTATGGTTTCCTTTGCTGTGCAAAAGCTTTGAAGTTTCATTAGGTCCCATTTGTTTATTTTTGTTTTTTATTTCCATTTCTCTAGGAGGTGGGTCAAAAAGGATCTTCCTGTTATTTATGCCAGAGTGTTCTTCCTGTGTTTTCCTCTAAGAGTTTTATAGTGTCCAGTCTTACATTTAGGTCTTTAATCCATTTTGAGCTTATTTTTGTGTATGGTGTTAGGGAGTGTTCTAATTTCATTCTTTTACATGTAACTGTCCAGTTTTCCCAGCACCACTTATTGAAAAGACTGTCTTTTTTCCATTGTATATTCTTGCCTTCTTTGTAATAGATTAGTTGACCATAGGTGCGTGGGTTTATCTCTGGGCTTTCTATCCTGTTCCACTGATGTATATTTCTGGTTTTGTGCCAGTACATACTGTCCTGATGACTGTGGCTTTCTAGTATAGTCTGAAGTCATACAGCCTGATTCCTCCAGCTCCATTTTCCTTTCTCAGGATTGCTTTGGCTATTTGGGGTCTTCTGTGTCTCCTAACAAATTTTAAGATTTTTTGTTCTAATTCTGTGAAAGATGTCATTGGTAATCTGATAGGGATTACACTGAATCTGTAGATTGCTTTGGGTAGTATACTCATTTCCACAATGTTGATTCTTCCAATCCAAGCACATGGTATATCTCTCCATGTGTTTGTGTCATCTTTGATTTCTTTCAACAGTGTCTTATAGATTTCTGAGTACAGGCCTTTTGTCTCCTTAGGCAGGTTTATTCCTAGGTATTTTATTCTTTTTGTTGCAGTGGTAAATGGGATTGTTTCCTTAATTTCTCTTTCTGATCTTTCATTGTTAGTGTATAGGAATGTAAGAGATTTCTGTGCATTCATTTTGTATCCTACAACTTTACCAAATTCGTTGATTAGCTCTAGTAGTTTTCTGGTGGCATCTTTAGGATTTTCTATGTAGAGTATCATGTCACCTGCAAACAGTGACAGTTTAACTACTTTTCCAATTTGGATTCCTTTTATTTCTTTTTCTTTTATGACTGGACTAGGACTTCCAAAACTATGTTGAATAACAGTGGTGAGAGTGGGCAACCTTCTCTTGTTCCTGATTTTAGAGGAAATGCTTTCAGTTTTTCACCATTGAGAATGATGTTTGCTGTGGTTTTGTCATATATGGCCTTTATTACATTGAGGTAGGTTCCCTCTATGCCCACTTTCTAGAGTTTTTATCATAAATGGGTGTTGAATTTTGTCAAAAGCTTTTTCTGAATCTATTGAGATGATCATATGGTTTTTTCCTTCAATTTGCTAATATGGTGTATTACATTGATTGATTTGGGTATACTGAAGAATCCTTGCATCCCTGGGATAAATACCACTTAATCATGGTGTATGATACTTTTAATGTGCTGTTGGATTCTGTTTGCTAGTATTTTGTTGAGGATTTTTGCATCTGTGTTCATCAGAGATATTGGTCTGTAATTTTCTTTTTTGTGATATCTTTGTCTGGCTTTGGTATGAGGGTGATGGTGGCCTCGTAGAATAAGCTTGGGAGTGTTCCTTCCTGTGCAATTTTTTCAAATAGTTTGAGAAGGATGGGTGTTAGCTCTTCTCTGAATGTTTGACATAATTCACCTGTGAAGCCATCTGGTCCTGGACTTTTGTTTGTTGGAAGATTTTTAATTATGGTTTCAATTTCATTACTTGTGACTGGTCTGTTTATATTTTCTATTTCCTCTTGATTCAGTCTTGGAAGGTTGTACCTTTCTAAAAATTTGTCCATTTCTTCCAGGTTGTCCATTTTATTGGCATATAGTTGCCTGTCGTAGTCTCTTATGATCCTTTGTATTTCCACGGTGTCAGTTGTAATTTCTCCTTTTTCATTTCTAATTTTATTGATATGAATCTTCTCCCTTTTTTTCTTGATGAGTCTGGCTAAAGGTTTATCAATTTTGTTTATCTTCTCAAATAACCAGCTCTTAGTTTCATTGATTTTTGCTATTGTTTTCTTTGTTTCTATTTCATTTATTTCTACTTTGACTTTTATGATTTCTTTCTTTCTACTAACTTTGGGTTTTGTTTGTTCTTCTTTCACTATCTGCTTTAGGTGTAAGTTTAGGTTGTTTATTTGAGATTTTTCTTGTTTCTTGATTGGTAGGATTGAATTGTTATAAACTTCCCTTTTAGAACTACTTTTGTTGCACCCCATAGGTTTTGGGTCACCGTGTTTTCATTGTCATTTGTTTCTATGTATTTTTTGATTTCCGCTTTGATTTCTTCAGTAATCTCTTGGTTATTTATTATTGTATTGTTTAGCCTCCATGTGTTCGTGTTTTTTACAGGTTTTTTTTTTTTCTGTAATTGATTTCTAATCTCATAGCGTTGTGGTCAGAGTAGATGCTTGATAGGATTTCAGTTTTCTTAAATTTTCCGAGGCTTGATTTGTGACCCAAGATGTGATCTATCCTGAAGAATGTTCCATGCACTTGAGAAGGAAGTGTATTCTGCTGCTTTTGGATGGAACATCCTATAAATATCAATTAAGTCTATCTGGTCTATTGTGTCATTTAAAGCTTGTGTTTCCTTATTTATTTTCTGTCTGGATGATCTGTCCATTGGTGTAAGTGGATTGTTAAAGTCCCCCAGTATTATTGTGTTACTGTCAATTTCCCCTTTTATGGCTGTTAGCATTTGCCTTATGTATTGAGGTGTTCCTATGTTCGGTGCATAAATATTTACAATCGTTATATCTTCTTCTTGGATTGATCCCTTGATCATTATGTAGTGTCCTTCTTTGTCTCTTGTAATAGTCTTTATTTTAAAGTCTATTTTGCCTAATATGAGAATTGCTACTCCAGTTTTTTTTTCTTTTTCAGTACGCGGGCCTCTCACTGCTGTGGCCTCTCCCGTTGTGGATCATAGGCTCGGGACGCGCAGGCCCAGCAGCCATGGCTCACGGGCCCAGCCGCTCCGTGGCATGTGGGATCCTCCCAGACTGGGGCACAAACCCATGTCCCCTGCATCGGCAGGTGGACCCTCAACCACTGTGCCACCAGGGAAGCCTTCCAACTTTCTTTTGATTTCCATTTGCATGGAATATCTTTTTCCGTCCCCTCACTTTCAGTCTGTATGTGGCCCTAGGTCTGAAGTGGGTCTCTTGTAGACAGCATACATACAGGTCTTGTTTTTTTAATCCATTCAGCCAGTCTGTGTCTTTTGGTTGGAGCATTTAAACCATTTACATTTAAGGTAATTATTGATATATATGTGTCTATTACCATTTTCTTAACTGTTTTGCATTTGTTTTTGTGGGTCTTTTTCTTCTCTTGTGTTTCCTGCCTAGAGAAGTTCCTTTAGCATTTGTTGTAAAGCTGGTTTGCTGGTGGTGAATTCTCTTAACTTTTGCTTGTCTGTAAAGCTTTTGATTTCTGTGTCAAATCTGAATGATATCCTTGCTGGATAGAGTAATTTTGGTTGTAGGTTTTTCCCTTTCATCACTTTAAATATATCCTGCCACTCCCTTCTGGCCTGTGGAGTTTCTGCTAAAAAATCAGCTGATAACCTTATGGGAATTCCCTTGTATGTTATTTTTCACTTTTCCCTTGCTGCTTTTAATATTTTTTCTTTGAATTTAATTTTTGTTTGTTTGATTAATATCTGTCTTGGTATGTTTCTCCTGTGTTTATCCTCTATCGGACCCTCTGTGCTTCCTGGACTTGGGTGGCTATTTCCTTTCCCATGTTAGGGAAGTTTTCAACTATAATCTCTTCAAATATATTCTCAGACCCTTTCTCTTTCTCCTTTTCTTCTGGGATCCCTATAATTTGAATGCTGGTGTATTTAATGTTGTCCCAGAGGTCTCTGAGACTGTTCTCATTTCTTTTCATCATCCATTTCTTTTTGATCTCATTCTCTATGACAAAATTTAATATCCTCAAATAAAGGGGAAAACTCACATTACATCTGGCATTATCTTTACAATTCTCCTTTCTACATTGTGGTATGAAAAGGGGGAAATGTCTAGCTTTGAATTTAGCTTAATGCAGCTCACTGAAATAAGTATATAAAACAATTTTAACAGAAGCCTAGCACATAGAACATATATTAACATATCTATACCTTTATTTGCCTTCTCAGACATATTCACTATGCAATAATTCTCTTATTTTCAAACAGGCAACATTGAATTTCTCTATGTATTTCCTTGTAAATCTGTACCAATTTTATACACAATTGGCTGTAGTCCAACTTTCTCAACTGTATTCTATGAAAGGTACAGGAGAGTCTTGGATGAACTATAACTGAACTTTTACAATTTAGTAAATTGTTAAGAGTTATCTAAGACCTTCTTCACTGTTTTGAATCATAATACAATTTCTGATTGTATCCCCGCTATCATTTCCTGATCCCATAAAAAGAAACAACAGAATAGCCCAGCTATTTCATCTTTACATAGATACCAGGTTATTACTGCTCCCTCAGAATTTTTTCTTCCTACAAATAATTGTAACTCTCAGAGTTACTAGGACTAGGCAGTTGACAGAACACATTTCACTACAAATTGGCATAGGACAGTTTTATGTCCTAGTTCCATTTATATTTAGTGAAAATGATCAGAAACACTTTTGGATGAACCAGCTCCATAGCTTCCAGCCATGGCTAAGAGGTATACAAATGCTCTGTTCTGTGTTTATGTCATAGAAAGCAGGTGTGGTTTCAAGAATAAACAGAAAATTTCTGGTCAATTGTTGTTGTAAGAGCTAAATGTTAATGATTCACAATAAAACCATGATTTATATCAGATACTCCTTAGTATTCATATGGGCAATAAAAGTAGAGGCTAACACCCAGGTAAACTACATGCTATGGTCCAGGCAGTAAAGAGCTCTGTTAAAACAGGTCAATTAATTTAGCAATCTGAAGGCACATTTTGCAATTCACTCATCTAAAGGTAAAGATTTCTGTCCAAAGTCAATCAATATATATATGCTGTCATAGTCAATCTAGGTTGCTATTAATAGAGTATCATAGACAGGGTGGCTTAAACAACAGACATTTATTCCCCATAATTCTAGAGGCTGGGAAGTCCAAGGTAGAGCCAGTAGATCTGATATCTAGTGAAGGCCCTCTTCCTGTTTTACAGATAGCTGTCTGCCTTCTCCCTGTATCCTCCATAGCAGAGAGACGAGAGGAAACTAGCTCTCTCATGTCTCTTCTTATAAGGGCACTAATCCCATTATGAGGGTTCTACTGCTATGACCTAATTATTTCCTAAAGGCTCCATCTCCTAATACCATCACATTGGAGGTGGGGTTGGGGGTGGCGTTAGGATTTCAACACATGAATTGGGGAATACACAAATATTCAGTCCATAACACATGCTGTGGGGCATGGATTAGTTTTAGGAATGTTGTTTGTGGTGGTGAAGGTGCCCAGTTAGTGACAACTGCCTTCAGCTGGCCATGTTCCAGGACAGTGTTTTCTTCTCTTCTTTATTGAATGAGTGCTTGTCTTTTTAGGATTTTTGGTGTCCTGATAAAGAACAACTCTTAAGAAAAAAGTATCCACACTTGCACATAAGGCAAAAGGATTACTTCATGCCTTTTGAAAGCCATACTAGAGCACTGTCTAAGAAGCCATGTTGTCTAACAAGGATCATCTGATGATATAAGGGAAGATGACTTGGACATATTATTTACTTTTGATTAAGGCCCTGATTCTGTAAAGCTATTTATTTACTTGGAGAACATAAGCACATTTTTTTTTTGTCCAGTAGAGATGCAAGTAATTTCTTTTCAGAAGAAAAGATATCCCAAAGTTTGAAATGTACTGCTCTACAGAACAGTAACTAGTTTTGTATCTGAGGAATTGATCTTAGCTGTCTTTTACTTTCTTTCAGTCTTTTATATCCTCTTTGAACCAGCTTTACTTTCCTGATATTTCCATCATTAATGAGTGAAATATATCTTTCACATATGCTCATCATATATCTGTATGAGTTACATGTTTTAAAATTTTATCACACTCCTCTTCCCCATCCTACTGCAAATTAGGAAACAGATAAAAGTTTAGCAAAGCTGATGTACTTAAAGATAACATACTCAAAATATGTACTTTCTTTACTAGAAAATTTGACTGTAGAACATGGCTTTAGAGCTGGAGCCAAATAGTTCTGTCATATTTCACTCTAATTTAATTCACTTGTTCATGCATTTCCTGGCAGAACTGGACAGCTTCAGCCCTCTCACTGTCTCCACTCTCCAATGGCAGGCCACTTTTACCCTGTGGCAGACTGTAGACAATAACATTCTCTAAAGGAGGAGGAATGGAAAGAAGAGCTGAGCTGAATGTGCACAATTTCTCCTCCCATATCCATCAACCAGATAAGTCACTCATCCTTCCTTGGGGAGGAGTTAATGAGTAGGAGGGAAGAGGCCAGAATGAAGATTAAATGTTAGATCCCTGCTGCCATAATTCAGCATGTCTGATTATCCTACCCCCCAGTCTGGAGAAAAGCACAAGCCAGGTCTTTGCCATAATAAATCCAGTGTTTGCAATGTACGTGTTTAGCATCTTAACTATATACCAAGCAATAACACAGAATGCTTTTATACTGGGCCCTTATAAGAGATATCAATCAGTTCAAATAATGTCAAAATAAGTAAGTTTTATTCAACTTTAACTTCTCGCAAAGCTCAGAGTTGGTATGCAAACATGTGTTAAATGAACAAACGAAAGAACAAATGAGGCATAGAGTTCGATTTCAGCAGATCAGGGGAAGTTGAAATTTTGCCTAAAAGCAAAACTGAGTCTATTGAAACAGCAAAGCACATGTCTGTACCATGCAGTTAATGAAGTAGTTCCTTGAAAGAATGGTGGCTAAATCATCTTGGGGGTAAAAATAACATCTGAAGTATACTGATTTGGTCCTTCCTTGTGCCTCTGAATTGCATCCAAATTATTTTGCATCCAAATTTTGCATCCAAATTATTTTGCATCCAAATTAAATTGCATCCAAATTATCCCAAATCAATCAGAATCAGCATCATTAAGGTCCTTCAATAAAGGAGATACCACATATTCCCATGGAAGAAAATTCCATGTCCCTCAAATCTTACAGCTAAGAATATTTAGAAGTCCATTTGAAATCCTCTCTGCTCTAAAACAAACACAATCCTATTTTTTCTTCAGAAAAGGAATGAACTTTTGTTAGAGAAACCTCCCCTTTGCAAAATATATACCCTCCTTTCACAGTTTTGCATGAAATCTACTCCAGTTAATCTGAATCCTTTTTTTTTTGCGGTGAGGTAAATAATTATAAACTCTGAGGTTAGAGTTTTTCTAAACCTCCTCAGAAATCTGCATGACACATACGTAAAATGATGACTCTGATTTCCTTTTGAGAAAAACACTTCCTCAGAAACATAATTGAGTCTTTAGTAAGCTATTCCACCATTTTATCAGGCTACTTGCTTCTGGAGTATCACAGTTACTATAGAAAATATCAAAATATTTGTAAGCACTAGGGAAGAATAAGAGAGCCAATCATTTGGATGATTCTTAATTACTACTTAGGTTCCCCACGCCCTTTTAACTTTAGAAGTTTATGACTCTTGACTGCCCGGCAGTATTGAGATATAGTCCTTTTGAAGTATTGGGAGGGAGAAAGGGTGGGGAGGGGTTGCTTACCTAATAGATCCTTGGTGCTGCAAGGGCAGAGAAATATATCATCATCACATTAGGTGATTGTCAGAGGAGAAAGTGGGACATGTTAGCAGATTCAAGATACCTTTAAAATGATAGATTGACAGATTCCGAGACTGCATTATCTATTAGCTTCTGTCAAGATTTTATACACGTAAGACCTGAGGTCTCTGACAGAATATGATGATTCTAGCGTTCTCCACACTGATATCAAATGATAAAACGCATAAAAAGCATTATGATGCATCACTCTGGATGAATAAAATAGCTAAAATAATGTTCAAGGGCTACTGCATCTACACCTAGACAAGAACTGCCCTGGGCTTAATCCATTTGGCTAATTAGTATGCTGGGCTCTTCTATCCAGACAACATATGTAAATTTTGGTCAGCTGCACAACTTGAGAGCAATGACTCTGAGTGGGTAAAAGTGAAAGTATTTGTGTCCCATGTGAATATCACCAAAGGGCATCCACTACAGGGGGTTTCAGTAATCCAGTGGACAAGACACATACTGTGGATGTCAGTTGGCCTCTTTCCCCAGCCACCCTAGTGCTTGTTTAAAGTGCCCATGTTACAAAATGGCCATGGAGGCAGGGATGAAAGCAATGCATAGGCTTTAAAACATGCATAGGCTGATATGACTACCGCTACTGTTGAGTGCTTTGCTTTTGCGCAGCAGAGACTAATGCTGAGCCCTTAATATGCTTGTACTTCCTGAGAGAACCAGCCAGCCATACAGTGGCAGGTTAATTATATTGGATTTCTTCCATCACGGAGGGGACAACAATTCGTCCTCACTACAATAGACTCATATTCCAGATACGCATTTGTGTTCCTTGCTTTTAATACTTCTGCCAGCACCACCATGTATGAACTTACAGAGTGCCTTTGTCACTGCCATGGCATTCCCACAATATTTTTTCAGGTCAAGAAACTCATGCCATAGCAAAAGAAGTACACCAAAGGGCTCATGCTTATGACATTCACTGATCTTACCATGACCCTGAAACTTCAGAAGAACGTGACCTGATAGACTATTGGAATAGTTTAGCGAAGACTCAGTTATGATGCTAGTTTAGAGACAATGCCCTAAAATAGGACGGATATTATCTTGCAGAAGGCAGTGTATGTTTTGATTCTACAACCAATATATGGTGCTGATTCTCCCATAATCAAAATATCTGAATCTGAGAATTAAGTGGTTGTGAAAAAGTGGGAGTGACTGACCTATTACAATGAATAACCCTCTCTCAGAGTGCTATTTTCCCCTCAACTTTCAGCATTTCTGGTTTGGAAGTCTTGGTTCCTAAGGGAAGAATGCTTCCACCAGGGAACAAATCAAACTGAGTTGGAAGTTGAGACTCTACTTACCTTCTAGGCTCCTTGTGCCACTAAACAAACAGGCAAAAGGAGACAAAGGAGAGGGTCTACTGTCTGGGTGATTTTTCCTAATTACCACAGGGAAATTACATTGCTACTATTTCCCTGGGGGTAGGGAAGACTGGGATTCTCTCCAGAGTCCTGTCAGGCTCCACCAATAAGAGGCTGCTGAAGGAAGACTACAAGACGAGAAGCTGGAGTTGGAAGAAGTGACATTCTCTTTCTTGTTTGCTTTCTGCTCTATTCAGCAGACCTCTAGCAACACTCTTTGATCCAGAAGCAGCAGTTTATTCCAGAAGCAATGGCTGATTCCAGGTTGCAGTTTTTCCAGACTACTAGGGCCTCACAGTATTCACTCAGAGGCAACAGCACCAGTTGGCCAAAGCAGCCTCCTTAGAGATCTGTTCTATCTCCTTTTGGCACCTCCTCCAAGTTCCTGAGGCAAAAGTAACCAGCCAGGCTGCACCACTGTCCTCAGCATTCTGAGTTCCAGATCCAGGGCACCAGTAGTATTTGGACAGGATGCGTGCCTCAGAGATCCTACTAATCCCTGCTACTCAGAGGCCCCTTCTCCAAGCTTCTAAATTTTAACAATTCTAACCTTTCCTCCCTGTTTCTCTGATCCTACAAATGGATAGTTTCTGAATAGACTCTGACTGAACTGCTTGTCAGTAGCTGCTCCTTTAGTATAAACAGACCTAAGGAAGCATCTAATAATGAACAGTATTTTCTAAAGTCTGTTTTCATCAAAACCTTTCAGATATTAAGTGTCAACCTTTGCATCAGATCCCCATGCTGTATGCTTTTTCATACTTTTCATATATAATTTTCATTGCTGGGAAAAAATGAACTAAGTTAGTTAAAAATATGTGTTCATGTGTTTAAATTAAACAGTATTTTTAGAAATAAGTAGACAATCTGAGGATAAAGTCCTGCACAAAATAAATAAACAAGGGGAAAAAAAGTCAAGGACTGATAAAATACAGACAGATAAACTAGCATTGACAAATGATGTCTACAAGGCATAATGGAAGGAAAATCTCTGGTTCTTTGCATGTGACAAAAGCGTAATGTCGTTGGCCTACAATGAATAGAATATCAAGAATAAGTAAGGACAACTCCAAGGAAAGACAGTGCAGATGTCAACAAAGACTAAGATACCAGACCATCCAATACATTATAAAGACATGGTGTACAAAGAGGCAGATGTACACAGCTAACTGGGACCTCGGGTGCAAAGACCACCTCAAGGGAAGCATTAGGTAGGCATCTGGGTGAAATCAGAAGGAACAAAGAAAGAGGGGTTTACAATTGTGAGAAAATTTGTAAATCTAGTCCTGTATGTTTGAGAACTTTTGGGGCATTGCAGACCTGCTGTTTCTCTCGCTGGAAAAAGGTGGAGGCTCACTCAGTGATGCCACTGTGACTCAGACAGGGATTGGGATCATGTATTAACCTATTTCTCAGACTGCTCCCCAAACTAGGAGGGTTAGCCCTCTCAGAAGCCAGAATAGAATAGGGAATCAACTCTCAAAATAACCTTATGAGGTAGAATTCTTTTTATCCTCTCTTTACAGATGAGGAAATTGAGAGTCAAAGAAGCTAAGATCTCCTAGCTGGCAAGTGGCAGAGCTCTGCTTAGAAGCCAGGTGCTTCTGACTCCAAAGTCTTCTAATGTCATACTTTGTGCCCAACTGTAAGTTCGAAGTGGAGACAGTTTAGTGACTGCAGAATGGCCCAAATATGCTATTTGGGCATAAGGATTATTTTTTGCTAAAGACTCGAAAAGCAGTAGGTGTAAGAAAGGTGCTTTGACCTCAGCTTTTATTCTTGAAAACAGAAGAGAAAACTCCCATGTGAAAGATGTCCTCCCTGTCCTGGGGGAAAGAAACATTATCACCAGAGACTGGGAGTCAAGGCTGAGAGAATTCTGTATAAGCACGCCTTATTGAAATACTTCTCATCTTCCTTTAGCCTCCCCATATATTTAGTTACTTTCCCACAATTGCCTCTCTTCGTTCAACCTAGTATAAAAGCATTTAGGTTTTGTCACTTCTTTGGGTCTTCATTTCCTTATGAGGATTCCCATGGCACATGAATCTTATATGGAATAAATCTGTATGCTTTTCTCCTGTTAATTGGTTTGTGTCAATTTAGTTCTCAGGCCCAGCCGGAAACCCTAAGAGTGGAGTACTAACTACAACTGGCAATTCAGTTTTCCACAGCCAACAACTTTCTGGTCACTGAAAAAGTGCCAAATGATATGGGGTTTTTAAGCAGGCACTTTTGTGGCTGCTGTTTTTGAAGGAAGGAGAGGAAGAGATATATTTTTAAGTTGCTATAATTAGGCTTAATGAGAAAAACATGGATTACTCTATATTCTATGTTATTTACATTTGTTTTCTTTAAAAACGTAGCATTTCATTTAAAAACGTAGCATTAGTTAACTGTTCCTGGAAAGTGGCGTGACATGTTTTCTCTCCTTAAAACATGTCATTTCTCTTTTTGTCACTTCTTCTTAATGGAAAGTAAAATTTATAAATGTGTCTTTATTTTTAAAAGTAAACATTCTTTTTTCTGAATGTAACATATTTTCATGCAGATGATACTGAGATGGCTTTCAGTTCAATATAAACCCCTGGAAAATGTTCTAAAATCTTCCCTAGCATCTTCTTTCTGATATTAAGTTACTTAACATTTTTAGATGCAAGAAAGAGATAGAATCAGCTGTTTGCCATCCCTTGATTGAAAAGTCCTTTCGATCCTTAATTTTCACAAGGTGTTGCTGCTTACAGATGAGGTGCTGAGAAGACTGACTCATCAGCACTTTGACCACTCATCCTGGACTAGACCTGAGTAAGACTGCTTTAGTTAGTGCTGAATGAACATGGGACTCTGGGAATCAGCAGAGGGCACTCTGATTCAGCCAAGGTGGGGCGATGCTATCATGGGTCTATGCATATGCCCCAAACTCATCAAAACACATACATTACATGCAATTTTTTATATCAATTATACTTCAAAAAAAACCCACAACTATGTGAGCAGCTACTATGCTCATAATGACTTAGCAGAGTGAGGACCTGAGCGGGGTGGGGCAGCTGAGAGCAACGAGACCACCCGGCACCACCCCTTGAGTTGAAAGGAAGTCTGGAATTTAGGCTGCTATTAAAAAGCAAATTTATACAGGAGAATACTGTCAGACCTTGTCACAAATGTCACCTTTGGCTTTAAATCTTCCCTTCTAGATTGTTTTCTAAGAGCCACATTGCTGCCAATTCTAGAAGTGTTGTGTTCATCACTGATAGCTACTCAGAAATGGTGAGCCAGGCTCACAAGGCAGAATAAGCGGGACTATTTGGACCATTTTCATCCCTTAATATCCATTCCCTTTCATTTCATGCTAAAATATTTGACCACTGTTAAATTATACACCAAATTTCATTTAAATCATATTTAACTCATAACTCAATAAGAACAATCTCCAGTAGACAATGAATGTAGTTTTTGTTTGTTTTTGGTTATTATGAACCAAAGACAGTGTCTATTGCCAATGTAACAGCAATGTCTGCCAATTCTTCCCTTCTAATAGCACCCCAATTTCATGTTTAGATAGTGCCCATTGCTCTCTTTCCCAGCCCTTGGGGATAAATCATGTTTGGTCTAAGTTAATCATTTCTCTTTATCAGTGATTGGCCAAGTGGTAGTCATGTGAGCCAGTTCTGTCCAGTGATACTTAGGGAGAATCTGTTTGGGTGGTGATTAGGGGTCTTTCCTATTAAAAGAACAAAGCCTCAAAAGAATAAATAATTTTGCCGATCTCCCTTCTTTCATGCTTGGGAAGGTTTGATAGTTCTGATGTCTACAGTTGTTGGCAGGCATCCTGAGACCACAAAATGACAGATATGAGGAACTATGTTCCTGTCATAAAAATGAAGCAGGGAAAGCAGGAAAACAAAACAAAGCAACACAAAAAAACCCCAAAACAAACAAAACCCTATGCCCTTTACAGCATCACTGAATAATTGAACCAATGTGAAAAACTACCTACCTCTAGACTTCTTGATGTATGAGAAAAATAATTCCCCATTTGTTCTAATCGTGGTTAGTTGGGATTTTCTGTTACTTAATCCTCAAATCATTTATAACTGATAGAGAATTGTTTCTCCATTTAAGAGAAAGGGTGAGTGTGTTTTTATTTGTATGAAAGATAGTATTTTATTATTGTTGCTGCTGTTATTGTTGCTGGAAAGAAGGGTGGCTGTTGGACAGCCAAGGTAAGAACTATAGGGATATCTATCCTACTTTTTCACTCCAAATACCTCCTGAACATTCTTCCCACTTAAAGTCCCTGGATCCCCAACACAGAATCCAGAACCTCACTCTCTTGGCCTCCCTTGTGGCTTGGATACAGGCATGAGCCTTAGACTGTTCCAACTGGATGTGTCCACATAATACGAATTGTAAGTCATTGCCATGGAGGAGGTACTGTACAGAATCTGTTCCACTGAGAGTGGTGGCCAAGATCCCCAGCCTTCAGAGGTACCAGAGACACCCAGCACCCAGGGCTGGCCATGCAAGTGACTTGGGGTGATCTGGACATCGTTCTTAACTACAAAGGCCACAAAAGATTTGGAAAGATTCCTAATGTTCTTTTTTTTTTTATTAATTTTTATTGTAGTTACTTTACCCTAATGTTCTTTAACATTTTTTTCTGCTGAAAATAGCTAAAATTGATTCTAAACACCTGGATTGATACATTTCATTATCTTAACAATTTTAGCACTCTTGATTTGTCACTTCATTGTCTTAGCCTAAAGTTTGCCATCTAGTCCTCACTGAACTCAACAGACCACTAATTCCAACTAAATATGACGTTGAATGGGATCTCAAAACCTGACAGCTGCCCTGGCCCCACTGGTCCTCTCAGAGAATCTAAGAGCAGTACTGATTCATATTCCATATCTTGGAACATCAGGTTTTAAGGCATTTTCAGATATGAGCATAAGGTATTGCATAGTTTATGCTAGCACCTCTTGGTGAGGTTATGTATTTCTTTAGCCAATTAATAAGGGCAGTAATTCTCAGCATTTTTGGTCTCAGGACTTCTTTACTCTTAAAACTTATTAAGGGCCCCACCAAGCTTTAGTTATATAGATTATACCTATTAATATTCCTGTATTTGAAATACCGAGATCAGAAAGAGGCAACTAACTTCTGAGTCTTATTACTAAAATGGTTTTTTGTAATATTTTGCTGACCTCCTGAAAGGATTTCAGGAACCCCCAGGCAACTGTATCACGCTATGAAAACCATGGAATTAGGTATTTATTGTACACCTGTTGTGTGCACAACACTGAAATGGACTTTATACCAAATTTGGAAGTTCAGCTGAAGGTGACAGCACAAACAGAGGCAGATCTATGAGAACATGACTGCCATGTTAACAGAAGAGGAGGAAACCAATCAGGCAGAGCAATTTGAAGATAACGGAAAACAATGAGAGACACTTTCCCATATGGTCTAAATTTACCCTAAGTGTCTCTGGGCAATGCTCTCTGTTCAGGGGTTTTGCTACATAAGAACTATAAGAAAAAGGCCTTTTGTTTCAAAATAAAGAATAATTTTTTAAGGCTTAGTATTTTTTAAAGATAAACTTGGTTTCAAGCAATACAAGGTGTGGTATATTTGTTGTGAGACTGTTACTTCCCAGCAGGAAGGAGAATGGTAATTTCCTTCCGTGGGCTCTGGTAAAGGGTAAAGAGATAAGCTAATGTGATACTGTGTCTCTATAAGACATTTAGTTCATGAGGAACCAAGTGGGTTATTTCTTTCTGCTTACCGCTGAAGAACAGTGAAACTCTCAGCCCCAATATTCCTCAAGCTTTCTGGGAAACTTCAGGCACGCACCACACCATTTATTTAGGTGTGGATCTCTTTTGCCAGTTGTCCTTCCCACCACTTCCTGGAAGAACTCCAGGCTCAGCCCAACGCCAGGTGAGTCATGGACACTTCCATGGGTCTCCTACATCCCAGCTCATGTCAACCAAATGCCGAGAGAAGACGGGAACTGGAGAGTATCACCTCCTCTCAAAGAGCCCATGCTAGGGACTTGCATCCCCAAGCGAGTGTCATCAGCTCAAGTTTGAAGGTCTGGGTGAAGGTCCAGTAATTAGGGCAGCAAGCACAGTTGTAGCTCCAGTGGTGCTTTCCGGGAGGAAATGCAATTCTGGCCAGCCACATAGAATATCTGTGCATAACAGGATGTATGTACATTTGGGTGGATGGGTGTTAAGCTATATACATAAACAAATTTTATTTGAAAAACTAAATGAAGAGTAAAAAATAAAGTAAAATAGAGTAAAAGAAACCAAACAAACACCTAAATATAAAGAGTACTGAAATGTAAGCATACAACACCCAGAATCAACATTTTATCCGATTTTGTCTAATTTTAAGTAAAAATACATAAAATATTGCAGAAAAGTTCGTTTCCTTTGTACTTAGTTCAAGGACCATTGGTCTCCACACTCCCCCTGAGGTAACAAAGAGCATGTGGCCACCCCTGACTTTCCACTGCCTTTTTCATCTCCCCTTGGTCTCTGAATTCTTGTCTCTCTCTACTCCACCACTCCTCTGGCCACCCACGTCTTTTTTTTTAAGTTTTTTTTTTTTTTCCCCGGTACGCGGGTCTCTCAGTGCCGTGGCCACTCCCGCCGCGGAGCACAGGCTCCGGACGCGCAGGCTCAGCGGCCATGGCTCAGGGGCCCAGCCGCTCCGCGGCATGTGGGATCTCCCCAGACCGGGAAAAGCCCGTGTCCCCTGCATCGGCAGGCGGACTCTCAACCACTGCGCCACCAGGGAAGCCCCACCCACCTCTCTTTGAGCTCTCCTGACAGTTGTCCTCTTCTCCACGCAGCCTGCCCAGCCTCACAGAGGCAGATGTTCTCCTCCTGTGTGGCTCATGTCTTGGAGTTTGGGGTCAAGTTGCCTTATTTGCGTCGGTATCTCCAACACCTTGTCCAACACCACATAGGACTGTGAATGAACCACTGAGGAAAGGTAATGGGATGGACTGAGGGAAGCACACGGTCCCCACGTGTACCTACTATTTCCTCACCCGTTACAGTCCCCGCCCTTCACCTCACCTTGTCACCGCAGCAACAGGCATCCTGTCTCCACCTTCCCTTCAGGTCATACTGTGTCCAGCGTGCCAAGAGCGAACACTGGCACCCAGCCGCCTGGGGAGTGGCCCTCAGATCCATGAGCCCAGTCTAACAAGTGGGGCCGGGCTGATGCCTCGCTTCCGCTTCCGCTTCCTCAAATCTGGCCGACTGGTACCAACCCGTTGTCTCCAGAGAACGAAGAGGTGGCGTCTTCTGAGAAAAAACGTAGGTTTTTTCCCCCCTTAATTATTTAATCTCATTATATGCATTGCTTTTCTAAGTTATAACCAAATTCTTTGTTAAAAAAGAACCGCAGCGAAAGAGCAAAAAGGCGTTTCCTCACGTCGTACTCTCTCTCACGTAGGCTTAGAAGCTGCTTGAGACCTTCTGTCAGGCACGCACGCACGCACGCACGCACGCACGCACATGGCGTCTGCGCTTTGTAACAAACTGCGGGCAGTCGCTGGTTTTGCGAAGTGTGGAGGCTTAGAAACGGTCTCTTTCGTCTTTGCACTAAAAGAGAGCAAAGGAAAATGGCCAACCAAGAGATTTTGAAAGAATGGTGAGTTAAAACCCAGCCCCACAAGGACCAGAGTCCTTGTATGTTTTGTTTTCTGAAGTAGTTCAAGAGCATAAAACAGCACCTGAGACAGAGTAGGTGCTAAGTGAGTAGCATTTGATGAGGCAGAATGAGTAAGTCAGTGACTGAAGGAAGGAGCGAAACACTGTGCTGGGTGGGGAGGCTGTCACCTTTTCGTATGTTATACTGCTTAAGAGACCCAATCAACAGGGTAAGGTGAATCCAGGCCGGAAAATCCTCGCACCTGCCACTAATTCGGCCCCTGTGCTTGTATAATATTTACTCTAGACAGCAGGGTGTGGCTAGGAGTGAAGAAACAAAGCTAGAGTTATGGGATAGAGGCCAGAATTGGAAAGTTCGGGTAGGGAAAAAGAGCCAAAATAAGTTGTAACTGGTTAGTCAGAGACAGTGGAAAAAATTAAAATGGTAACAAAGCCTTTTGATTTGAAATATACATTCCTGGCTGTAATAGAAAATAAATGATATTGCTAAAAATTATTTGTCTGGGATTTGTGCCATTCTTATTTTTTCCCATGAACATTAAATCATTGTTATCTGCATGTCTGTGTAGATAAATCACTTTAAAAGGAGATGAAAACTAATGAATACTTATGTACTCCTTTAGAGATATTTAGTAGAATTCAGCTGTAATTGGAAATTAGCATAATTGGAATTGGAAATTCAGCCTACAGTACAGACACTGAAAAAAATCCCACAGAATTCTCAATTTCATCCTAAACCGTCATGCCACTGGATTCAGGGGTTGGGGGAAACAAATTTACCAAATAAAAAGTATCTCAGTGTCTTTCACATTAGTTTAGGCTCTTTTGAATACACATTTTGTGAAATTTTATTTTCAAATTATCCACTAAGGCTTGCTTTCTTCTCAGTGGTTCAATCCACTCCCTTCTCCTTTCCAAGATGGCATGTGGATAAAAACCTTCTGTGTTGCCAGATCCTTTCCTTCTCCCTCCACCCACCACTGTCATCCCATTTAGCCTGTGTCTTAAGTCTCAGCTAGCCTTCCAGCTGCACCCTGGGCTAGGATGGTGCAGTTACACTCTCCTATGGGGTCATGGCTCACTGTGTCACAGTGGCTCTGCAGCCAGCCTGTGGACACTATACTCTCAGCTCTCCCTCGTTCCTCTCGTGAACAGGTGGAAAGTTCAGAGCTCTCCAGATGTCACCCACAGTCATGGAAAACTGTGATCTGTTACAGGCCTCTCTCCCTCTGCCTAAATATATCACCATACAGTCACCCTTAACTATGGTTCAAAGTTTAAGTAGGCTCATTGAAATTCTGTTTCAGGATTTGTTTAAAGATAATCACTTTCTAATTAGTTTAAGTGGAAAATATGTAAATTCAGAGCTGCTGGCAGCTGTATTTTTTCAAGTTTTGATCGCTTATATTCCCAGCACAAATAAGATGCTGGCACATACTAAGTTCTCAATAAATATCTGATGAATCAGGGAATGAAGAGAGATCTTGACTGAACAGTTAACCATAATGAGAATAAAAAGGAGAGATGGAGAAAGGGACTAATTCCTATGGAACCCATGGATCTATCAATAGGTAAAGCCAATTTTTATCCCTGGACTTTGCAGATACTCATGTATTTGAGTTAGGTTTTGGTCACTTGCAACCTAGTAATTAATAAAAAGGCATAATCCTAATATAATTTACACTAATAAATTTGAAAATCTAGATTAAAGTCATGATTTGTAAGGAAAATATAGTTTACCAACATTGGCTTGAGAAGAGACAGGAAGTCCAATTAGTTCAGTAACCACAGAAAAAATTAAGTAGGTAAAAATCACCATATAATAAGACTTTATGCAAGGTTTTTTTCCCTTTTGACTAGACAAGTTTAAAAAAATATATCAAGGATAGCTGAATTCCATGAAGCAAACAAATGCACCAGTTTCATCTCACTTATAAAAAGTTCTATTCCAGAAATAAAAATGACTCTGTGTTAAAAATCTTTGAATAAAATTCACCAATTACAACAATTAAAGATATTGATTTTCCAATATATGCTGAAAAAAACACTTGATAAAATTCTATACCTCTAGTTTAAATTTTTTAAAGTAGCAAATTAATAATAAAGTAGAACTTAACCAAGGATATCTACCAGAAATTCAGAGCATACATTATCCTTAATGATGGAACACTAAAAGCATTTCCACTAAAGTCAGTAACAACACAAAAATCTCTGCTAACCACTGCTAGTATCCAACATTCTATGCCAGATTGCTAAAGCAATCCTAACTAAAAACAAGTGAAATATGAATACTGGATAGAAAATAAAGGCCAATCAATTGAAGAAGATGGGATTCTCTTGGATTTTCTAAGACTATACTGACAAACTTTTTTTTTTTTTTTGCGGTATGCGGGCCTCTCACTGTTGGGTCTTCTCCCATTGTGGAGCACAGGCTCTGGACGCGCAGGCTTAGCGGCCATGGCTCACGGGCCCAGCCGCTCCGCGGCATGTGGGATCTTCCCGGACCGGGGCACGAACGCATGTCCCCTGCATTGGCAGGCGGACTCTCAACCACTCTGCCACCAGGGAAGCCCTATACTGACAAACTTTTTTAAGAGTTCTGCAGTGTCATAAAAGATCAACACATAAAAAGCAAATTGCTTTTACCATGACAGCAATAACCAACTATAAAATATATTAGGAAAAGTATATTTCACTGTAACAACAAAAATAAAATCCCCAGAAAAGAGTCTGTCAAAAAAATGTATGATTATATAAAGAAATCTTATGAAATCAAGAGAAGCCCACTCCTGGTTTAACGAAGATATAGAGTTTTCTCAAAAAGAAATACTATTGTATGGTTGACCCTTGAACAACATGGGTTTGAACTGTGTGGGTTCACTTATACATGTTTTTTTTCAGTAGTATATACTACAGTACTACAAAATCTGCAGTTAGTTGAATCCACAATGCAGAACCAGATATGGAGAAACCACAGGTATGGAGAGCCAACTATAAATTATGCTCAGATTTTGACTGCATGGAAGGTTGGCACCCCTAACCCCCGCCTGTTTAAGGGTCAACTGTAATTCTTTTCAAATCAATACTATAAATTTACTGCAACTAAAATCAAAACTTCAAAAAGATATGCTCACCAATAGCCAAAAATTTTTGAAAAACATTAGGAATGCTTTACCCCATCTCTGAAAACATACCAGAAACTATAAGCAATGCATTATTTATTAGGAATATTAAATACCTTAATTAGAGAATTTAACACATAATAAAACAGCATCCCAAATCAGTAAAAATGAACTTCAAATGGTTTTTGGACTTTTGAATAAGTGTAGCTCTGTTCCTTGCACTCTTCACAGAAATCAATTCCAGATGGAGATCTGGATGCATACATAATTATCTTAAAAGAAAATACAGAATATGCTCTATATTTTGAAATAAAAGTCATAAAAATACTTACCAATACTATATATAAAACATCTCTTTAAAAGAGACACCAAAAGTAAAGCTAAAGACTTAAGTGACCAACTGGGAGAAAACATTGCAGCAGTCATAAAAGACTAATATCTATCCAAACTATATGAAAAACTCCTAACAAATCCATGAGATAAAAAGACAAATCATTCAACAGAAGAATGAGCAGTGTTGGCAAAAGGCAATTCACATGTGTAAAATAAATATATGAAAAGATGCCCATCTTCACTAGTCAGTTTTTTTAATATAAACAATAAAAATGGTAATTTTTACCTATTAGATTAATAAAAAAAATTTAAAAATCTAAATCAAATGGGATTTGATTAGGGATATGGGGAGCAGGTACTCATTCCTTGCTGAGAAGCTGTAAATTGCTACCAGTCATTTTGGAAGCCAAATGAAGTATCTCTTTAAAACTGCCGGACTCTGGCCCAGCAATTCAAAGCTTAGGCACACTAGAGAAATCCCTATATGCACATAGTCATACAGGATGACATTCTTTCAGCATTGTTTGTAAACAAAAAACGAAAGGGAAACTACCCTAGTGTCCATTATAAATAGCTTGTGGCACACTATATAAATGTAAACAGGTGAGATTAGGTAAGATTATACTCAAGTAAAGAAATCACGTAGAAAAGTTGAATGATATACATATATTTATGTAAAAACTGAAGCTATACATTTTATTTCCTGTAGCTATACATAACATGTATATATATTCACAGAAAAAGGTCTAGATGGAAGGTTAACAACTGTTACTTCTAGGGAAGGTATTGGGATTGAAGGTGACTATAAAAAATAGACTTGTCGGGCTTCCCTGGTGGCGCAGTGGTTGAGAGTCCGCCTGCTGATGCAGGGGACACGGGTTTGTGCCCCGGTCCGGGAGGATCCCACATGCCGCGGAGTGGCTGGGCCCGTGAGCCATGGCCACTGAGCCTGTGCGTCCGGAGCCTGTGCTCCACAAAAAAAAGACAAAAAAAAAGACTCGTCTTTGATGATTTTACAAGTAAAATGTAGTCATATACTACACTTGTAATTTAAAATGTAAAGAAAAAGCAATATGCACAGAATGATACATTTTAAGAAAAAATATACACAAAAAATTATCCTTTGTATTTCTTTCTCCCTCCCTTCCTCGATGGCAAACATACAGGAAAGGTTTTAGAAGATTACCTGCCAAAATGATGCTTTAATACTATCTAAAGCTATCTCCAATAAAAACAATACACTCAACTCCTCTATTCTCACCTGAAAAAGAAAGCTCAGTTCAAGATTTGTCACAGCAATACAATTTCAGTTTAGAACTCTTGTTTTAGATATTTACAGTCTTCACATAGTACTTAATTGTATACTGAAATTTTGCCGTATCTTTAGAATATAGTATTTGGGGCAAGGGGAAATACAGTTTTTAAAGTTACAACTTACATCATTATTAACATTTAAGTCGATGGCTTAAGTTTATATACATTTCTAAAAGAACAAAGTACCAAACCAGATTGGCTTACTTCCTCAGCCATTTACTAATTCTACCTTTCACCATTAAACAAAAACACTATGATAGTTAAAGTTATCGTTGATCATCTCCTTGTGAGGACTATTCCTTCTGGAGATTATTCTGTAAAGCTACATCCTAATCAGAATAGAATAGTATTGGTGTTCAAATACAACCAGCTGAATTTTACGAATGACACTACTTTTGAGTGTAAAAACTAACAAGTTTTTAGAACAGTGTGCTTTTGAGAACTGCTTACTTTTCATTCACATATTGAAATCTTGAACCACAAAAACAATGACGATGAGAAAAAAAAGTACCAGAACTATCTGGTTTCACAATGGTTATGACAGAAAAGTACAGTCAGCAGTTTCTTCCCAAATAAAAAGGTCATCAGTGGGGAAGAAAAACCTTTGAAGGATATCTTCAATGGAATTCGGAATTTCCCTCACCTATCCTAGGTATCTGTTCAACTGCCTCCTATAGCAAGTTGCCTTGTGAAAGTGCCTCTCATATAAAATAATAAAAGAATAAGTTCCTTTAGAAAGGCTACAATGTAGAAAAGACTAACTAGGCCAGTGTTAGAAAATCTGGATCTGTTTCTGAGATCCTGAACAGACCTCAGCAGTTTGCTCTTCTGCAATGCAAGAGGGCTGCACTGTCTGACACACCTTCCGGCTCTAACTGTGTTTTCATCAAAGGCCACCAAGGAAGGAAACATGCCTTTTTACCTTATAACATGAAGGCATTTTCATAACTGTTTTATGTATTGGTTTTATCTTCAGTGTAGTTCAGCAATATTCTACATTAAACACCCAGCGTACCTCATATGTTACAAATATTCAAAAAACACGAGCTTGGTGATGACAATTCAAAAGAAGTCATATCCAAGTAACTGATGTGAAGAGACTCAGAAAATAAATCATTTGAGAATACTCTTTATATCTTTAAAACAAAAAGTAGGTATACTTTTATTTCAAGAAAGTATTCAGCATTTAAAGTGGAGAATGACGGACTAGTTGGTAGTGCTGGCATTTATTTTCTTTTCACATTGACACTTGGAAAACAAGGTTGTAAGTTAAACTCAATCTCTTTAATATAAAAGTCTTTATTTAGTCACCTAAGTGTATTTTTACAACAAAGCACTTTTAATGTAATTTAAAACACACATGCTTTGATTGAAGAGTGATTGTAAATGGATCCAGTTTTCTTCCAACTGTGATGACAACTTAGTCATTTCCTCTAGAAGTACTGGCTCTGAAGGAAGCATTTTAAGGTGTAACTGAAAAGAAAAACGATAGTTGAACATTTAATTTAAGAAAATTAAAATTTTGTTTATTCTGGATTTAACTGTTTTACCAAGGAAGCTCAGAAGGTACTATTCTTAATTTTTTTTCTTAAATGCTGGTTTATTACCATCTCCCATCGCCCTCTCCTCTATTATGAGTTCCTTTATGGTACTGTCACTCTTTTAATAGAATTCAAGTGGTCATCACTCTCCTCCACGTAAGGACAGTCCTGATACAGATCCAGAAACAAGGTCCCAGTTCTAACACTAAATCTGTATTTCTGTGCTTCTTTTAAGTTTCTCCTTTCATCGTAACCCATTGTTAATGAATGAACTATGGGCCCTTTGCTTTATTTTCTAAAGATTTAAGTAAACATATTCAGGAAGGTAAATTTGGGAAAGAATATAGAAACAATTTATGGCATTTCTATTTTTAATTCTACATACTACTTTTCAAATAATTTAAAATAATTGCATCAAGTGAAAAGTTGTTTTAGATATTTATGGGATAAATGAAGAAGCATATCTGCTGTTACTGAAAATCAGCATCATCTACCTCCTTCAATACATTATACTACTGAGATAAACATGAGTTCTCTATTATATTAGTCATAAAAGCAACTGTCATTGTCAAATCATTTGAAACTCCTTCAACCAGGATAGAAGTAAATATTTTGATTTCAACAGTAGAAAAAACAAAACAAAAAATAAACATAAAACCTGACTCTCTTCATGATCATTAAAAAAAAGTCTGCCAAAATGTAACTACATTAAAAAGTTAAGTTTAGTATACTGATCAAATGGATGACACATAAAAGTCAGGGGGTTGAGTCAAAATTGTGTTAAAAAACAAAAGCCAACAAAAAACAATTACAAGCTGCTGCACTATCCAGCCATCCAGTATGGTAGTCACTAGGCACAGGAAGCTATTTAAATTAACTAAATTTCTATAAAGTGAAAAATTCAGTTTCTCAGTCACATTAGCCACAATTCAAGTGCTCAGTAGCCACACATGGTAAGTGTGGATATGGAACGTTTCCATCTTTGCAGCAAGTTCTATCAGACAGCACTACTCTAGAGGAGGGCAGGCTGCGAAGTACTTTTTTATATATTAGACTTACCTTTAAAAACAACGCAAGGTATGCCTGGGCTAACTCAAAGTCACGCTTTTTGTCCAACATCATCCTGATCATTTTCAAGAAGCTCTTCATAACTTCTACAGAACCACCACAATCAGGAGACAAACTTCGCAGCTCTGTTTCAATTCCTGACGGGCCTAATTCTTTCAGAAGGTTAAGAGCAGCTTCATCTACATTAAGTTTTAATAAGAATCCAGTTATTATCTACAGTCATTTCTTTTAGGAAACTAGTTTACATTTCAAACCCAACATATACTTAAATTGCACAAGAAATTACTTCTATGGCTTTTTTTTTTTTTTTTTTTGCGGTACGCGGGCCTCTCACCGTTGTGGCCTCTCCCATTGTGGAGCACAGGCTCCGGACGCGCAGGCTCAGCGGCCATGGCTCACGGGCCCAGCCGCTCCGAGGCACGTGGGATCCTCCTGGACCGGGGCACGAACCCGTGTCCCCTGCATCGGCAGGCGGACTCTCAACCACTGCGCCACCAGGGAAGCCCTATGGCTTAATTTTTGTTTTGCATTTTCAGTAAGCTTTTTTCCTATTAAGGCTGTTAAAATCTAATTAATACCTAGCAACAGACATTTTAATATGCTCATGAATCAGTCAAACAAATCCAAATGTAAGAAGGCTACAGAGGTATACGCCAAGTTATTAATAGTATTTGCCACTGGGAACAAGATGAGGTGAGGGAATTTATTTTTCTTTCTTTCTATCGTTATAAAAATACCACATGATTATTAAGAAACATTAACACTACAGAAATATATATGGGGAAAGACTCCACCCTAATCTTACCCACCCCAAATCTACTTCATTTCCCTAGAAGTAAGCACTCTTGTTTCATACGCATCCTATGAAAACATATTCTATACACTTACAAATTTTATACGAGGTATTTGATATTACAATGGCAATGACTATGCTTTTAGCTTTCTGAAAAGGAAGAACACCAATGACAAAAGTCTAATACGTTTTACTTTCTGTTCTTCAGTATATTATTAAATAGTAGTGCTTTTTTTCTTTGTTCCCCCATAAATACAAGTTACTCCCTGTTTAATCCTGCGGTTCTTTAGCCATCAGTACCATTCTTTGACTTTTGCCAGTGTGCACTCGAGTGACAGTGGTATGAAAACAAAGCATTTGGATCAGAAAACAAGAGTATAAGTCAAACAGGAGAATGTGATTTTTGTTAATTGCTTACAGCTCTTACTATCATTATTAGCTACAGTCCGTAGCTTTCAAAGTTTAAATCTATTAAAACACTCAATAAATTTTAAAATTACCTTTTTATGTGATAATTTGGTAATATCTGAAATTATCTAAGACAAAAGTCTCTGCTGTATTGCAAACTATATTGCAAACTGTATTTGTAAGTAAAAACAAAAGCAAAAAAAAAATCCAATTTTCCATAAAGAATGAAAGGTTCTCAAAAGATTATTATAATCTCAATATCATCTGAGTTTAGTGTCACTCATTTAATACAACACAAAGCTAAAACTACTTAAGATTAAAACCAAAATTTCAGTCCTTCTGGTTTTTACTTTCAGCTACTGAGAAATCTAATATTTCACTCAATTCTCTTCATATAAAGTAAAATAAACTGAAATACTTGGTAAAATATTTTATAATTTAACTTACATTTATTATTTACCAGTCCTTCCTCAAGTTTCAAGCAGAAATCTGATTTTTGAGCCAAAATTCCAAGATTTACCACTTTAGACTTAAACAAAAACAAATAAACATTATTCAAAAACCATAAATGTAACAGAAAATTTATAGTTTGTAATTAAAAGCTATCAGTAATTTACTCTATATCTGTAAAACTGGGTCTTGGTTAAAACTACAAATGTAAAACACAAAATACGCACCCCATATACTTAGAATGCTCCCTCCAATTTGCTTCTTACCTGTTGAGGATCACTATTTTGTTCAGGTGCAGCATACCTGGGTACAAGGCCAGGAACTGTTGGAATAAAAAACGGTGCTGATTTGGGTACTTTCGGTGGTTCCTTTGGTTTATTCTTTTTCTAATTAAGAGAAAATGAGAAAAGGAAAAAAGACTAGTAAGTAATTAAGTATTTAATTCCCACTTAATTTTTTAAAAGTCCAAAAAGTAAAGAAAGGGATGAAACTTTTTCAGACTAGTTTGCTAAAATAAAATCCCAACCAACCAAAACCACAGATATCCTTAAACTGGGATTCCCAGTGCAAACCTCCAGTATTCTTGCTGATACGGCAGAAGGAAAATGACAGGGTTCAGGAGAAGCTCTAAGGCACAAACAGCCCATTTTCCTGAAACATGAATATTTACGTGAAGAAGTAACAAGTAATTTTGAACTTCGTTTTTATTGAAATACAACCTTTTCTGCAAAATGGGCTAGAAAGCAAAATTTACATAAATGCTCAACAGTTTTTCAAATATCTTTTCTCCAAAAGAAATTTGGAGCCAGAGTTAGACTCCACCATTAGAAGTAATTTGGTGAAATTTTTCTGTGAAGCATGGCCCTCATTCTTCTATTTTGTTGGAATTTTTATTTTTCCTTCGTACTTTGTGCTTTTAAAAAGAGAATACTGTTGCTCATTTATAAAATATTTCAAGTGTTAGCAAAATTCTATCATGAAAACCTCTCTTGGAATTCCCACTGACAGAATTCAGTTTTGGTGACTACATTGTTACAGATCACTATCTCAGGAGCATATGGTAAACTGCCTAATAAAGGAGTCGCACAATTTTACCTTACACTATTCCTCTTCCATTCTTTAGGAACCCTGGGGAGTTGCTTTCTGAAAGAAAGCCCGGGATACTTGTGGCCTCCTGGAGGCACAGCATAAAAGAAAGTTGTTACATGAAAGCCAGACGAAGCACTGCCACTAGCAATGAAAGCACAGCCCTTCTTTGTGATGGTAGAAAGTACAGTAAAAGTCACAGTTACTCTTCTAACTCATTGTTCTTGAGTTAGAAGGCAGACAGTCACTGAGTTGTAAATAAAAACAAAGGGCTTTGGAGAAGTTCCACAGGGCTCTGGAAATCACCTAATTTCATAAAGAAAACCTGAAGTAGAAAACTTACCCATAGGACAAAAATAAAAATTCTAACCTCTTTCATTCAGAAGGAAATAAAAATATTGGAGGTGTTAGCATATTTCTCTCATAAAGAGCATTCACTCAGGTTTCTGGATGTTTTTATGCAGAACAAACTATATCTGAGCAGCAGATATTTTGTCCCTTTACGGCTGACAAACTAGACAACATAATGGAGAGATTTCATAACTATGTGCCAGGACAGCATACCTTTATGCTGATGCCCAATCTTTCAAAAAGTGAGCAAGTAAAAAGAAGCACTTTTAAATTCTGTGAGTCAAATTAACATGTGAAAACCTCTCTTTTCTTACCCAAGACACACACAACTTTTCTTGTTATTAGTTACAAAAATACTTGCTGCACCTTGTCATAGTTATGTCAGTGTTCCTTACACTTTTTTTTAATGCCAGCCCTTAATGTGACTTAGTACACTTAGTACACACATAACCTCTGGTGACTGTATGCATTTCATAAAATAATACTTACCCTAATTATCAAAGGACAGTCTCTGAAATTTTCTACTTTAGTCTATACCTCTATACCTTTCAATTGATTTTGCTACTCACAAATAGGGGTCATGAAACATACTTTTAAAAAGTAATTTATGCCATAATTGTCCATTTTTAATGTAAAATTGTAAACTCAAGGACAAAGGGCCTAAGTTTTTTTCCACTGCTGTCTCAGGACACTACCCCGTACCTAGTTCATATTAAATTATGTGCCTGAACCCAACAGCATATCTTCTTATAGCTGACAGAGCAGCTTGTGGTATGATAAAGGGTGACTGAAGCTTACTTTTAAAAAGGCCAGTGAGAGTATTCTAATCCCCAAAATGTCTAGGAATAGAAACATCACACATTATGGCAATATTTTTTTTTTTCTTATTTCAGAAGTTAAAAAAGTAATTTATTAGGCTGGGCTTAAAACATCCAATTTCTAATAGCTCTGTAGTTGCAGGCTATACTTTTGCTATATCCAAAGGTCCTTGATTGCCCTCAAAGTTGATATATATATAGAGAGAAAATCTTGTGATAATCATACTAGATTAAACAGCATTTAACCAAATGGTATTCTCTTTACTACCTTAGGCATCACCTGCTCCTCCTAAAGCCCTCAAAGTAAGGGAAGCTACCTACTAAAGAAAATACTTTGGGAATGTGTCTTTAGGGGCCAATATTAAGTGTACTATAGTATTACCTTAATAACATCAAGATTTAGAAGATTTTTCCACCGGGATTCAGGAAGGAGTGACAGAGTCACCAGCTGCTCATTCAACTGTTCTGGGGAGTCATACTCTATCATTTCATCACTTGGTTCTGTGGTTTCTTCTAATAATTCTACATCTTAAAACAAAAAATTTTCAGGTAAAACAAATTAATGCTGAATGAGGTTTTTACCATAAAAAGCAAATTAGTTCATTCTAAATGAACTAATTAGTTCATTTAGAACTAATTAGTTCCATTAGTATTTCATAACATGTTCACTCAATATAGCCTTGTAAAATCTTTCTATTTATTTAGTTCATCTTCTTATTTTCTCATATTAACTACAGTTCCCATCACCAGACTCAAATCCACTGGTATATTATTTGATATCAATACATCAATTATATCTTTGCATAAATTCATGAAGTCATTCAAAATATTTCATATAAGCTAAAAAATACTTTGATTGAATGCATTAAATTTTGCCTTCAGTATAAATATCCTGCACGTTAGGTTTATTATATTACACTTCAAAAACTACTTTACTATTTTGTGATTACCTTGGGTTTGACAAGTACCAGGAAGCATCACTACTGAAGGAACATAATCTGTGGGAAGTGGCCGTAATGAAACAACTGAATACAGGGAAATATTGGACCTGAGAAACAAAAACATATGCAATATTGTAAAACTTATAAAAATATGTTCAGGGAAACTTCAATTACTGGTAATAATCTCCACAACCTTGAACTTGGCTATAAATTCTGATCACTTGTAAGTTAAAAAAAGATCTCAAAAATAGATAGTATTAATTTGAAAATGCTGATTCATATCATAGATGTCATCACAAGAAAGGTGTGCATACACATTATTAATGGAGTCTTTATTCCTAATGTAGCACAAAAAACTATTGGGTTGGCCAAAAGGTTCGTTCGTTTTCTCCGCTAAGATGGCTCTAGTAGCACTTAGGTGTCTTCAACTTCATTCGAAACAATTTTGTTAGGTTGTATGTGACAGCTGTCATATCAGCGTGCATTAAAAAAAAGACTTAGCAAATTGGTGAATTTTTGTGTAGCCATTTTAATATTGAAAATGGACCAAAAAAAGCAACATTTTTGGCATATTATGCTGTATTATTTCAAGAAAGGTAAAAATGCAACCAAAATGCAAAAAAAGATTTGCACAGTGTATGGAGAAGGTGCCTTGACTGATAGAACGTGTCAAAAGTGGTTTGCGAAGTTCTGTGCTGGAGATTTCTTGCTGGACGATGCCCCACTGTCAGGTGGACCAGAGAGCGATCAAATAGAGACATTAATTGAGGACAGTCAACGTTATACTAGGCAGGAGATAGCCAATATACTCAAAATGTCCAAATCAAGCATTGAAAATCATTTGCACCAGCTTGGTTATGTTAATCGCTTTGATGTTTCTGTTCCATGTAAGTTAAGCGAAAAAAACCTTGATCGTATTTCCGCATATGTTTCTCTACTTAAAAGTAAAACGTTTTAAAAACATTCCGTTTTTAAAACAAATTGTGACGGGCGATGAAAAGTGGAACTGTACAATAATGTGGAACGGAAAAGATCGTGGGGCAAGCGAAATGAACCACCACCAACCACACCAAAGGCCGGTCTTCATCCAAAGGTGATGTTGTATATATGGTGGGAATGGAAGGGAGTCCTCTATTATGAGCTCCTTCCAGGAAACCAAACAATTAATTCCAACAAGTACTGCTCCCAATTGTACCAACTGAAAGCAGCACTCGACGAAAAGCATCCAGAATTAGTCAACAGAAAACACATAATCTTCCATCAGGATAACGCAAGACTGCATTTGTTTCTTTGATGACCAGCAAAAACTGTTACAGCTTGGCTGAGAAGTTCTAATTCATCTGTCGTATTCATCAGACAATGCACCTTCGGATTTCCATTTATTTCGGTCTTTACAAAATTCTCTTAATGGAAAAAATTTCAATACCTTGAAAGACTGAAAAGGCACCTGGAACAATTCTTTGCTCAAAAAGACAAAAAGCTTTGGGAAGGTGGAATTAGGAAGTTGCCTGAAAAATGGCAGAAGGTAGTGGAACAAAAGGGTGGATACATTGTTCAATAAAGTTCTTGGTAAAAAATGAAAAATGTGTCTTTTATTTTTACTTAAAAACTGAAGGCACTTTTTGGCCAACCCAATATTTATTTGAGAGATCAGTAATGGCTAATACTTTTATAAGGTAACATAACATCCATATATTTATGTTGCTTTGACAAATGGCAACCTTCATGTAAGGAAATTATAAATGAAGTAAAGATGGACTGAGAGAATTAAGTCAGAGAGAGAATATGCTGAACAGATTCTTGGGGGGTTGCTGAACAATCATGGATTTCTCCTTTCTAGAATGGTCCTCTAAGTGCTACCTGACCCTGCACCATGGCCTTGGATGACTAATCAAGATGTGGATACCTGTCCCAAAGTGGGCTAATCACATTCTGTCTCCCAAACATAATGAATCTGGAATGGAAAATAAAAATTGGAAATATCAGATTCTGAGTTAATAGCTGTACTATATGCTCTTGTTGATGAGGGACCACAGCTACCATTCTTCTCTTGTCTTGATTGTTCAAGCCTCAAAGATTCCAGGAGATACCCCATTTTGCTTAAGATGGCCAGAATCTATTTCTATCATATAGTGAATTTACTTTCATATCCTAAAAAGCCAATAAGAAAATCTTGTAATTAGAAAAGGAATTCATTTTTTCCTCTTCCTCAATAATAAGAGTTAAAAGAATTAGGCATCTAAACTCAGAAAACAAACAAAAAATTTTCTAGACCCAGATAATGGATCATTTATTTTGAACTCTTCTATGTTCATCACCATTAGAAGACCACCATTAAGATCTGTACGTGGCTATGAAAAGTTATGCAACTAAAATGAATCTTAGAAAGCATTCAGCCCATACTTATGCCTTATTTTATAGATAAAGGAGTCTGAAGTTGAGAAGTGACTAGCCAAGGTCATAAAGGGGTATTGAGGCAGTGGCAGGAAGACCAGCCTGGCTGGGGATATCCCTTTTCTAAGATTTTTTAAACTCACTTATCCTTTCCGCAAATAAAAGCCAAATAGTATAACAGATAAAAATCAATCATGTGGTTTAGAATACACACTTGAGCAAAGCTATCTAAATTATCAAGCAGATGTTGACTTAGTCATAGACTTACGGTGAACTATGTGACATTTCCATTTTATAAGTCAAAAAAAAAACCTAAAGGGCAATGTTAGCAACTATGATTGTCTGACAATATCGTCTTCCTTTTCCTTCTTACCCCAAAGAGAACTGTATACAAGAACTTACCATAGATAAATTCCAAGGTGGTCTACGTGGGAAGTGGCCAGGAAGTCTCCAGTAGGGGACATAGTAACATTAAGAGGAGCTGAGTCCAACAAAAAGCTGTCTATAAGGCTATAGAAAGAATCAAGATGTTAAAATATTTGAACTCTACCAAAAGGATATAATTCACAAAATACATTTTTGCTAAAAAAACAAAGGGTAAGAGATGCAGAAATTTTTTTTTAAATCACCAACACCAGAAAGTCATCACTAACAAAGAGCTTTGTTAACTAAGTTACTATGTGAAAATAATCTCCTTAATGAGAACGACCCAGAGCAGAGCACTAAATAGACCAATTAACTGGAGAGAGTTTCATCAACAGGGAGAATACAGGAGGAAATGCTGTTTTTCTGGAATGCCATTTTGGCAGACTTGGAAACAATTCTAAAGATGTCACACGTTTAAAATAGATTATCAGTACTCTCCTGTATTTGTTATTTCAGTAAAATAATAAAAGGTGTAGGCAACAGAAGAAAGTAATAAAATCATTATAAATAATAAGGGAATGGTAGTAGAAAAAAAATTTGAGCAATTCTGTTTTTCAAATAGGTAACCATGCTATATATGAAACATGAAAATTCAGTCTATAGAGCATAACCATAAAGCAGCACTAGTCTCACAGCTTCAAAAAGCTATGAGCAGGGGTTGAAATTGGGGAGGAAAAGGGAGCAATCACACTCAAGAAGAAGACTCAGAATAGGCTTCTCAGAAAACAGTGTGTGAGGTGAGCCTTACAAATGGACAGGAATTCAATGGATGTTGACGGTAAAGAAAGCATCTTCTGGATGAGGGAAATGTGGAGGGCAAGGTGAGGGAAAATACTGTCTAGCGAGGAGTGCAGTTTGGTCTTGAATACCAAACATCTGAGTTTGTTTTTGTCTTTTAATAAATGGAAAGTCACTACAGGCTTTTGAGCAGATAGTGCTGTAATCTTCACTTTCATAAGAAAATCTGCTAGCAGAATGTAGAATATATCTGAACAGAAAGAACAGTGAGATTATGGTAGTAGTCATCTAACAAGCAGTGAAGATTTGAACTAGGATGGTGGAAGCAGGAAATTTAACGAGGTGAATTTAAGGAGCAAAAGGAAGGCCTAACACATTGGCATCTTGCAGAAGAGGCTTCTTAGGCTGGCTAAGAGTGTGAATACCTTGTATACTTTAAGAGGAGTATACTGGTTTTAATCAGGGCTGTTTTAAAAACTACTTTACTCACTGAAGCCAATACATTATCCATGAGAAGGCATGGCAAGATGACTGAAGCTCAGAATCTACATTAAATAAACCAAATTATTTCAAGAAAGCAAATGACAGGAGTTAACACCTTTTTTAGTGCTCCATGCTAGGAAGTATCCTGAGCACTTGTGCCTACTGATTTAATCCTCACAACCCTATGAGGCAGATCTGTCCTAACTATACACATTAGAAAAATGAGGCCCAGTAAGATTTAAAAACTTGCTCAAGGTAGAAAGTAACTGAGCCATATCTGTCACCAAGCAGTCTGCACACTTAATCACTATAAGCTCAGTAAAACCATTATGGAAACTAAAGGTTCGACAGTTTGATAGCACACACACCCAAAAGATGCCTACCCTGGTGATTCATGAAGCACACTCTGAGCAGCTCAAGATGAAGACTTTCCAATGGAAGCATTAAATGACTTATCCATGATAAAATCTCTCTCAATGTGTTCACAGAGTGATTAACAATGTGAACCTTAACTAGGTAGTAGGACAAGACTAAATTTAGGAGCACTACAAACAAACCAAAGTGTGCTCAGGACAATGACTGATGTTTAATTTTCACTTATGGGGAAAAAAGAGTAATAATCTGTCTGATTTCTGCTCAACCCTTCTTTGGAAACTCACAAGAACAGCTGCTCTTGGGGATCAAAGGAATTGAGGAGAAGGACGATTGCTAAACACTTATTATAACCAGAGACTGTAAAATTATTTGTTAATTCATTTAATGCAAACAACCCAGAGCAGAAACTTTATCTCCATGTATACTGATGATTAAACCTAAACTCAGCAATTTCAGATCTTACCATTTCTTCTTTGTCTTAATATTTGTTCACTACAAATGTAAGTGTGTGAGGGGTGAAACTCCCTAACATGTTCAGAATCTATCTGTTAAAAAGAGAAATCTACTGCTTGAGCAAATTTATTTTACTTGATACTATAATTGCTTTGGCAAATTCGTTGTGCAATGTGACTTCCACAGCTGTTGTGTGTGGGTAGGCTGGCCTTCCATTATGTAAAAGCATCAAACTGAGGAAGGTGGTTTCCACATCCATAGCATATTTTACATGACCAAATTAGTTCATAAAGCTTAAGTCCCCAGACCTAACTACCATATAGTCTCCTGCTAATCCTACAGAATGAAGTCTCAGGTAAATTATGTTTTTTGAGAGAAAAACTGAAAAAAAATTCTCATTTTAAGGGATCAGATTTTCAAGTACAAAGCTCCTCATAAACATAAGTAACATTAACCCACTTCTGATTATATTCTAAACAAATGCAGAGAATGTCTAGATGTTCAGTCTCCAGAGTGACGGAATCACCTTACAAAGGAAACTTTAATGAACAGAATAAAGGGATAGTTTTGCCTCAGTGAGAAATGCAAAACAATGTTCTACTGCAATTATTCTCATGTAATGCTCCTCAGAAAGCAAGGTCAGGTGAATGAGACAGAAAAAAAAATGCAAAATTCTATTAAAACTATTTATAATTTTATATTTTTCTCACCCCCAAAAGAGTTCAACCTAAACTTCTAGGAGATTAAAAGCAACCAGAAATTACAGGTGGTAGTGGTAGGGGATGACAGATAATTTCAGGGATAAAAAATTTCAACTCTGGGGACTTCCCTGGTAGTGCAGTGGTTAAGAATCTGCCTGCCAATGCAGGGGACACGGGTTTCAATCCCTGGTCCGGGAAGATCCCACATGCCACAGAGCAACTAAGCCCATGCACCACAACTGCTGAGCCTGTGCTAAAGCAGTATTTTATCAAAATAATAAAGATTTAAAAAAAGAAATTAAAAAAAAATTTCAACTCTGCTTCTCTGAGAATCCTACAAACACAAGAAAATTTTCAGCACTTAAACAAAAAAACCTTTACAGTAAACAGTTCAGTACCTATGCAATTTGTTTTAATTATTTTTTTGGATGCATTGGGTCTTCGTTGCTGCATGCAGGCTTTCTCTAGTTGCGGCAAGCGGGGGCTACTCTTTGTTGCGGTGCGCGGGCTTCTCATTGCTGTGGCTTCTCTTGTTGTGGAGCATGGGCTCTAGGTACACGGGCTTCAGTAGCTCTGGGGCGTGAGCTCCACAACACAGGCTCAGCAGTTGTGGTGCATAGACTTAGCTGCTCTGCGGCATGTGGGACCTTCCTGGACCAGGGCTCGAACCCGTGTCCCCTGCATTGGCAAGTGGACTCTTAATCACTGCACCACCAAGTAGTCCCTGCAATTTGTTTTAGATAGGCACAATTCCAGATGGATACATCTGTATGTTACCACACACACCAAAGGTTTACTCATACGTATCACTTTTTAGTCTTCGTAATGAGTATATTCATTCTTTGCATATTTAACATGTTATGTAAATGATAAAACTGCTTACTGAAGAAAAAACTAGGACTCTCCAAAGGTTGCCATACTAATTATGTTTAAAACAAATAGGGGAAATCAAAAAACCCAACAGAGGACTTCCCTGGTGGTCGAGTGGGTAAGACACTGCGCTCCTAATGCAGGGGGCCTGGGTTCAATCCCTGGTCGGGGAACTAGATCCTGCATGCATGCTACAACTAAGAGCCCGCATGCCGCAACTAAGAAGTCCACATGCCTCAGTGAAGATCCCGTGTGCCGCAACTATGACCCAGCACAGCCAAGATAAAAAAAATAAATATTAAAACAAAAACAAAAAAACCCAACAGTTACCTATGGTTGTATGGTGAAATACTGATCCTTACTTCCTTACTATCTTCTACATCAAGAAAACCAAATCATCCTTAGAACATATGACACAACCCAAGCAAGGCGGATATCACAACTATTGGGAAATGTCTTTCCCCTATGCTTATGCTTAAGCAAAATCTCATTAACAAACTATGTTGCCTTGGGCAAATTACTTAACTTCTCTCTGAGCCTCCGTTTCCTCATTTGTAAAACAGGACTAAAAAACAGTACCTATACCTAATAGGATATGAGAAAAGACGAAAAATAAAAGTATATCAAGTGCATAGCAGCTCATGGTAAATGTTAGCTTGGCTGCAGTTAGGCAGCAGCAGTTGTATGATACTGCTTTTCAACCTTTCTCATTTACTCCACTTCAAATCTTAACCAAAAAAGTAGTTTTTTCTTTATTAAAAATATACTTTGGTCCAATCATTATATTTTCTTTAAACAATCCCTATGTGACTCACTTCTTGCTCTGGTGTTTCTCCCAGCTTAATGCTTTTGTATTCACTTAAAATTGCCTGTGTTCACCGAAAAATAAGATACCAGAGTTGAAAATCTATCGGATTTGAATCTGTTCATCTTTTTACTAAAATAAGAAATTCAGCAAAAAAGGCTAATGCTGAGTCAAAGACTGGTGGCTTTGAACGCTACTTTCAGATCCTAATTCTTCCATTCCAAAAAAACCTTACCACTTTAAAAAAATATTTTGCTAGTGTAGTACTACTGAACATTAACCTGTCTCTCCCATCTAATGTGAACTTGAACTACTAAAAAGGAAAATGAAAAGGGCACTGTGTCAACTCTATTTTCTGTACAACTTTCCTACTGTAAAGTAATTCAAATTATAATGTTCACTTTTAGATAGAAGCAAAAGTCCAAGAAGCAAAAGACTAATCAATATTTCTAATGGTACCTTTAGAAAAAAGTTGTGTTTTTTTTTTAATTAAGAAAGTACCAACTTGAGGTGAATGTTTTGAAGCTGAAGGACACAGGCAACTAATTATATTTTGCTTTACTCTAAGTACAAAAGAGACCCACCTGTGGACCAAATTCCCTAGTTATTAGAGTTGGACCCATTAGTGACACTCTTGCTGTGCATATTTCCAAATCCAGTATGTATGCTGTATAGACAGCTTTGCCTCATTCCTTTATCAAACTTAAAGGGAAATAAGTACATCAGCGTTTTTCCTTTCTAAAGGTCAAATTGCTTTCAGGTATGAGCTTATCTAATTCCTGAGAAAGAAGAGTAGTAGTAGAATTGGACAAAACTTAGTTTAGGAACATTTCAAAAGATTGAAAAGTACTAGCTTCCTTCTCATCTTTCTCACGTATCTCTTTTCTTATGGTATGTTCCTTTTCCCATCACTCCTTTCAAACTCAATCTAAGCAATTCTATGTTAAGTGATATGATTTCAAATTGTATCTATTCCTACATAATTTTTAACAACAAAGTACTCTCTCTCAAATTACTGAACAGAATTAATGTTTTTTCTTCAAGTGCTGTTTTAGTAGCACGTTTCAATCTATGCCAGATTTCTGAACACTGTTGGGTTTTACCCAAATCTTAAGACACACATTTTCATTACTTTAAGGTATCTAAATGTCTTTTTTCAAGAATTATGTTAGAGACAGAAAATATATAATACACACAAAGCAAAGTGTTCTGATCTCTTAACTAAATTCAGTATCAACAACAACAACAAAAACAAAAAAATACTCAAAATAAAGTTTGTAGTCCTAAAGTATGATCTCTACTTTGGAGTATCAAAAAGGTCAAATGTGCTTTCTTAAGGTTTATGCAACTCACTTCTATATCTCAATTTTGTAGGAATAGAGAACCTAAGAGGTTGGATTTTCCTATTATCTTTTATGGCACTAATCTCTGCTGTTTGAGATAAAAAAACACTACAAGGATAAAATATAGTCAGGTTAGAAAAACTCCCCAAATATATTCACATTCTAAAAGTACATAATCCATTAACAACAGGTAAAAGTCACATGTAATGACAATGACTGAGAAAACCTCAGATAAGGTTAGAGATTTAAAAACTCACCATCCAGATGGAAGGTCCCAAGTTCTAATAGAGCAATCCATTGAAGCACTTATTAACCAACGACCATCAGGACTGAAAGCCTTTAAATAAAAAAATAAAAAAATAAAAAAAGAATACATATATATGTGTGTGTGTATATGTGTGTATTTCTGTATGTATGTTTGTGTCTGTATATTTAACAGCTTAAAGAATACAAGAAATGAAAAGATAACGCATGCTTCATTAAAAAATGTTTGAAGTATAAAATTTACATCTTATTACATAAAATGCCATCTTATATACCACTGATTTGGATACAGCTAAGGACTAAGCTTTTACATGAATTATAAAAAGTTTTAAAAATGAACAGTTTCACCCAATTTTCAATTTCTACCCCATAATCTCCTATATTTATAGACAGTTAACAAACTACTAATTGTTTTTAACATAAAACTGTTTTGAGAACATTCTATTAGAAATATTTTGTGAGCCTAATTTCAATAATAAAGTATCTGTGAAAGCAACAAAAGCTCCATTTCCTTGAAAAGCATCTGTATGTTAGAATGGCTTTCTAAGAATGATTTTGAAGAATGCAAATTCTCTTAATATAGTGAAGTTACTAAAGAAGTCCTTCAGCTTGTACTTATAGATTCAGTTAAAAGTCTTTTCTCCCTTAATGATCTTTTATTTCCAAAGTATAAATTAAAACCCCAATAATCAGATTTTCAAAATAAATTTAAATAATAAACTACTTATGCCACCATGAAGAAGTTATATCTTCTCTGTAGATAAAAATGGAAAAATAATAGCTCTCTTCCTGCAGCACATGAGCTTTAAACCAAGTCAAATGTAAAAGAAGACCCAAAAGGAAAAACTTTAAGGTTTATAATGGTAGTAGGTTGTTCATCGAGGAGTGTAAACACACCATAGGGATTATGACCATCCATATTAGCAAATAATAGTGGGATAAGTGAACTCCAACTTGGTCATGGGGCTGCGATGATACTGTGGAAACTCAAACCTTAAGATGCAGAGAACTCAATTTACAGAAGGATAGTGCAGATAATAAAGTATGGGAAAATGACTTTGATAGGTGAAGTCATGTAATAAATGCTCATAGGTTTAATGGAACAGGAGTAATTTGTTATTGACTAGGGGAAACTCCAGACGTATAACTTGAAAGTAAAGTTTGAAAAGGAAAGAAATAAGAAGAGCAAGATGGCATTGACAGATGTTTTCAAAAATGCAATTTCATCAAAATTACTCCACTCCCACCCCCATTTCTATAGATGCTGTCACAACAAATTCTGTTGATGGGTAGTTCTGCCAATCTCTTATCTGCAGAATAACACAATTTCCCGACCATTAACCCCCGACCCCTGATTTTTAAGGAAATGGGGGTAAACATTGCAAATTCAGATTTTTGGTGTGAGAACTGATAAATAAAAGTAGCTGTTGGGAGTGTCACTATGTAGGATTTTCTTTTCTTTTATTTTTTCTGTTTCAAGTAAATAAAGGTATCTGCAATTGATGCAAAGTCTTCAACTTACACTTTTTAAACTAGAGTACTTATTACCATATTTCTCACTATAACAGCATAATAGTAAGCTAAAACACATTTTTATTAATTAAATTCTTTTGAAGTTAAGATATATAAACTGTAGAAATAACACTAAACTAGAATGAACCAAGAATCAGATATTCCAGGTCTCCTATTAATTCATTATGAATGTAGAAAAACAGAAATGAGTTCTCTCAGCTTAGTTTAATATTAAGTCAAAAATGATACACTTATGTTTCAATGATTCACTCTCCAAAGTATATTTTGGCCTTGTTTAAAGAGAAAAAAATGAACTCTGGGATTTATACTTTAATGGCATTAACTTCCTGGGAAATATTAAACTTCTTTTAATTCTAAATTTTCCTTAAAAATCTCTTTTTTGAAAATTAGTCTCCTAATTATTCATTTTGAACATCTCCTATGATGAGTTTAATGCTATTAAAAGTTTCAATTATTTGAACTTTTTAAATCTAAACAGAAATAGAAATGAATCAAGTTTTATTTAAACATCTAAAGTTTGTTTTACCATGTCATTTATTTGGCCTTGGTGTCCAGAAAACTCTCTGACAATCTTCCTAGTTTCTATGTCCAAAACAGTAATGGAGAAGTCGTCCAAGGCGAGTCCCAGAATGCCACTAAGCAAAATAAATGCAACAGTTTTAATGAAAAAACAAACAAAAAAAACCCCTTGAACTAAAATCTCACAGTCATTTAAATTTTGTTAATCACGTATACTTTTGGGGGAAATTAAGCAAAATGCTGTTCTTTTATATGAAAAGTCTGGTTTTTCCCACTTGGTAAATTACCTATAGTTGACCAGTTTACATGAGGGTTAGGGTGCCACCCCTCTGCAGACAAAAATCTGCATATAACTTTATAGCTGGGGGACTTCCCTGGTGGCACAGTAGTTAAGAATCCGCCTGCCAATGCAGGGGACACGGATTCGATCCCTGGTCTGGGAATATCCCACATGCCACGGAGCAAATAAGCCCGTGTGCCACAACTACTGAGCCTGCACTCTAGAGCCCGTGAGCCACAACTACTGATGCCCACGCATCTAGAGCCCATGCTCCGCAACAAAAGAAGCCACCGCAGTGAGAAGCCCACGCACTGAAACGAAGAGTAGCCCCAGCTTGCCGCAACTAGAAAAAGCCTGTGTGCAGCAACAAAGACCCAATGCAGCCAAAAATAAAATTTTTAAAAAAAGATGATATTAACTTTACAGTTGGCCCTCCATGTCCATGGTTCTGCATCTGTGGACTCAACCAACAGTGGATCATGTAGCGCTACAGTGAGTATTTAGTGAAAGTTGTGTATAAGTGCACCTGCACAGTTCAAACCTGTGTTGTTCAAAGGTCTACTGTACTTAAATTAAGAACTAAAAACATCAAGAAGAAAGTCCTTTATCATTAAAAGAAAAACTTTACCTGTCTCTATGTAGCAGCATCATATTTGGAGATGAATCAAGGCTCATAGAATGAATTAAAACTTTGTTTTTAAAGTTCCAGAACTTGAGTACTCCTTCACTACCAGTTGTAATTGTCAACTGGTTTAATCCATCCACTGCAACACCTCTAACAGATCCTTTATGGGCTTTAAGGCATATGTTAAAAGAAAAAAGAAATAAGAATTGCAACTGACTCTCTGAACACTACACAAACAGTGATTCCTTTATTTAAATATCTAAGTTCCCACTATTTAACACCCCTAAAATCTTTAAATTAATATGGATTTTAGGGAGCAGAGAGAAGATTATTATACCACTTGAGTAATAACAAAATCCATCAGGTTGATGCCATGAAGATTTCAAAAAATAGTTAAGATTTTCTGCTTAATGCAAGAAGAAAAAAAGAACCTTTAATTTCTATAATATCCACTTTCCCCTAATACAACTATGACTTCATTCTCTTTATTTCAACATGGTGTTTCAAATAGATATAATGGCAGGAACTGCCACATACGGCTGATGATAACCCATATACAACTTTAGCAAAATGACTGGCACTCAAGAATTTAATAAATGCCAGCGACAGTTATTAGCCTTTTATCTATGTATATTACTTTTTTTAAAAATAAGAAAAAGAAAAATAAATTCAATACCTTGATCCTTGCCAAAACTTCCTCGGTGTATACCCGACTGCATGTTATATACATCTACAGTTCCTGATGAGAGACCAATCACAGCAAAGTTTCCACAAGAAGTTATATCCACTGCCTTAAGGGAAAAAAAATTAACACAAATGACACAGAAAATAGCTAACATTTTTATTGTACTTTATGGTTTCCAAAGTATTTTTTTAAATCTACTAATTATCTCATTTTTAAAAAAAGAACGATAAATGAATTGCTTCGTTAATTTTCTTAAACATAATGTAATTATATTTGGGTGTATTAGAAATATCTGTTTGATTCTATCTCCATTCTCTAAGAAGTATGGAGAAATCCATACTTCCAAGACAGCAAAACATAACCAAAGTTAACTCAATTGAAATTCACTCAGGAGAATGGTATATCAACTGGTCTTCAATTTTTAATTTATTCACAACGGTACTAAAGTCAAAGCATTCCATTGCCTAATTTCTCATTACCTTACTTTTGTAATTCCTTTTATAGCGGATATAAAACTGGAACCATATCAGTTGGGATGTCCAATGAAAAAGCCCAAAATATTTTAATTACAACATATTAGGAAGGAAATACATGAGATACTGCATGGAAAACATTTAGTTTATAAAGTTTCTGTAAAATAAACTCATATTTTAATACTTAAAATAGAAATATTATATTAAAAAGATGTCTTTTTTTCTGTTAAAAACATGAGACTGGCTATGTGGTGGGTCATGCTCAGAGAAATCCTTCATTGCCACTGCATCAGTCAGATGTCACCCACCCAAGAGTTAATTCAAAAAACTGTTGAATTTATGCCTAAAGAAACAGATGACTTCTAAGACCTAAAAGAAAATATTCAACAGAGGATATTTAACTGTGCAAAGCAGCATAAGACTGATACACCACTGAGTCAAGATATCTTTACACAGCATCCACAGAAGTACGCTCCACTTACATCTATATTTTTTCTAGACAATTATAGCTTATAACTTAAAAAAAGTTTTAGATAGGAAATTATGGACTAACCTTAAAAAGCAATCTATCTTCTCAAATAGAACACTAACATAATTTTACCTATTCTGAACAACTCATAAATGTTTATGCTATGTTATATATTTATGCTCTCAGGAACTAATAAAGATACTATGCTATAACCTACAAGTAATGGCCCCTGATGGCCCTGCTATACAGTAGTCCCCCTTATCTGCAGGGAATATGTTCCAAGACCCCCAGTGGATGCCTGAAACAGTAGACAGCACCAAACCCTATATATACTATGTTTTTTCCTGTACTAATGGGCAGGTAGTGTATAGAGCATGGACACGTTAGATAAAAAGATGATTCACGACAGAGAGGGACAGTGCTACTCAGATGGCATGCAATTTAAAACTTATAAATTGTGTACTTCTGGAATTTTCTATTTAATATTTTCAGATCAAAGTTGACTGCAGATAACTGAAACCATGGAAAATGAAACCATGGATAAGGGGGGACTGCTGTACTTTCTGGAACTTGCATTTATTTTAATAGGATTTATTGCTGTTAATGGGACTGCTTCTGGAAGTCTCCTTTTACTTATTTACTTATTCATTCTAACCTATTGTTGAAGACAGCACAAGCAAAGCAAAAATGAATAAGCTAAGAAGGTTACCTCTGATTAACAAATTGTACTCTAGCACATGGGTTCTCTGATAAATACTTACTGGTTTACTACTTATGGGCTCCTGGCTTTGTTCCAGATAGCTGACTCCAACCCAGCACCAGTTAAGTATCATTGTGTGTGTGTATGTGTGTATACACACACACACACACACACACACACACACACACACACACACACACACACAATGTTCTATGAGTGATCATTATAGGCTATGAGTTAAGAACATAGGTTCTAGAAGGAGTGGTCCTAGGTTCAAATCCCAGCTCTTCCATTTACTAGTTTTACTGATCAGGCATATTACTCGTTACAGTAAGCCTCAGCCTCAGTTTTACTGCCTATAAGAAGAGGCTAACAATACTCCATTATCATAGGACTATTGTGAAAATAATATAATACTGATATGTGCTAGGCAGAGAGCCTAGAACAAAGTAAGCACACAAAAAATGTTAGCTGTAATTATTATTACCACTACTATTACAATAGCTACTCAAAACTTTGCAGGTAAACTTAAGAAGTTTAAGATAGACTCTCTATGGCTTACAGATAAAAGCTTAAGAGTAGATGTTTGTACTATGGAGAACAGAGCATACATACTGACAAAAAAAATTTGTACAAAATAGGATCAAATGTGGTTATACTTGAAATATGCATTTTCAAAAGCAGAGGCATCTAACAAACTAATAGAGCTAATAGATAAGTTCAGCAAGGTTGTTAAGATACAAGATCAATGTGCAAAAATCAATTATATTTCCATACATTAGCAATGAACAATCCGAAATGAAATTAAGGAAAGAATTCTATTTATAACAGTATTGAAAAGAATACAATTCTAGGAAAAATTACCCAAAAAAGTATGAGGCTTGTATACTGACAACTACAAAACACTGCTAACAGAAATTAAAAATCTAATTAAGTGGAAAGACATCCCATGTTTATGGATCAGGAGTAATACTACGATGGTTAACACTCCTCAAACTGAGGTGTGGAATCAACAAGACCCTATCGAAATCCTAACTGCCTTCTTTGCAAAAATTGACAAGCTGATGCTAAAATTCATATGGAAATGCAATAGACCAGAATAGCCAAAACAATCTTGCAAAAAGAAGAACTTGGAAGATTCAATCATCCTGATTTCAAAAAACTTACTAGAAAGGTACCATAATCAAGACAGTGTGGTACTGGCATAAAAATAGACATATAGGACAATTAAAGAAAACTGAGAATCTAGAAAAAAACCCTCACATTCATGTCAAACAATTTTTGGCAAGGGTACCCAGGCCATTCAATGGGGAAAGAACAGTGTTTTGGGCAAATGATGCTGACGTAACTAGATATCCAAATGTAAAGAATGAACTTGGATGCCTACATGACATCGTACACAAAAATTAACTCGAAAAGGATTACAGATCTAAATTTAAGAGCTAACATTATGAAACTCTCAGATGAAATCACAGGAGTAAATTTTTCATGGCCTTGAGTTAGGCAATGTTTTTCAAAAAACCACAAGAAAAAAAAAAAAGGTTGGACTTCAAAATTAAAACCCCTTATGGTGAAATGATACCAACATGAAAAGGAAATGACATCCCACAGAATGGGAGAAAATATTTGCAAATGACATATGTGATAAGGGACCTGTATCCAGAATATATAAAGAGCTATTTCAACTCAAGAGGAAAAAGATAAATAACCCCATTAAACAATGGCAAAGAATTTGAATAGACATTTCTCCAAAGATGTAGAAATGGCCAATAAGTACATGAAAAGATGCTCAACATTGTTAAGTCACTGGGGAAATGCAAATCAGAAACCACAGTGATATACTACTTCATACACACTGGGACAGCAATAATCAAAAGAACGGATAAGCACAAGTGTTGGCTAGGACATACAGAAACTGGAACCCTTATACATTGCTGGTGGGAATATAAACTTGTGCAGCCACTTTGGAAAACAGGTTGGCAGTTCCTCAAAAACGTTAGAGTTACATTATGACCTAACAATTCCACTCCCAGATGTAAATATAGAGAAACAAAAACATATGTCCACACAAAAACTTGTGCACTGATGTCCACAGAAGCATTATTTATAATAGTCAAAAACTAGAAACAATACAAATGTCCACCAACTATCAATGGCTAAAAAAAATTTCAAAAGTTGAAAATGAAATATTATTCAGCAATAAAAGGAATAAAGTATGATACATGCTACAACATGGATGAACCTTAAAAACATTAACCTTAAAAATGCTAACTGAAAGAAGCCAGTCACAGAGACCATATATTGTATGATTCTATCTGTGTGAAATGCCCAGAATAGGCAAATCTATAGATAGAAAGTAGGTTGTGGTTGCCTAGTTTGGGGAGATGGCAAAGGGGAAAAGTGAGAGGATGGGGCTTATTGCTAGTGGGTACAGGGTTTCTTTCTGAGGTGATGAGAATGCTCTAAAATTAGACTGATTAGATTTTGGTGATAACTGCACAACTCTATGAATACACTAAAACCCATTAAATTGTACACTTTAAATGAGTGAATTTTACAGTATGTGAATTATATATCAGTAAAACCTATTTTGAAAAAGCAGAGGCAACGATTCTGCAAACCAAATTTGACATCATTTCTTTATACCTTAAAACCTGAACCCAATAGACGACTTACATTATTTTCAAAAGAAAACAAAATAAAATTTTAATAGAGGAGTAAGAAGTTTTAAGTTAACAGTGGCATTTAAAAACCATATTTAAAAAAGGCTTAGACAGTACTCAATCAGACAAATGTAAGAAATGAAGGATTTAAATAACTTCTACATCTTTAACTCATTAAAGATTTAGCTGAATCTTACTCCTACATTGAAAGAAAGAAAAGGAAGGAAGAAACCTTAAGATTCACTTTCACTGAATATAGTACTATATACTCAACATAATTCAGGTACGAAAGTATATTGATAAATGCTGAAATCCCCCTCAAAGTGTATCCTGAGTAATCCTATATTAATCAGAAAATTAAAATAACCAATATACAACATCTAATTAAGCAAAACTTAAACTTAAAATAATTCTCTCCAAGCTGGAAAACTTAACACTATTAGGGAAAAATTTCAAAATGTTAAACTATGTTCTTTGTTCTTTCAATGAATATTATCATTAATAAACTTGAGTATAATAAGATAACCACAAGACAGTTTTACAGGAGAAAACGCCCTTAAAAACAAGTTCACTTACTGTTGCAGTTATGTCATCTTTCTTCAGCTCTTTTGGCTTGAGAAAGTAAGCACCTATTGTAGATCTTTGATAGTTCCAGGTTGAGCAAGATAGCTTACCTTGATGGCAAGCAATGATACCATCCCAGTCACTTTCACGAGCTTCCTCTAAAACATAATTAAAAGCATAAATCAAATTGCTTTTCATTCCCTCACTCATTCATTCACGTATTTTATTTATTAAGCATTTAATATTCTCTGTTGTAATTAGGCACTAGGGACAGGATGGTCAACAGGTAATTTCTGAGAGCAATGAGCTTCCAATCTAACAAGAGATTCTGATTAGAAGAAATTACAATAAAGTAAGATGGTGTCTTGTAAGAGCACTCAGAAAGAGTTTACTAAGAGAACTGGAGAGAGTAATAAATGGTCCCTGAAAGAAGTAAAACAAGTAGAAATTAATCGGTGGGGGGGGGTTGCTAGAGCAGAGAGAGGTTGAGACACACACACAGGCCCAAGAGTAACCTGTACAAAATTAAGCACAGCAAGTAAGTGTCTTGAGAGGGGTGGCAGGAGGACAAGGCCACTAGGTCACATTACCAGGGGTCTTGAAAGCCATGTGAAGGAGAGGAGGTTGCACCCAAAAGGTGATAAGGAGCCATGAAAGATTTTTAAGCATATGAATGACATGATTCAGATCTTTTAGAAAGACCACTCAGGTTCTAAGATAGAAAATAAACAGGAGGGGGGGTTAAAGTTAAAAAAAAAAAAGACCAGTCATCAGGTTGTTATAAATAACCTTGAAATGGAAATGGTGCCTATACAATTATTTCTATGATAGTTTTTGCTCAACAATCTTATCACCTATCTACATTTTTCTTAAAATCACTTCTTCGAATGATGCACTGCTCAAATGACACAGTATACTAAGACCTCAGTATGTTCAGATGTTTATTAAATTAGCCAGAGCTCTATGTTCTCAGTTCTCACCTTTTTACATTAGTGACTTTCTTATACCAGGCGTATAATAGAATAAATACAAGAGCTACAAAATGAAATAGCAAATATCGTTTATTAATAGCTTACAGAGAACAAAGCCTAAATTATTAGATAACAAGTTCAAATTATAAATAACTCATTTTCAGTCTTCACACAAGACTAGCATGCACTTGGGGTGCATCCTGGATTCTTATTAATATTTGCTGAAACATTTATTAAAATGGGAGAAATAAAGAAATATATTTTGAGTTACCCTCCGGATGCTTATTAATATTTGTAAAAACATTTATTAAAATGGAGGAAATAAAGAAATACATAGGAGGAAATAAATGACAGAGCAGAACTCGAAACACAGTATGAAGTTTCTTACCAGCTGCAAACTTTGTGATGGGTGGAAGTCTCACTGACATGGTATTCTGAAGTCCTTTACGTTTGACTCTCTTTTTATTTATTAATCCTGTGGTTAGGGGAGAAGGGAATAGAGCTATGAATCCTTCTTAATGAAAAATGTATATATAAAAAAAGCTATTCATTGTCATATAACTATAAACGTCAAGGTATTCCCATTTAAGTCAGATGCAAAATAAAGATGGTATTACCACTATTATCAGTAGTATTAACAATGACAGAAATATAAATGAACAGACTGCAGTCACAATATTAGCAAAAAAATAAATATTAGCAAATTATATTAAAATATATAAAATACCACTGAATAATCTTAAATATGTAGGACCAATAGGAGGAAAACTAAAAAAACTTCACTGAGGAACATTAAAGACAACTTGAATGAGGATATATCATATTCCTAGATGTGACGATTCTTAAAAATATCAAATCTCTCCAATTTGATTCTAAGAATAATTATTTTGGATATTGATTTTAAAATGATCCTGAAATTCATCTGGAAGTATATACATGCATGAATAGCCAGGATGTTGGCTTGCAAAGAAGAGTAATTATAAATAAAACTGAACATTTTTGTTTAATAAACAAACTCTTTCAAATAACAGAAACCATGGGAAGGGATACAGAATAAAAGAGCCCTTTTTGCAAAAAGATGGGATGCTTCTTACTTTGATGCTTTCTCTAAGCTTCCTTCCATCTTTAAAATGTTATAGTCTGCAGATGGCTCAAGTTAGATCATTAATGTCTTTTCGGTGGCAGCAGTATGTTTTTACCACTTAAGATGTTTTTTACCACCTAAGATATCTAACTCTTCAATAACCTTACAGTAGCACCTCAATCACTTCTATAGCAACGTCGATCTTAAGTATCTTACTACTACTCTTTCATACAAAGGATTTTTATTTCATCTGAAGAAAGAGGAAATTATCAATGAAACCTCCTCTGATTATCTTACAGAATCTCGAAATGATTTTTTGTGTGTGACCAACAGTTTTTTTTCCATCTTGCAAATGACGTACCATGTCCCAAGCTCTTGTTAAATTTTTCATGTATTGTGGAAAATGACTGAAGAGTTCCATCCTGACCTGTTGATATACAGAGAAAATGCCTAATCAAGCTTCATCGAAACAATGGACCATTTAAATCACAGCTCTTATAATATTAGATTCTACAAAAAGCTTGAAGTTAGTTTGCAGCACTTTAAAAGGCGAGCTGATTGCAACTACCTAATTTATCATATTCAACTGCACACAGAATGCCATTTAGTAAGAACAAAGGATAAACTGAGGTGCTAATAATTGCCAGTAGATTATCTGTATAGGCAAGGGCCACATTTCTGGAATTTGCCCTTTCTGTCTCTGAGGATTAGTAAATAGAATGACACTCCAAATAAAAGTAATAGCAGCTACAGTGTTCCCTGAAGTATTCAAAAACAATCACCTCATTTTACCCAGATTTCCAAGTCACTCAAAGGGGCATTTGAATCTAAAACTGTGTAAATACCAAATAAATATTAAATACCTAATAAATATTAAACACTCTGCTCTCATTACTTGCTGAAATAAATTAATGCACAAAGCAGAAACTCACTTGCGCTAAGAATTTGTTGTCCGTTTTGTCCATAATATCTTATTTTGGTAAGAGGAGCACTATGTCCCATTCTGAATCTCAAAAGCCGGCCTTCACCTGTGGGACCATCAAATATCCATATCTGCCAAGAAATAAAAAAGTAAGGTTCTTCCACAACGTTTGAAGTGATCTGCAAGCAGTCAAATCATCTCCTATACAAATGTGGCACTGGGTATTGCGTGCAGACCACTGACCCTGGAGTGGGGGCTGGGGAAAAGCTAAGCTGTAACTCTCTCACTTTACTAAAATCATGTAACCTGCTATGCGTTCTATTTCATCTGTATCAATATCTTATCCCATATTCCCTTCATCTGCTAGGTTCCAGGCTGACACAGTACAGCAGGCTTATAATAACCAAAGGGTAGGACACATGAGCCAAGAAAGATAAGAATCATAGTACCCTGAGAGCATTGTCAGCACCATTTGTGACAAGAAGTGGTTCTCTATGGAGAAATGTCAGTCCGGCAATTGCTGTAGAATGTGCATTTCTCATTTGATTGATTAACTTTTTGTCTTCTAGATCCCAGAGTCCAATATGGCCACATGGGCTTCCAGCTGCCATTACTGGATGACCATCTGTTGTTAAAATAGAATACATAAAGAAAAACATGCAACATAAAACAATTAAACTTAAGAATTTCTCTCTCCATCCTTTTAATCCATAAATATAAAGTTTAAAAAAAGACTATACACCAATAATCTATCAATATTCCTTTGGCTCTTTATATTCCAGTATTTCATTCATTTCTATTAGATTAAATTATAAGAAAATATTAAGAAAATCTCTATGAGCTTCAAACTAATGCATTTCAAGTGTTCTTAATTTTCATCAATCAATAAATTAAGGACTTCCCTGGTGGCACAGTGGTTAAGAATCCACCTGCCAATGCAGGGGACACGGGTTTAAGCCCTGGTCCGGGAAGATCCCACATGCCGCAGAGCAACTAAGACCGTGTGCCACAACTACTGAGCCCGTGCTCTGCAATAAGAGAAGCCACCGCAATGAGAAGCCCTCGCACCTCCGCGAAGAGTAGCCCCCATTCGCCGCAACCAGAGAAAGCCCCTGCACAGCAACGAAGACCCACCACAGCCAAAAATAAATTAAAAAAAAAAAGTTAAGTTACCTGTGCGAAATGAAATCGAAGTAATAGGTCCCCAGTCTTGACGAAACTTCATTAATGTTTCATCAAACTTAATGTTGTGAATGATAATCTGACCCGACATAAGACCAACGGCAACAACATCCACAGCTGGTGCCTGAAAATTAAATTACTCAACTTTTTATTTTCTTAATCAAATTAAATTAATAGCTTTAATAATACTGATGATTACATCATTACTTATGTGTTATCAAATTATTAATAGCTTTAATAATACTGATGAGTACATCATTACTTATGTGTTATCAGAAGAAATAATGGAATATCTAATCTAATAGTCTATGATTATAATCTTCATTTCTTTTTTTTTTTTGCGGTCTGTGGGCCTCTCACTGTTGTGGCCTCTCCCGTTGCGGAGCACAGGCTCCGGACGCACAGGCTCAGCGGCCATGGCTCACGGGCCTTGCTGCTCCGCGGCATGTGGGATCTTCCTGGACCGGGGCACGAACCCGTGTCCCCTGCATCAGCAGGCGGACTCTCAACCACTGCGCCACCAGGGAAGCCCTATAATCTTCATTTTATAAATGGTCTTACATACAGACTCCATAAATTTCTTTATTTTAGCACACAAGATCAATGTCTAATACCATTACAAAATGGAATCAGGCTAAACATGTTATTAATTTGCCATCAAGTAACTACTACGCATGAGACCCTGTGTAGAAGCTGGGTATACTAAAACAAGTATGATGTCTTGCCCTCAAAGGACCTAATCATCTGATAACTTTGGGGTCTTCTGGGTAGGTAAAAGCAGAGTAAGGCTGACGGTAGTGTGAGAGAATAAAGGAATGTATATAAACTGGGCAGGTATAAGCAACTGATATTTAGAAAGACAAGGGTACATGGCTGTATATGTGTCCAAAATAGATATAAGATTCTCTGCAGACATACAGTCATTCATTCATACATGTCCTATAGACTCATAAAAACAAAAAGCAGTTATTTCTGGAAAAGTCAAGCATTTAATGAATCATTAAGATTTGGGCCCCAATTATCTCAAGCTACAAATCTCAACATCCTGACAAATTTCTCCGAATGACCTAAAATCTCCCTTGCTTCACTGAAAAACTCATCTCTGCTCTTTACAAGGCACTGGACTACATGCTTACAAAATGATTGGTAAACATGGTTCCATAGCAACCAGATTTAGAGCCTAATTCCAGGCAAAAAGGTTTCCACAAATGTTTATAGACAAAGGCGCTGTTTTCAATTACATTTCCAAAACACTATTTTTTATGGTAATATTTGTAAAGATACACTAGTCTATATATTATTTTGTCTTTAGGTCCAAAAATATGGTTGGCCCCTGAAATTGAAAGATGCTACTACTATGAGCTTCATTTCTTCTTTGACATAACAGAAAAATACTAACCTGCTGAAGCGCTGTCACTCCAACTTTCCATCCCGCAAATGTATACAGAAGTTTACTACAACAAGAAAAATAGTTGAAAGCTATTTTTTGGGGGGGGGGGCAGAAAAACAAAATCAACTACATATTAAAAAATGAAATAATAACAGGTGATATTTATTAAGTTCTTACTCTGCCCCACACTATTCTAAGTATATATATTAAAACAATTCCATGAGGTAGATACCACCATTTTCCAGATAAAGAAACTAAGAAACTTAATTATGTGAAAAAAATCAAGCTAAGATCACATGGCTAAAATTGACAGAGCCCAGAGAGACCAACTCCAGATCCTAAGCTGCTAAGAACTACTCTACTATGCAACATCTTTAAGAAACTAAATAGAAAGAAAAAAAATACATGAGTAACCATGTTATCTGACAGATACAATTTAAAATAAAATCTTAGAATATTGGCAGATCTCATTTTTCACTGCAACGTGTTCCTAGAAACATATCACAAAAGGGAATATATTATAATTACAATACTCCTTGTATGTTACGTGACTGTTATACGACAATACTGACGCTGCTCTAAATTTCAGAATCAAGCCATAAATGATAAAGAATCCATAGAGCAGAGATATATGAAATTGTTATAATGACAAAGTACTTAAGCATATGTTAAATTTTTTAAGGGGCACAGATTAGATCACTCAGTGATTATCCAAGGGATACTTAATGTACAATAAAGAGTGTAAACATCACATAAAGAACCTAAAGAGATAACCTTAGGGCACAGAATATTTCAGTCATTATCCCTCAGCCTAGTGCAGCGTAGGTAGTCAATGATATTTATTAAATTGAACAGAAACACTGAATTAGAACTAGGATAAACATTAAACCTCTGAAAATCTTATTTCCCTTTTCGAATTTATAAGGGCTTTGGAAAGAACAATTTGGATGGTCAAATATTTTTGTTTGCCCTTTTAATGCTATACAAAGAAAAGTGAGCTGCCACTTTTTTCTCTGGATAAACGTTCAAATAACAGGCAGAGGTATCTAAAATCATTTATCTAGACCCCAAGCTATACCAATAATATTAACTAGATATCCGTCATGTCTGTGGTTGATGATCAATGTACTTTTACCCTGAAAACCATTCCTAAATGTTAGCACTAAATTAACACTGATTTGCTTTGCCATCTTACCTTTCTTAGTTTACTGAGAACTAAAAGCTTCCCAGTGACAATCTCATAATTATCTTCTGATCCTGTGTACTAGAGCCTTCTTTACAGCTTTATGAATTCTTTACAGTGACTAAGGCCGTTAGTATATACTTTTCAACGAGGATTTATGAAGCTGCCTACCATGTTCCAAGACCATATCCGAGCTTTCACATATGTGATGCCGTGAGTATAACTCCAAAAACAGGTATATTTACTGAAAGCTCTCCAAATAAACATATAAAGGCAAGGAGAATTGAGAGACTTAAGTACGCATCAGGGAGTAGTGATGAGGATTAGGTAAGAATCACTTATGTTCTAAATATTGTGCTTACTTGGATTTTACATTCCACAACTGGAGGCTTCCTTGTTCACTGCCAAGAAGTATTTTATTCAAGTAGGTACTCGGATGCAAAATTGCAGAAATTTTAAACACTGATTTATCAAAAGACAACTGCAGATATTCTTCTATGAAAGTAAAAGTTATAAACAATATGTAACTTTTTAATAAAATAGTTTAAAATATTTTTCATATACCCATATATTTAGCACTTAAAATCTACCATATCAAAGATTTATGTACTAATATAGATCAAAGACATATGCTAACCTATAAACATTCCCTGAGAAATTAAACAAATGTGATGAGGGTCAACTTGCAAATTTAACTTTGACTGTCAAGAATTTTCTAAAAGTTCTAATATCAATACTCTTTAAAATTTCACTGACAAATTGGTTTACAGGAATGAAAACAAGGGTTCAAAAAAAAAATGACGCTAGGGATCAGACTTAGTATTTTTATAATTTGATCAAGAGGCAGCAAATGTTCCAAGTGACGCGCATGCACTGAGCTGAGCTATTCTAGGGAGTGAAGGACCAAACATCTAGAGAGCTTGACTGGCTCCTCAAACATGTAAAAGTCAGAGGCAAACTTCAGTGAAAGGAGCAGTGCTTGTCACATTTTCACAGGAGAACCTCTAGCAGAGGAGAAGACCTTATAGCCCCGTGGAGTAGAAAATGGCACAGCCAGCTCTCTCTCGCTGCAAGATCAAAACATTTTTTGAAATGCCACGTATGTTTAAAATTTCTATGTGTGAATTTTCTTTTCTACTTCACAGTTCATCCACGATGAAAACAATTTTTCACTAAATTTCCTAATAAATTTGAATATCAGAGAAGGTACATTTCTTTTAATCTTTAGTTTCACATACTATCTGGTTGCTACACACTCCCAGGGGTATGTGTACCCCAGTTTAAGGAGAATAGATTAACAGGTGAGAATTACACAAATTTTACTTAAATACTATTTTAAAAGATTCTTGCCTCTGTTCGTAACTAACAGTTTTACTTAAGATCACCACAAACAGCTCACTGAAGACACTGTGCTGCAGCAACAGCAACAAAAAGCTGGACATAAGGATCAACAGAAAGCCTACTGAACTCTAAGAATCAGGTTCTCTAATTTTATAAAAGGCCTTTTAACATCCATCTGCACAGGTACTACTTTTGGAATTCTGTTCCCTCCATCTGAGCAAAGACAAAACAAACAGTGACTAATCTGAACAAGAACATGGAATGACTCCCAGGAGGGCAATCTTTCTAGGATTTTTACTAAAAATAAACACATTACATCAAAAAATGAGTTAATCAAGAGATAACAAAAGCTAAAAATGTAACAGATTAAAAAACTTAAAAGCTTTAATTCATGAGAGACCCCACAGTCTTTTACATGAAGAAAGCTGGGGATATTCTGGTGATAAGTTCCTAACCTTTGAAGATAACATGGTCCTATAAACATAGCTCAGTGACACTGTTTAAGAATATCACAGTTAAAGGACACTGACTCACATTCTTAGAAAAAGGATGTATATTTTCCTTCAGATTACTGGATCTTCAAGTTTACTATTATAATTTCACTTACTGAAAGTTGAAAATACAAACCAAGTATTACTCAGATGTGAACACACACCAAAATTCACCCCACAGAGAAAATAATATAACATGTCATTAAACTTGGAGAACTGCTATACTAATACTGAACTAGTCTTAGTTCAGAAAAACACATTAAGCAGGTTATAAACAGCTCAACTAGCTGACTAAAATTATTGATACTTACCCATTTTTTACTTAGAACCTTTTTCCTTACACGTGTTAAAGATTCTTAAAATTTTTTTTACTGCTTTACTCCTCTGATATAGAAGTTATGCTTGCCTAGATACTTAATTTTAGCTACACACATACTACCCCAAGATAAAGCAATAAATTGGTTCTTACCTTCTGAATATATGTGCCAAATAATAAGAATACCGTCAGTATCAACAGAAATAACGTGATCCCCAAAGGGTTGCAAAAGATGGATTTCTGCCTTATGACCCTTAAAGGTATGTACTACCTACAATGTCAAAGTTCAAAGGAATTTCATATTATTATTCATTCATCATGTATTATTATTCATATTATCCAAAAAACAGGCTAATCCTGAAGATGCTCATGTTAAGAAATGTGGTCCAGCTTTTGATTACCCAAGGTTAGATTAACAAATAGCAAGGAATCAGGCATTTTTACCTGCTCCCCCAGCCAGTCCAATAAGGAAACATGAACTAGGAACACAGAAATGAGATCTCTGAGGCTCAGCTTCTCAACCGAGCTTAGGAAGCATGCACACAGCTGGGTCCCTCACCCCATCCAATCAGCGCAATTCCATGCTGATGGTATGTTCTAGAAGGCTGACCTCTACAGCCATCACCAGCTGGCTTCCACATGAGACAAGGGAGAGAGATATAGGATACTCCTTCCATATAGCTTTCTGTCTTGACACAGACACCCTTACCCTTACAGCAGCAGCTGCATCCTCAATAACTACAGTCCCCTCCCCCACGGTTTCAGTTCCCACCAGGCTCCAGAAACACTATTTCTTCTCCTTGTCCCTTTGGCCCTAGGGATGGTAACCGCTTCCTACAGTTGATAGTCTCTGATACCTTTCTACCCCTACTTTCTATGTTTATCTCCCAGGGAAAACTACAAATTGCAATATTTTGCAAAAAAAAAAAGACACTTTTCCTGACTCTCTAAAAGTCAAAACAACTCCCATTAAAGAACTGTACAGGTAAGTTGCCTTCCTCTGCCGTAGGTAGTGATGATGGAAAATGTTGGGAACAAACATCATCAGTCCAAGTTAAACTTTGAAAAGCACAGTGATTCTATCACTTGGCTATCTAGGCATCCCCATGGCCACTTTCCCTTTTCATTCTGGACCACTAGAGCCAGGTCACCTCTCAAGTCAGTTGTTCCAGGACAAACTTAGAAACGAATGAGTAAATTAACAAGAAAAGATCCTTCCTTAGTAGAGAAAACAGAGAATCTAGCTTTCTCTTTATAGGAAACAAGCACTCGGTTCTTAGAAAATGAGTCATGGGCTGTGTTGTTCATAATGAAAAAGTCAATCCACATAAAGCAGTAGTGCAAATAGGAATCTCTTAGGAAAACATTTTCAAACTACTCTTAACTAAATCCTACCCCAACCAAATAAACAAAGTAGAAAACTCCAGAGACAGGACATGGCTGGTCACAAAAATGTTTTACAAGCTGTGCAAATAATTCTAACATTGATCCTTGGCAAAGAAAACTGAACTAAAGCACCAGTTTTAACTAATTTTGAGAATTTGATGAAATCAACTTTCTCTTCCTCCAGAAAAGTGAATATACATTAAAAAAAAAAAATGTCCAGAGTGTCCCAGATGAAGAATAACAACATTAAAGTTCCCTCAACTACCATGACAATCAACTACTGACTGCAAAAGACAAACAAATTAAAATAGTTCAGTGATACAAACCTCTTTATTACGGGCAAAGGCAGAGAAAACATTCCCATAAGCAGCAAAGACTAGCCTCCCATCAGCTGCCATACAACAGATATCCTGTGGAAGGGAGTTACCTAGGAAAAAGGAAATATAAGAAGTAAGGATTTTTAAGATCTTGGAACAAATAGAAACCTCAAGTATATGTATAACATTTTTCCTGACTATAATTTAAAAATATGTATGTATGAGAATCAGAGTATAAAATTTAGATTTCAATGTTATTTTAGACATCTAATAGTAACTGTCACACTAAAAATATGACATCACCTTGACCTTCCCTAGAGAATTAATGTCTGGTATTTGCAGACATAAAAATGTAATCCTAAAGAAATGAGAAGAAGCTTTTGAGGTTATTTGGAAAAAAAAAAAATCCTCACTAAATACACAAAACTCTGGCAGATGGTCACCTAGCCTTCATGTGAATGCCTTCAGGAACATCAAGTTCCTTAATAACTGCAGGAAAATTTTAAAAGTAAATCAAAGCCTAGAACTCTAACTCTACCCTTTAGAGTAACCTAAAAAAACCTCCATATGATATTCTACATGCTGACCTTTCAAGTGAATAATATGGTTTCCACTCAGTCTTCTCCAAGATAAATATGCCTATCACCTCTAGCCATTTCTTATGATAGGATTTCTTGATTCCTCTCTCACTACCATGGTCACACTGGCCTTTTCTTTTTATTTCCTATTTTGGGGACGGGAGGCTTAAAATATAGAGAATCGCTTTAAGTATCTTTCATGCTGATATTCTGCTTTGGGATTTCATTTCCAAAATACTATTTTTATTGGTTTACCCTTCGCTTTAGTATTTGACTTAGGTTTTAGTGCCCTTCTACTGCCTTCTATAATTTTAAAAATGTAAGTTTATCAGACATGTACACTGGATTCTTTATAGCTCTGTTTCTCTTACAAAGATCATATTTGATGGTGAAACTAGAATCTCTCAGCCCTGGCAAGCTCTTTATTCTATTAAAGAGTTTTCAAAAAAAAAAATTCCTTCCATTGGAAAAAAAAATATCAAAATGCGGAAAAAGGGAAAACTCTTTCTTACAATAGAATGATAGAATCAGAAAATCACTGATAATCATCCTACTAATAACTGATTCAGGCAAGAATCATCACCAAATGATAAACCTAGCAGTAGTTGAAACTTTGTAGAGTAAAAGGACACTTACATGGTCTCAATGTATCTTACCACTTATTACATTTATTAGTTACAAAGGGTGAAACTTTAAAATGGAGCTGCCTGATAAATGCCACCTTAACCAAATGATCAAAGTTTTCACTGCCAGGAATAAGACTAACCAATAGCATGTGCCTCCTGATATGGTTCACTGAGAATTCAGCATCATTTCTGTTATTATTGCCATACTGCATAACCTGAATCTAATCATCAGGAAGCATTAGAAAAAGTCAAATTGAAGAATATTCTAAAAAAGAACTAGCCTATACTCTTCGAAAAATAAATGTTGTAAAACACAAAGAAAGTCTGATGAATTAGTCTAGATTAAAGAAGACCAAAGAGACATGACAACTGAAGGCAACACACGATCCTGTCTTGGACTTTTTGTTGTTCTTGCTATGTAAGTTTACTATAAATATATGCTGGAGTCCTTGTTCTCCAAGTCTTAAATTATGTCAAAATTTCAAAAAATTTTAAGATACTAAACATGCACAAATTCAGGATAAAGTCTATACTTACTTACTGCAACCAGACTAAGTTTCTGAACCTGTCTTAAAGAAAAAAGAAATGATTAAATTTTTACTAACAAAAACAACTATAATAATCTAACATTTGAAGATTAAGATCTAACCTCATACATAAATTTGCTATTCTGTCCTTCCTTAAAGAGACACTTAACTGACCCTAATTTTCATTATTAGGAAAGCTTATATTTTCTACTATTTCATCAGATGGAAGGGTAGGTGTCACACATAGTTTTCTATATGGGCCATGTAGTTAATATTTTAACGCTTTCCATGCTGTGTGGTTTTTGTTGCAATTACTCAACTGATAATGTACCACGAAAGCAGCCATATATGACACAAAAACAAACGTGCATGGCTGTATTCCAATACATTTGACTTATGAATAGACTGTAATTTTCAAAATTTTCATATGCCAAGAAATATTATTCTTCTTTGGATTATTTCCCAATCATTTAAAAACGTCAAAACCATTCATCTCAGAAGCACAGAGCTCAGAGGGGTATAAGGAGAAATTCATACCCTAGAGATGTGTAAGACTGAAAGAGCCCTTGAAGATGAATTAAATAATCTGTTTCTTAATCAAGAGTATATGGATGTCTCCATCCCACGTCAAAATTTGATTATGCTGCATCCTACTACTATGCAAATTTTACTTGGAGATTATGCTATATTAGAATAAACACAAACATACACAGAAAAATAAATAAATAAAAACGTCATGGGTCATACAAAATCTGTTGGCAGAACTGGCTTGCAGGCTGCAGTTTGTGGACCCCAATTTATGGTTACTGATCCAGCTATGTGACTTTAAGAAAGTTACTCAGGGGAAGTTTAGGGAAATTAGCTTGCTATCAAATGTGGACTGTCCCCTACAACATAATTAATCGCACCCCCTCCAGTTATCCCAATGTTTTTTAGCCTGTATTTCTAACCCAGCTCTTGTCGCGAATTGCACAAAATTGCTTGCAAGTTTTTCTGATGAAGAAGGTGGTAGCGCCAGGGAGTTTTTAAAATCACATTTACATCTTCAAGAGAACTTCAACAAATATTTACAGAGCAAATACATTGCTATTGAACTGAAACGTTCTCTAGTACCTCCCCCTAGACAGACTGCCTCCGAAACTCTTCCCAAGCAGACTTCAAGGGCTAAATCAACACGTGGATGTAATGCGGTGGCGAAAGCCCTTGGTAGGTGACGGAGGAGAGCGGGATTGCCACAGACAGAGTTGGGGGCCGGGGAGGGTGATTCCCGGGAAGCGGGCGAAAGAAGTCACTCACGTCATAGGTGTGGAAGCTTTTGCCCACGCACGTCGTCACATAGAATCGGCGCTTCAGCGCACTGAACCGCACCACGTGTGGAATGTCGTTGCTGAAAAGCCCCAAAGCCCGGAACCCCGCGAAAAGGGCGCTAGCAGTGCGGTCTCCTGCGCTCCGCTCCATTGCTTCCGCGGTGGGGTTTCCTCTGGGCTCCAGTCCCAGTGGAAACCGCGCACCCAGGCTCTCTGCGCGTCTCGTGGCACAATCCTTTGCCGGGTTCCCAAGCGCTTCCGGTCCCCGCTGCCAATCGCGTGAGCGGAGACTGTCCTCAGTGCATTTGAAAAAGAGCTCCCTGCGGAGCTCGAAGGGGAGGCGCGACTTCAGTTCCGCCGTCCACAGTCTGCAGCAGTTTAACGGTGCTCCCAGCTCTCCCGGGCCTGGAAGACACTCGAGTCACTTTTCAGAGGGACCTTAGGGGAGGGGAAAGACTGGGGAAGCAAGCACAAGGGCCAGGAGGGTGAAGGGGAAACGGAAGACTTAACTCAGATGGAGTCAGGTTAAACGTGTGAAACGATGAGACTGCCAAGAAAATTTGAACACTGAGTGGATATTTGATGATATTAAGACATTATTGTTTAAATATGTGATAGTAGTATTGTGATTATGTTTTTAAAGGTCCTTATCTTTTGGAGATATGTATTTATGGATGAAATTATGTATCTGGAGATTTGTTTTCAAAATAATTGGAAATGAGGTGCATGGTTTAGATGACATAAGATTGGTAATTATTTAATCTGGGGAATGAGTATGTGAGAGTTCATAATACTGTCCTTCTGCTTCCTTTTAAAATCAAAATTTCCCATAATAAAAATATTTTTGTTTGGTTTTTACTGAGTTTGTTTAAAGTAAAATATAAATTGGAATGTTAATGGATTATTAATTTTTACCTGTGAGTCATGGAAATATGTACAAATGTTTTTAATTACTAGATAAACATTAAGAGTTCTCTAAATTTTGTATAATGCACATATAATTTTTATAATCACAAAGACTTCTGTCTATATTGACAGTTTGGGGAGAAAACTGAAAAAGTTTCCTGTTCAGGACTTTACAGTTCACAAAGCCTTTGATAACACCCATTATCTTAATATAATCCTCAAATTAAGACTGTGAGGTGTTTAGGGCAAAAATTATATTGTTGTTTTACAAATGAGGAAATCGATTCATTGGGATTAAATGATTTGTTCAGTTCCAAGATTATTTAGTGCCAAAATCCAGACTAGCACAAGGTTTAGAAAAGGATAAGTAGAGATCACTGAGGGGCAGCTGGAGAGTGGGAGAAATCATTCAGCAATCTGATTTTCAAGATCACATGATGGGCCACATGATGGGTGTGTGTTCGCATTAGATAAGAAACCTGAGGTTCCCAGAGATTACCTGACTTGTCCAGGGTCACTTAATTAATGGTAGTGTAGCAATTTGAATGTAGGCCTATCTGACAATTAGATTTATGTTCTTTGACCTACATCTGGACAATAAGACAAAAGTTTAAAAATTAGAACTGTCATGGAAAATCTAGTCATATGGTAGCAGTAGACGTGCATGTTAGCTATTTTGCTGTGATCTTTTAAAGGGACCATGTTATGGGCTGATTGTGAGTTTTCCAGTTTTAGCAGTTGGTCAGAGTACATTTCTCCCCATCAGTTGCCTCCCTGAGTTTCTTGCCATTTAGCTGCCAGCAAAGTGTTTGAATGTGTAGTGGGAGAGAAGGACCTAGCTACTGCTCTTTTTACTTAGAGATGCCCCTAAGGATGGTAGTCCCAAGTTAGAATAAAAGAAAAGGTAGAGAATTCCCTGGCAGTCCAGTGGTTAGGACTCCAGGCTTCCACTGCAGGGGGCCCGAGTTCGATACCTGGTAGGGGAACTAAGATCCTGCAAGCCACGTGGTGGATGTAGTCGATCATTGACAAATGATCATTTTCAATTTGATTCAATGCATTGGGACTTCAGAATATTCAGGTAAATTAAAAATATAGCTATGTCATGTTGTCATATCTAACTTTTAAAAAAGGGTTAAATATGACTTTTCTGATTAGTTTATATAATAAAGACCATTTCTTTTTTGGTACTGGTATTGTGATTACCAGCCTCCAAGATGCCCTCAATGACTCTTACCTCCTGGTATTCACGCCCTTGTGTAGTCCCCTCTCACACTGAATAGGGTTGACCTGTAACAGGGCTAGGTCATAAAACACATTGAAGCTTTTGACTTGCTCCTTCTTGGGTCATTTGCTCTGCAGAAACTCAACAGCCATATTGGGAAGATACTCAAGCAGTCCTATGGAGTGTTTCACATGACAAGGAACTGAGGGCCTCCTGCCAGCCACCAGCACTACCTTGTTAGACATGTGAGTAAAGCGTCTTCTCCAGGCCCAGGAAAGCCTTCAGATGACTGCAGCCATGCAGACATCTTGACTACAACTTGATGAAAGACTCTAAGCCAGAAGCACTCTCTTAAGCCACTCCTGAATTCCTGAGTCTCAACTGTTTAACATAATAAATGTTAATTGCTGTTTTAGGCCACTAAATTTGGGGGTAATTTGTTACACATTAATATATAACCAGTATATTTATACTTACCTTGCTAATCAAATTTAGAAATGCATATAGTTCATTTCATCGTATTGGCAGAAGCATGTCAGAAACCCAAGGAGGTTTCAAGATATTGCTTGTCCGCCCCCTTATTTCACAGATGAGTGAACTACTAAGGACTACAACTGTGAAGTTAGGTGATAAAAGAGCAGGCACCATATACCAGTACTCCTTATTCTCAATCTAAGACTTTCTACCTTGGGGAGTTGTTCATTCTGGCTGCCCCAATTTTTCCTCCACTGGTGGAAAATGTACACAAACATGTCTGTTGCTGGTTGAGCAGAACCACTAAAATACACGTTGCTCTGAGATATTGTTAACCAGGGTAGAAATAAGAGATTTGCTGAATATGTCAGATCTATTTGTTCTACAGGTAAGCATGTACAATTCACTAAAATCTTGTAATGGCAATTCTGATCTAGAGTTTGGAGACTATAGGAAATGTTTGTTTTAGTTAGCTTCCTTGAGAAATGTCACTTACATGTGGCAGCATAGAGAAACCTCTTTAGCAACAAACCGTTTCTTTTCAACTCTTTTCATGTAAATCCTTTTTTTTTTTTTTTTTTTTTTTTTTTTGCGGTACGTGGCCTCTCACTGTTGTGGCCTCTCCCGTTGCGGAGCACAGGCTCCAGACGCACAGGCTTAGCAGCCATGGCTCGCGGGCCCAACCACTCCGTGGCATGTGGGATCTTCCCGGACCGGGGCACGAAACCATGTCCCCTGCCTCGGCAGGCGGACTCTCAACCACTGCGCCACCAGGGAAGCCCTGAATCAGTTCTTTGATAGTGCCTATGGTAGCACTTAGCCTGAAAGAAGAGTCAATTCTCTGGAAAGAGTATGCTTAGGATTTGCCATCAGTATAAGCATCCACATAACATTATCCTCTTCCATAGTCAGGCTGGAGCAGTTCTCTTTATTTTAAATATCCTTTTACTTCTTTTTTCAGTCATAGTGGGAACTGAAAGCTGAAGTTCTCCATAGCCATGAGCTAGGATTAGAGGACACATGGGCTATCAGCATCAGATGACAATATTGTAGAAATAACCTTCAATGTTCTGCTGTTCTCTTGAGGACTTTTCTGACCCAAGTGCCAGAAATCCTGGCCCCACGCTGATTTGTAAAATGTTACCTTCCCAAATGACATTGCCTTTCATGTAACAGCTTTTCCTAAATATTCCATGAGGTCTTTTCCCTGAATAGAATATCTGGTATGAGACTAGACCCATGTAGGCCCACTGACAGTAAGGTCACTGTCTTTCTTTTATCCTCATTTAAAAAAATATCCTATGCTACATTGATAGTAATAGAGATTTTTCTTCTCCATTCATTATCAGACCTTCCTGACACTAAGAGACTAAGAGAACTGGAAAAAAAAAAAGAAAGAAAGAAAAGGAAAGAACAAATGGAAGAAATTAACCAGCGGTTACCGTTAGAGGTTCTTAACTTGCAATGGATCTTCATGATATAATTATCTAGAGGGCAGTGTGAGCATGGTTTGTTGTCAATATGATTTGAGCAGATTTTAGGTACATAATAAACACAAAATGAGGATATTATGATTAGAGGTATCCACCAACCTGGAAAATTGGTAAGAAGAATTGTGAGTGCATAATTCCCCATGCTTATCTTATTGGTACAGAATTAGCATCCACCGGTGCAAAAATGGTCTCCCCAGAAGCAATACCCTGCCAATCAAAGACCTCTCCAAAAACTAGAAATTTGAAAGGAATAATAGATTCTTGTGGTTCTCTTTCTTACCTTTTTAAATTTATCCTGCTATAAATCTCAAAAGGCCATATAAAACTATATTCATGGGTCAGTTTAGAATTCTAAATAACTGAATACGTGGCTGAATGTCTGACTAAATTATTGTCACTGGTGGTGGTCAGTATGTGAAAGGATCACTGAGGCCTTACCACCCAGTATTCAGATTCAGAAGGAGAGGGGTGGGCTACAGGTATCTGCATTTAACAAGCTTCCCAAGTGATTCTGATACCAGTAGTCCACAAGCCACTTTGAAACCTACTGACTGTTGAGGAAATGGCTGGTGAGAAAACAGTGATGCTGTTGGATACTGGCAATGCATGAGATCATAGAATGTGTGCTTCCAGTACTTGTTATCAAGGCTTCAAACTCTGGCACCAGTTGAGAAAGGGCTTTGCTGAAATTACATGGTTTTGCATGATGGAAAACCTCAGTCATATATGGTCCTGAATCTCATTACATTCACCCTGAATTCTTCAAGGAAGTTCCAGGGAGAGGAATAACTGAATCTCATTAAGAATTATTTGCAGCCCTTTAAGAATAATGAGACTATTATTCTACTCTTCTAGAGACTAAAGTTTATTTTCTAGAGAAGTGAACCCTAAGTAATCCAGATTTGGACAGCAGGCACAGAAAGACGTTGCAGCTGAGACTGGCAGATGAAGTGAACATCACACACTGACCAGTGGGTCTCCCAATGTCTTCCACACCATGCTCCCAGAAAGCCAACCTTCAGGCCTGTATACACCTAGAAGATTGCAGGAAAACTCAGGAAAACTGAACAGTTCCAAAGAAGAGACCTACAGATGCTTCCATTTGGTGATCTCATGCTGAAAATGCCTGTCACCTAAATAACCTACATTTTATTCAGGAAGTATTTATACAACATCTAATGAATGCCAGGCACTTCTAGATGCTTCTGATATCACCATAATCAAATCAGATGTACAAGACTTGTTTCAGACATACACATAATCAAAACATACAAAAACTTGTCCTCATGAAGTTTGTCTTCTATGAAAGAGAGATAGACAATAAAGAAGAAGTAAATAATAACTTTGAAGGATGTTGATAAGTGTTCTGGGGGAAAAAAAGCATAGAGAGGGATAGATAGTGTCAGAGTTACAATTTTAAAGACTTTGCCAGGTAAATTCTCATAGAAAAGGTAATGTTTAAACAATATATTGGATAAAATATATTTTTTGTATCCTATATACATTATGAGTATGTAGGATACAAAAAATATATTAAACTCATATAACTAAATATTGACAATATTATTTAATACTTACATAGCATATGTATTTTCAAATAATGTTAATAAAACAAATGTCCATGTAATCACCATTCACATAAAGTAATTAAACATTGATAGTAACTTAGAAGTTTCCCAAGTAACTTTTCAACATTACATACCCAATTCTCCCTAATCATAAATAATCGTTACTAATTCTGTGATAATCATTCTTTTGCTTTTTAATTTATTCATATACCATAATTTATTTAATCAGGTCTTATTGTACAACATTTAGCTATTTATAATTTTTTACTATTACAAATTGGATCCCTGGATTGTAATTCTGGTTAAGCTACTGTTTCTCTGGGTAACTATTACTTTCCAATTTTCCTGTGAATCAGATGCTTGCCCACCACACATCAAGAAATTAGCAAAAAAGCAATAAATGAACAAATGTATGAGTGTGTGAATGAGTAAATAAATGAGTAAAACAGGTTATATTCTCAAATATGTCACACGATGTCTAGTCCTTAAGGAACAAAGCAAAACAAGAGAAGACAGCTCTATTCCAAAAAGCTTGGATGGAGAGGCTAAGGTAAAAAATCAGAACACTATAGGAGAGGTTATCTTTTAACATAAAGCTTTTATCAAAATATTTCAAAAATAAGAAATTGACTTTCCTAAGAAAACTCTTGTTTTGCCCCTACCCATCCTCCTTCATTCCCCTCATACCCTTTATTTCTGTATTGGTTGGAAATGATCAGGTTGGACACACAACAAAACAAGCAAACTGGAAAACAAAATGATCTGCCTAGTCTATGGGGGGAAAAAAGAATGGGGGCAATATGGGATTATGTATAGAACTAAAGGAAAAGTTAGAGAATCATGCTTCAAAAAGGACAGCAACCAGAATAGTTCCTATTTTTTATTTTTAAATTTTTCTTTCTTTCTTTATTTTTGCTATCCTTGCCCCTGCCATCTTGAGTCTACTCCTTTGGGATCAGGGAAGGAAGAGGATGTGAAGAAAATACCTCATTTAGATGGTACTCTTGGTAGTACTTTCTTGACTCTGAAATGTCCTCTGTCTCATGCAGCTTGCCCAACTCTTGATCCCTTTCAAGAGCCCAGTAGTTACAGGCTATTCTGACTAATCTCCCTCCCTCAGATTTCGCCTAATGAGAGGTAGGCATTATTTTCTATGCACTCTGCTTTATCTGGAAAGATACATAAGAGGATCTTCCAAGAACTGTCTTATATTTCATTTAGGTGGGCATGGATTTGAGCCTACAAGATTATGCAATTCAGCAAACTTGGCGTAAGTCGTCAATTTCACATGCTTGTACATAACCCTAGTCTCTATAATTGTTTTGTTTTGTTTTGTTTTTGGAGCCACATACTTAGCTTGAGAATTGGAAGTGTTGGGAAACTCACTTCCCTCCTTCTTGGTGAGATTGGTGAGAAAACCATAGCTTTCTCTACATCTACAGAATCTCTTCAAAGAACCCTCTAATTACTATCTAGCTTTCTCTTACTTTGGCTGTGATCCAGTTATAGTCACTAGATCAGGCTGGCAATATCTTAAGCAAGTCCTAAATGAATGTCTTGCAAGTTTTCTTTAGAAGGTTCATGGGCAGAGGAGAGTTATTTATCATTTATTGTTCTCAGCTTTGAGACTTTAGAAAAAGTTTCACCCTGTAGTAGATCGTTTCCAAAAATGATCATGACATTATTGCCCATCCCACATGCCTGTAATACAGTGTGATCTTGACATTACTACCATAGAGTCTTGAGATCTCTATCTTCTCCTCTTGAACCTGGGTGGATCTTTGACTGCTTCAAACAATAAAGTATGGTAAGCATGCTACTATGTGACTCTCAAGACTAGATCATATGGGATTGACATATATACACTAATATGTATAAAATAGACAACTAATAAGAGCATGCTGTATAAAAAATTAAATAAAAATCAAATCAAAATAAATAAATAAATATTACGAAACAAACCAAAAAAGACTAGATCATAAAAATCCCTGGCATTGCCACCTTGCTCTCTGGGAATGCTCACTCTTGGAGTCAGCCTCCATTCAGAGAAAAAGCCCAAAATAGTTCATGCGGAGAAACCACATGGAGAGGCCGTGTGCAGTATTTCAGCCTGTCACCCAGCTGTGGTCTCAGCTGACAGCCAGCATGAACCATCAGGCATAAGAGTATGGGCTAGAATGTTTCAGCTCATAGCTGTCGAGTCACTCCCAGATTTCAATTCTCTCAACTGACACTCCATCCCAGCTGTGCCCTTTCTGAATTCTAGACCCAGGGAATCCATAGCACAATACAATGTTTATTTTAGGTCACTAAGTTTTGAGTGGCTTATTTTACAGCAATAGTAACTTGAACACATTAAATACCTTGTTATAATAGTTATGCGATTACTTAAGCTCTTTTCTCTGCATAGTGTCCTCAAAGCTTCCCTCTGGATAGCAAACATTCTCCCTTTTATTACTGGCCCAGTTCAAGTTCTGCCTCCTCTGCAAACCCTTCTCTGACTTTTTCAGTCCATAAGGAGCTCTCTTTTCTCTGAATTCCTAAGTATCACTTCACTTAGTGCTTGTTTTCTGTGGTAGACACATACTTCTTTTCATTCTTAGTTAACAGAATCCCCGCTATGTTCACATAGCAGAGGGCCTCATGGTTCACTAAGGGTTAGTCCCCTCCCCTGAGTAGGTGAATATTAATTAGTCTAATATAATTATGGTAATTAATATTTTTCTCACCAGAGATTAATTTAAGCAAAGGCTTGAGACCTAATTCTGGCCAATTAGATTTTAAGGGAAGTCTTTTGGGAGGTTTTGGTAAAAGGTCTGTCTGTTTAAACAAAAAGGTGGGGGGGGACATAATTGAAAACGGCTTTCTTCTGCTTAAAGTTATTGCATCTGCATATAAAACCTAAAAATTCTGCAATCACCTTACAACCATGGGGAGAAAATCCTGAGGAAAAGGCAACATGATGAGAAAACAGAGCAGAAAGACAAAAAGAATCTGAGTCTTTGATGATATATTTGAACTACTAAGTTACCAAACCCTGAAACCATCTTTTCTCTCATATTATTATATGACATAGTACATTTTTCTCATTATTTAAGCCAGCTGAATGGAGGTCCTCTATTACACACAGAGATGGATTCTGTTTGCTGCTGAAAGTTCTAGAGTACTCAATTAAATTGTGGCTTAAACAATAAAGCTATTTATTATCTCATGTTTCAAGGAATTTAGAGGTAGTGTGGACCCAGAGTTGGTTCACTAACTCAACAATATCATCACAGACCAAGATACTTTCCAACTTTATACTTTGCCATTGTCAGTAAGTCAGTGATAATCTTCACTTCATGGTCACAAGGTGGATGTAGTCATTGTAAGCACAATATGCAGAAACAAAATATCCAGTTAAGAAGAATAAGGCAGAGACCTTCAAGATGGCAGAGGAGTAAGACGCGGAGATCACCTTCCTCGCCACAAATACATCAAAAATACATCTACATGTGGAACAACTCCTACAGAACACCTACTGAACGCTGGCAGAAGACCTCAGACTTCCCAAAAGACAAGAAACTCCCCACGTACCTCGGTAGGGCAAAAGAAAAAAGAATAAACAGAGACAAAAGAATAGGGACGGGACCTGCACCAGTGGGAGGGAGCTGTGAAGGAGGAAAGGTTTCCACACACTAGGAAGCCCCTTCACTGGTGGAGACGGGGGTGCGGGGGGGAAGCTTCGGAGCCACGGAGGAGAGCGCAGCAACAGAGGTGTGGAGGGCTAAGTGGAGAGCTTCCCGCAGAGAGGATCGGTGCTGACCGGCACTCACCAGCCCGAGAGGCTTGTCTGCTCACCCTCCGGGGCGAGCGGGGCTGGGAGCTGAGGCTCGGGCTTCGGAGGTCAGATCCCAGGGAGAAGACTGGGGTTGACTGTGTGAACACAGCCTGAAGGGGGCTAGTGCTCCACAGCTAGACGGGAGGAAGTCCGGGAAAAGTCTGGAGCTGCCTAAGAGGCAAGAAACAATTGTTTTGGGGTGTGCAAGGAAAGGAGTTTCAGAGAATTGCCTAAATGAGCTCCAGAGATGGGTGTGAGCCGTGGCTATCAGCACGGACACTAGAGACAGGCATGAAACGCTAAGGCTGCTGCTGCAGCCATCAAGAAGCCTGCGTGCGAGCACAGGTCACTATCCACACCTCCCCTCCAGGGAGCCTGTGCAGCCCGCCACTGCCAGAGTCCCGTGATCCAGAGACAACTTCCCCGAGAGAACGCACGGTGCGCCTCAGGCTGGTGCAAAGTCACGCTAGCCTCTGCCGCCTTAGGCTCGCCCCATATCCGTAGCCCTCCCTCCCCCCGGCCTGAGCGAGCCAGAGCCCCCGAATCAGCTGCTCCTTTAAGCCCGTCCTGTCTGGGCAAAGAACAGACGCCAGAGGGCGACCTAAACACAGAGGCGGGGCCAAATCCAAAACTGAACCCCAGGAGCTCTGCGAACAAAGAAGAGAAAGGGAAATCTCTCCGTACAGCCTCAGGAGCAGTGGATTAAATCTCCACAATCAACTTGATGTATACCCTGCAACTGTGGAATACCTGAATAGACAATGAATCATCCCAAATTGAGGAGGTGGACTTTGGGAGCAACTGTAGCCTTGGGGTTTGCTTTCTGCACCTGATTTGTTTCTGGTTTTATGTTCATGTTAGTTTAGTATTTAGAGCTTATTATCATTGGTAGATTTGTTTATTGATTTGGTTGCTCTCTTCCTTTTTTAAAAATATATATCTTTTTTCCTTCCTTTTTCTCTTTTTGTGAGTGTGTATGTGTATGCTTCTTTGTGTGATTTTGTCTGTATAGGTTTGCTTTTACCATTTGTCCTAAGGTTCTCTCTGTCCATTTTTTTTTCTTTTTTTTAGTATAGTTTTTAGCACTTGTTATCATTGGTGGATTTGTTTAATGGTTTGGTTGCCCTCTTTCTTTTTTTAATTACATTTTTATTTCTTTATTACTTTTTAATTTTAATAACATTTTTTTATTTTAAAATAACTTTATTTTATTTTTTTCTTTCTTGCTTTTTTTTCTCCCTTCTCTTCTGAGGTGTGGCCGACAGGATCTTGGTGCTCTGGCTGAGTGTCAGTCCTGAGCCTCTGAGGTGGAGGAGCTGAGTTTAGGACATTGGACCACCAGAGACCTCCTGGCCCCACATAATATCAATCAGCAAGAGCTCTCCCAGAGATCTCCATCTCAACGCTGAGATCCAGCTCCACTCAACGACCAAGAAGCTCCAGTGCTTGACAACCCATGCCAAACAACTAGCAAGGCAGGAATACAACCCAACCCATTAGTAGAGAGGCTGCCTAAAATCATAAAAAGTGCACAGACTCCCCAAAACACACCACCAGACACAGTCCTACCTACCAGAAAGACAACATCCAGCCTCATCCACCAGAACACAGGCACCAGAACACAGGCACCAGTCCCTCCCACCAGAAAGCCTACACAACCCACTTAACCAACCTTACCCATTGTGGGCAGACACCAAAAACAACGGGAACTACGAACCTGCAGCCTGCGAAAAGGAGACCCCAAACACAGTAAGTTAAGCAAAATGAAAAGACAGAGAAATACACAGCAGATGAAGGAGAAAGGTAAAAACCCACCAGACCAAACAAATGAAGAGGAGATAGGCAGTCTAACTGAAAAAGTATTCAGAGTAATGATAGGAAAGATGATCCAACATCTTGGAAATAGAATGGAGAAAATACAAGAAATGTTTAACAAGGACCTAGAAGAACTAAAGAGTAAACAAACAATGATGAATGACACAATAAATGAAATTAAAAATTCTCTAGAAGTAATCAATAGCAGAATAACTGAGGCATAAGAACAGATAAGTGACCTGGAAGATAAAATAGCGGAAATAACTACTGCAGAGCAGAATAAAGAAAAAAGAATAAAAGGAATTGAGGACAGTCTCAGAGACCTCTGGGACAACATTAAACACACCAACATTCGAATTATAGGGGTCCCAGAAGAAGAAGAGAAAAAGAAAGGAACTGAGAAAATATTTGAAGAGATTATAGTTGAAAACTTCCCTAATACGGGAAAGGAAATAGTTAATCAAGTCCAGGAAGCACAGAGAATCCCATACAGGATAAATCCAAGAAGAAACAGGCCAAGACATATAATAATCAAACTATCAAAATTAAATACAAAGAAAACATTAAAAGCAGCAAAGGAAAAGCAACAAAAAACATAGAAGGGAATCCCCATAAGGTTCACAGCTGATCTTTCAGCAGAAACTCTGCAAGCCAGAAGGGAGTGGCAGGACATATATAAAGTGATGAAAGGCAAAAACCTACAACAAAGATTACTCTACCCAGCAAGGATCTCATTCAGATTGAACAGAGAAATTAAAACGTTTACAGACAAGCAAAATCTAAGAGAAATCAGCACCAGCAAACCAGCTTTACAACAAATGCTAAAGGAACTTCTCTAGGCAGGAAACACAAGAGAAGGAAAAGACCTACAATAACAAACCCCAAACAATTAAGAAAATGGGAATAGGAACATACATATAGATGGTTACCTTAAATGTAAATAGATTGAGTGCTCCAACCAAAAGACATAGACTGGCTGAATGGATACAAAAACAAGACTAATATATATGCGATCTACAAGAGACCCACTTCAGACCTAGGACACATACAGATTGAAGGTGAGGGGGTAGAAAAAGATATTCCATGCAAATGGAAATCAAAAGAAAGCTGGAGTAGCAATTATCATATCAGACAAAATACACTTTAAAATAAAGACTATTACAAGAGACAAAGAAGGACACTACATAACGATCAATGGATCAATCCAAGAAGAAAATATAAAAATTGTAAATACTTATGCACCCAACATAGGAGCACCTCAATACATAAGGCAAATGCTAACAGCCATAAAAGGGGAAATCGACAGTAACACAATAATAGTAGGGGACTTTAACAGCCCACTTTCACCTATGGACAGATCATCCAAAATTAAAATAAATAAGGAAATACAAGCTTTAAATGACACATTAAATAAGATGGACGTAATTGATATTTATAGGATATTCCATCCAAAAACAACAGAATACACTTTCTTCTCAAGTGCTCATGGAACATTATTTAGGATAGATTATATCTTTTTTTATTGGAGTATAATTGCTTTACAATGTTGTGTTAGTTTCTGCTTTATAACAAAGTGAATCAGTTATACATACACAAGGATAGGTTATATGTTGGGCCACAAATCAAGGCTTGGTAAATTTAAGAAAATTGAAATCATATCAAATATCTTTTCCGTTGACAACGCTATGAGACTAGATATCAAGTACAGGAAAAAAAATCTGTAAAAAATACAAACACATGGAGGCTAAACAATATGCTACTAAATAACCAAGAGATCACTGAAGAAATCAAAGAGGAAAACTAAAAATACCTAGAAAAAAATGACAATGAAAACACAATGGCCCAAAACCTATGGGATGAAGCAAACACAGTTCTAAGAGGGAAGTTTATTGCAATACAATGCTACCTCAAGAAACAAGAAACATCTCAAATAAACAATCTAACCTTACACTGAAAGCAATTAGAGAAAGAAGAACAGACAAACCCCAAAGTTAGCAGAAGGAAGGAAATCATAAAGACCAGAAGTAAATGAAAAAGAAATGAAGGAAATGATAGCAAAGATCAATAAAACGAAGAGATGGTTCTTTGAGAAGGTAAAAAAATTGATAAACCATTAGCCAGACTTACCAAGAAAAAAAGGGAGAAGACTCAAATAAATAGAATTATAAATGAAAAAGGAGAAGTAACAACTGACACTGCAGAAATACAAAGGATCATGAGAGATTACTACAAGCAACTGTATGCCAATAAAATGGACAACCTGGAAGAAATGGACAAATTCTTAGAAAAGCACAACCTTCCGAGACTGAACCAGGAAGAAACAGAAAATATAAACAGACCAATCACAAGCACTGAAATTGAGACTGTGATTAAAAATCTTCCAACAAACAAAAGCCCAGGACCAGATGGCTTCACAGGCAAATTCTATCAAACATTTACAGAAGAGCTAACACCTATCCTTCTCAAACTCTTCCAAAATATAGTAGAGGGAGGAACACTCCCAAACTCAATCTACAAGGCCACCCTCACCCTGATACCAAAACCAGATAAAGATACCACAAAAAAAGAAAACTACAGGCCTATATCACTGATGAACATAGATGAAAAATCCTCAACAAAATACTAGCAAACAGAATCCAACAGCACATTAAACAGATCATACACCATGAACAAGTGGGGTTTATCCCAGGAAGGCAAGGATTCTTCAATATATGCAAATCAATCAATGTGATATACCATATTAACAAATTGAAGAATAAAAACCATATGATCATCTCAATAGATGCAGAAAAAGCTTTTGACAGAATTCAACACCCATTTATGATAAAAACCCTCCAGAAAGTAGGCATAGAGGGAACTTACCTCAACATAATAAGGGCCATATATGAGAAACCCACAGCCAACATCATCCTCAATGGTGAAAATCTGAAACCATTTCCACTAAGATCAGGACGAAGACAAGGTTGCCCACTCTCACCACTCTTATTCAAAATAGTTTTGGAAGTTTTAGCCACAGCAATCAGAGAACAATAAGAAATAAAAGGAATCAAAATCGGAAAAGAAATAAAACTGTGATTGTTTGCAGATGACATGATACTATACATAGAAAATCCTAAAGATGCTACCAGAAAACTACTAGAGCTAATCAATGAATTTGGTAAAGTAGCAGGATACAAAATTAATGCACAGAAACCTCTTGCATTCCGATACACTAATGATGAAAAATCTGAAAGAGAAATTAAGGAAACACTCCCATTTACCATTGCAACAAAAAGAATAAAATACCTAGGAATAAACCTACCTAAGGAGACAAAAGACCTGCATGCAGAAATGTATAAGACAGGAATTAAAGGTGATACAAATAGATGGAGAGATATACCATGTTCTTTGATTGGAAGAATCAACATTGTTGAAACGACTATACTACCCAAAACAATCTACAAATTCAATGCAATCCCTATCAAACTACCACTGGCATTTTTCATAGAACTAGAACAAAAAATTGCACAATTTGTATGGAAACACTAAAGACCCAAAATAGCCAAAGCAATCTTGAGAAAGAAAAACAGAGCTGGGGGAATCACGCTCCCTGACTTCAGACTATACTACAAAGGTACAGTAATCAAGACAGTATAGTACTGGCACAAAAACAGGAATATAGATCAATGGAACAGGATAGAAAGCCCAGAGATAAACCGATGCACATATGGTCACCTTATCTTTGATAAAGGAGGCAAGAACATACAATGGAGAAAAGACAGCCTCTTCAATAAGTGGTGCTGGGAAAACTGGACAGCTACATGTAAAAGAATGAAATTAGAACACTTCCTAACACCATACACAAAAATAAACTCCAAATGGATTAAAGACCTAAATGTAAGGCCATACACTATAAAACTCTTAGAGGAAAACATAGGCAGAATGCTTTATGACATAAATCACAGCAGGATCCTTTTTGACCCACCTCATAGAGAAATGGAAATAAAAACAAAAATAAACAAATGGGACCTAATGAAACTTAAAAGCTTTTGCACAGCAAAGGAAACCATAAACAAGACCAAAAGACAACCCTCAGAATGGGAGAAATTATTTGCAAATGAAGCAACTGACAAAGGATTAATCTTCAAAATATACAAGCAGCTCTTGCAGCTCAATATCCAAAAAACAAACAAACCAATCTAAAAATGGGCAGAAGACCTAAACAGATATTTCTCCAAAGAAGATATACAGTTTGCCAACAAACACATGAAAAGATGCTCAACATCACGAATCATTAGTGAAATGCAAATCAAAACTACAAGGAAGTATCACCTCATAACAGTCAGAATGGCCATCATCAAAAAGTCTACAAACAATAAATGCTGGAGAGGGTGTGGAGAAAAGGGAACCCTCTTGCCCTGTTGGTGGGAATGTAAATTGATACATCCACTATGGAGAACAGTATGGAGGTTCCTTAAAAAACTACAAATAGAACTACCATATGACCCAGGAGTCCCACTGCTGGGTATATACCCTGAGAAAACCATAATTCAAAAAGAGTCATGTACCACAATGTTCATTGCAGCTCTATTTACAATAGCCAGGACATGGAAGCAACCTACGTGTCCATCGACAGATAAATGGATAAAGAAGATGTGGCACATATAAGCAATGGAATATTACTCAGCCATAAAAAGAAACGAAATTGCATTATCTGTAGTGAGGTGGATGGACCTAGAGTCTCTCATACAGAGTGAACTAAGTCAGAAAGAGGAAAACAAATACTGTATGCTAACATATATATATGGAATCTAAAAAAAAAAAAAGGTTTTGAAGAACCTAAGGTCAGGACAGGAATAAAGATGCCTACGTAGAGAATGGACTTGAGGATAGGGAGGGGGAAGGGTAAGCTGGGATGAAGTGAGAGTGTGGCCTTCACATATATACACTACCAAATGTAAAATAGATAGCTAGTGGGAAGCAGCCGCATAACCCAGGGAGATCACAGGGAGATCAGCTCGGGGCTTTATGACCACCTAGATGGGTGGGATACAGAGGGTGGGAGGGAGACGCAAGAGGGAGGCGATTTGGGGATATATGTATACGTATAGCTGATTCACTTTATTATACAGCAGAAACTAACACAACATTGTAAAGCAATTATACTCCAATAAAGATGTTAAAAAAAAAAAAGTATAACTCCCAGCTTATGTGTTTAAAAAAAAAAATTCCGCTTTTGTAGATCAGGGGTTGGCAAACTTGTATAAACGGCCAGTGAGTAAATATTTTAGATTTGCCATATGGTCTCTATTGTATCTACTCAGCTCAGTCATTGTAGCCAAAAGCAGCCACAGTAAAATGTAAATAAATGCATATAACTGTGTTTCAATAAAACATTATTTATAGACAAGGAAAAAATAAAAATAAGAAGAAAAAGAATAAGGAAGGAAAACTCTTCCAGAAGACCCACAACAGACCTACCTCAGGTTCTTTTGACCAAAACTACATTCTACACTCACTTTTTAGTGGCAGGGGAGGCTGAGAAAACAACTGTTTGGCATTTTTCAACATTGCTAGGGGGAGGTGGTCCCTGCCACCAGCTACAGCAGCAACCTTGAAGCATAAGTAGATTATTTCTTTGTACTCTGGCATATTCCAGTCCAAAGAGCCTAAAAATTTCCAACTTAGAGATGCTGTTCATAACAGGTAAACATGAAAGTCGAGTTCTTTATGTTTTTTACAGGACAAGATCTCAGCAGAAGAGTTCTTTGTTCTCTTTTTTCCTACTCTCTCCTCTCAGGAAATTAAAACTAAAATGACATATCATAATACTTTAACAACAATATTAATTTAAAATCCCACTAAACTTTCAATGTCTTGTTCTATCAAAAACTGTAATGAACATTAGTTGACTTTCCTTCCTGGTATCTCCCACCCCTCTTTTATGAACATGGCACCAATCAGAATTACAGGTTATTTGCAGAAATTATAATCGTAGAATTGACAACAATATCTAAAATCTTACAAGAACCCTCAGACCAAAAACAACTTCCAAAATCAGAATTATAGTAACAGACAGAAAAGAAATTGATAAAATTTGTGATTATTTAAGTCCAAATGTTTCTTAGGAAAACCAGATTATTTTTGTGGAAATTTGCAATATGATGTTTTATCAAATCAGATTCTTTGGAATAGTTTATGATCAAGAGTGATCTCTCTTCCTCTGTGGGTGCAGAAGTGAAAGAGCTCCTTCATTTTTTTCTAAAACTCCTTTTGATAATATAAAAATCACATTTTAAGGCTAGACTCTGAGATTTCATTGGTCAGCATTAGCAGCACAGAGATATTTTATATAGCTTAATTTCATTTGCAGAAATGAAGAGTTGAATATGATTTATCTTTTCCTTTTTCTTCTTTCTAGTAAAAAAAAGTTACATTAATACTACCTGTGGAAAAATGAATAATGCTTTCTAGTTGGCATTCTTTTCACACCAAACACTTAATAAAGTACAAGACATTATTTTATTTTGCAGATGTGGGGTTGAGTTCTGAGTCACAGTACCAAGAAAGCATCATTATCTATTAAAGCAAAAATATTCATAACCCCAGATTTCATTTGCAGTGTTAGTCTTCATTCACTGGCACTAATAATCAGTTTAAACTGTAGGCTTGAGATAACTACAAGAAAAATGTTAAGCACTGTCAGCTCTATATCTTTTTATTTTTTAAATAAATTTATTTATTTTGGCTGTGTTGGGTCTTCGTTACTGTACACGAACTTTCTCTAGTTGTGGCGAGCGGGGACTACTCTTCATTGTGGTGCGTGGGCTTCTCATTGCAGTGGCTTCTCTTGTTGTGGAGCATGGGCTCTAGGTGCGTGGGCTTCAGTAGTTGTGGATCACGGGCTTAATTGCTCCGCGGCATGTGGGATCTTCCCAGACCAGGGCTCGAACCCATGTCCCCTGCACTGGCAGGTGGATTCTTAACCACTGCACCACCAGGGAAGTCCCTCTATATCTTAATTTAAATAAAAATGGATCTCTATAGGAAGAAGAACTTTGCATTTTTAAAAACTCTTCATACCATGGCCACCTAAACAACTTTCTGTGTTTTTTCCTCTCTGCCAGTTTTGAAAAAAAAATTAAATAACAACATAATACCTAACATTGGGGATAGACTGTAGTCTCAATACTTACAGCAATCACTTAAAGTAATTACATTAAAATTTGTAGTACCATAATTTCTCAATTCTAAGTTGCTAATTTTTCTGCATTTTAATTTTTTGGAGCTTGTGATATATTGTACAATTCATTAGGTTAATGTAGATTTCCATTGTTGTGTTTAAGATGATGGTATTTTCTTCTCTGTTCTTTTCTTTTTTAATTTACTTGAAAAGCTGTAAATGGATGTTGGACCTTGCATGGAATTGAGGATGTCAAATGATAACTACCCAGTCAGTTTGGCACTTGGTATTTTGAATATTCAAAATGACACACCCATCGTACCCTTTGACTTTATAAGTAGTTTCTATAAAATGCCTTGGTTCTCAGTCCAGAGATATTTTAGGAGAATTTCTCATCAAAAGATTGAAAAAAGCGAGATACATTATTCTTCTAATTTCCCTTTTCTTTGGAATATAGGAGTAGGAAAAGATGAAACATGAATAAATAAACATACAGGAATATATTAGCAGACCGAACATGCTTTTATGACAATTGCTGTGAATGTGCTCAACTGTGCAGGTAAAAGACAGTAATAATAAACTTAATTTGGGTCAAAGGCCAAACCCCAACTATTAATAATTAACTGTAGACAAACTATATACAAATATAAATTACAGTTTAAGGTAGAAAATAGCAAAACAAACAAAAAGAACAGTTTAATAGTCACCAAAGCTACAGCTTAGAGTGAATATTTAATCTCCATAAACCTTTATGTGATCAGTGACAGCATAAAAATAAATAAAAAGGTGATACATGTTCATGAGGAAACTGATGAGCATAATTATCATGAAAAGTTTTAGCATTTGATTTTGTAGTTTAAAGAAGATAAGCAAGAATTTGGAGAATTTTAATGAAAATATTGACTTAAGATAGTTATCATATGTTACACACAGAATACATATTTGTTAAATGCCCTTGAACATTTACAAAAATTAATTAAGTAGAGTGTGATAAGAAAAATCTTAATACATTTCCAAAGGTTTCAGGAAATTATACAAAAAACATACAAACTTACATATATTTCACGATCAAGTTCAGAGTGAAATCTTATGGAGGAGATAAGATTTTGTTGGCATTCAGATAAACTGCAGCTTTCAACATTAAGTAACAACAACTACACACTCAGAAAAAACAAAAACAAACAATGAAACCTTTACTCAACTAGCTCACACAAAGGGAAATAAAGAGGTAAGGTAAACTTTGAGGTTGGTTGACCCACCCATTCAATTATGCATTTAAAACCTCAGGTTCTTCCCATCTTATATCTCTGCCATTCACACTATCTCAAAGCAGGTCTTAGGATAATTGCCAATTATAATTGCTGTGGCATATTTGTTCATATCCTGTAAGAAGGGGTAGCCTATCATCCTATTGTCCTTAAAAGTGAAGAAACATTTTTCAGAGCTCTCAGAAAAACTTAACACTTATTGTTCATCATGAAAAGTGGGATTTGCTTATCCCTTAACAAAACTGAACTGGGAGAATTCCATATGCTTCTTTGACTTTAGCTTGGTTACCTCTATCAACTCCAAACGAGAATATTGGGGCCTACCTACTGGCGTGGATTAATCAATATTCACCCCAAAATCTGGGATCAATCCCTAAACCCTGTGTTGGATGGGGAAAATGGATGCCTAATTGAGAAGTGGTATAATGCATGTCGAGAAGTCAATTACACATCTATTAGGTAAGGGGCACAATTCCTACTAGGTAGAAGTTATTTCTTATTTAGAAATCTCAAGTTTCAGTCTTAGGTAATGAAAAGTGCACACTTTGGAATCAGCTAGATACTGCACTTACTAGTTGTGCTACTTTGGGTGTTTTACTCCCTAAGTCTTTTCTTGCATCTATAAAATGGGGATAGTGGCTAGCTAACAGGATTGTTGCAAAGATTTAATAAGATGGCAGAAGAAACGTAAATGATAAAGCTACTCAGTAAGAGCTGTTTCATTTATGGTAATCCTTGTCTTCAATAATGGCAGAAAATGAGCACAAAGATACTCCCAACTCTTGCTGTTTAAACAGAAACTAACATGTAGAAATCAGCAATTAAGGCTATCCAATGTTAAATTCATTTCTATTTAATAGACAATATTATGATTTTAACATGAAAGAATGTATAAGAAGTACAGGGGAAATAGTCAAAGAGAGAAAACCAAAGAGCTAAGGAAGAAAGAGGAAGTTCTAAAAGGACATTCTGTAGACCTTTTTAATTCCTTTGGCTGCTTTTAAGATTTTCTGGTTTTAAGCAATCTGATTATGATGAATTTTAGAGTAGTCTTCTTTGGGGATTTTTTTTTGTGCCTTATTGAGTTTTTGGAGCTGTGAGTTTATATAGCTTTATCAAATTTGGAAATTTCCATTGTTTCTTTCTGTATATTTTTTGCACCTGTACAGTTCACTCCTTAAGAGAATCTGATTATACATACATTAGGCACCTGCAGTTGTTTTACAGCTCACTGATGGTCTCTTCATTTCTAAATTATTTTTTCTATCTGTGTTTTACTTTGGATAGTATCCACTGGCATGTCTTCAAGTTGACTGATTTTTTCTTCTGCAATATCTAATCTACCATTAATGCCATCACTGTATTTTTCATCTCACACATTGCAGTTTTCATCTCTAGAAGTTGAACTCGGGTCTTCTTTATATCTTCATTGTCTCTATTTAAATTTTTGGACCTATTGAAAATAGTTGCAAAAAATTGCTTTAATGTCCTTGCCTGCTAATTTTAACTTCTATGTTAGTTATGTTTAATTTTCATTTTTTCTTTGCATCATGGGTTGTATTTCCCTACATCCTCGTGTCTGATAAATTGCATGCCAAACATTGTGAATTTTGCCTTGATGGACCTTTTTTATTCCTATAAATATTCTTGAGGTTTGTTATGGAATGCAGCTAAGTTACTTGGACACTGTTTGATCCTTTCAAGTCTTGCTTTTAAGATTTGTTAGGTGGGATCACTGCAGCACTTAGGCTTGGGCTAATTATTCTCCATTCGTGAGATAAGACTCTTCCAAGCACCCTACCCAATGCCTAAGGAATTGAGATTTTTCTGTCTGGCTGATGGGAATAGGAATCTTTCTGGCCCTGAGTGAGAACTGGGCACTATTCTCTGTTATTTCAGAAGATTCTTTGCCCAGTCTTGTGCAGTTTTCTCACAGTGCCCATGAGGACACACGTGCTGGTCAGTACTCTGCTGAATACTCTAGGGACGCCCTGGAGCAGGGGTCCCCAACCCCCGGGCCGCAGACTGGTACTGGTCTGCAGCCTGTTAGGAACCGGGCCGTGCGGCAAGAGGTGAGCGGCGGGCAAGAGAAGCTTAGTCTGCCGCTCCCCATTGCTCGCACTACTGCCTGAACCACCCCACACACCCCCGGAAAAACTGTCTTCCACGAAACTGGTCCCTGGTGTCAAAAAGATTGGGGACCGCTGCCCTAGATTATTCAGCAGGTCTCCAGGTTTCCTCCGCTGTGTGCCTCTCTCTCCCTTGGTACTCTGTCATATGAACTCTACCGCCTTGGTCTCTCTGGACTCTCAGCTTGTCTCCTCAACTCAGGAAGCCTGCTGGCTCTGCCTGAGTCCCCTCCCTGAGCCATGTTCAGGAAACTCAAGCCAGTAAGCTGGGGTAACTGTAAGGCTCACCTCATTTGTTTCCCTTCTTTCAGCATTATTGTCCTTTATTACTTGATATCCAGTTTTGAAAACCACTGCTCTATATATTTTGTATGTGTATTTTTCCTTGGGGTGTGTGTGTGTGTGTTGGGTTGGGGGAGGTTGTTTCAGGCAGGAAGGTAAATCCAGACCCTGTTATTCCATCATAGCCAGAAACAAAAATCTTCAAACAAAAATTTTAAGTACAAAATTGCCAAGCTGTCAACAATTGTGTGATTAAACTTTCCAACCTTCTTTCCACTACTACAAAGCAGTCTTAGACAGAAAATTAAAAACTAAAAAGAGATTTACCAGACTCTGTAACAACCCTTATTTCTCATCTTTATAATGAAACAGGTATTTAAACAGCTAAATTTAAAATGTTTTTCTTACTATTTGCCAAGGGCTTTATATTTATTGTGTATTTTAATTCTCATAATAATCCTATAATGTAGGCAACATCATCCTTCTTTCAGAGGTGTAGAATCTGAGACTCAAGAAAGTTAATTAGCTATTATCCTCATGCATAAACCATTATCCTTAGGTTTAGGCATAAATAATTGTAGATAATAGCAATCAGTGAAACTTTATTAGTTGATATTCTATAAACAATGGATGTCAAAAAGCATAGCTGTATTCAAAAAGTATAATGCCAGCTAGAACAAAAACATTTGAAAAAAGTTAAAACTTTTGGGGCTTCCCTGGTGGTGCAGTGGTTGAGAGTCCGCCTGCCAATGCAGGGGAAAGTTAAAAGTTTTGAGTAATGGAAAGGAACGGTAAAAAACCCAGATCAGCTCATTATTATTCTCTGGCATAATTCTCAGACAGTTGGTTTGTAAGATTTAGAAAGAAATACAATTGAGATATTTTAAAAATACCTTTAATTTTTTGGATAAGTTTATTTGATTTACAGATTTGAGGGATGGTAGAGACCATATATTTTTAAATCAGTAAAGCATTTGAGAAATTTCCCCTGACCTTTACTTTGATATGACTATAATAAGAAAATGGAGATTCAGTTCTACAAAGTTAAAGGAACTTTTTTAAAACAAAGAACATAGACAGATGACTTTAAGTGCCTATTGAGATGCCTATTTTGAAGGTTAGGCATCAAAAAAAATTCAAGAAAAGGATGATTGGAAAGTATCCTGAAACCACCTATCCCCAAATAGTCTCTCTATAGGTAGGGTCAACAGGCACAATGCAGAAGGGGAGTGGTCAGTGGCTCCAAGGATGAGGGGAGGGAAAGAACTGTAGAAAAGTGATGCCCCTCAGAAAAGTATGTATGTGAAAATTGTCTACTACATTAAAAAGACCATTCATAAGGAATGAATTTGAGAGTTATTTTATTAAGAAAAATATAGTGTCATTAACAAAGTAATATGTACATTTAAAAAACTGCTTATAAAATAAATTAAAGATACATTCCATAAATTTAAAAAATATATACATTTAAACTCTAACAAAGGCACTTCTTCGGGATTGGCTTGCATGTACCACTCTTGTCTGTTAGATAATTTTTAAAATTTGGCTTAGAATACTTTCACAATATTTTGCTTGGAAATTATTTCAAATTGCTTCATTATATGTACAACTCTTGTGCACTCTTTTTTCTTTAATTCTCTTCTTTTGTAAATTTTTGGTCTAAAAAGACAAGAAGTGTCAGCACACATGGAAGAAATGTCTCCCTTTTAAACAGAGGTTTACATGCTATAGTGTTCAACTTTTTTCCTTGAAAAAGTTCTCCTTCTACTACACTTTTAGATCCTTTCTTTGAGCAGGGCTCATGTAGTTCCAGCTGAGAATTACTGCCACAAATTCAGTGGTTCAGGCATGAATGCTAAAAAAATGTCTCCTCCGACATCTGAAGGACAGTACTTCCCCCATATTATAAACCTACGTTAAACAATAAAAGCTTATAAAAATAAGCTAAGAAACCCTTTTATAATTAAAAAAAACTATTAGTGGTCTTTTAAATGTCACAGTTAGAGTTAACAGTTCCATCTACCTAATAAAGATGATTAACTTTGTTGCTGTGAAATGTGACTTTACCGAAGGTTTACTTTGTTTCTATGAAATGCGGCTGAAACGTCTCCACAGTTCTATCAAATATGAGACTTGTTCTAGGCATTTATCTGTTTTGACTTCTCTTTTCCTTCTTTTCTTCATTGTCTGAGTATTATTTATCTGTGGAATAGGAGAAGCAATAGTCAAAATTAATTGTCACCATCTTTGAGTGGCTGGTTATTTTGTCTTCTTTATGCAAATCTCTCAGTCTGTCCCCCAAGACACCTACAGCTTTCTCCAGAAGAATGCACTCCTGTCTCTCCACCCAAGTACTTCAAGGCCAAGCACCACCTCCTTCACAAGCCCTCTGCTAATTGCTCAGACATTTCTTTTGGAAATTCTTCTAGTGCTTCAGAGTGTTTTTCACTTAACTTGGCTCTCAATTACCTTACCTACTGTTTTATCATGGGTATTCCCTGTAGCACTGAGCACAACGCCTTATAGATAAGAAACACTATTTATTGAATGATTAAATTGATAAATAGCTGATGATTTCATGATCTCCCTGACAAGATCATAAATTCCTCAAGAAAAGGAGTCATCTCATGCCTCTTCATAGATACAATTCAGTAGACCTATTATTTGTACCCAAAGTGCTCCCACCTTCTGTCCCTTCCAACCTCCTAGATGTGCTACAGACACCTGAAGGCTTATTCTGAAGAGGAGTCTAACTGTCAAAAAAAGATTGCAATCGTCTGATATATTCCTTCACCTGAATTACTCTCAAGTAGTGACTGACTGGGCCTCCTAGACACACAGTATTCAGACCAATAAAGTTCACCAGGTTACAAAGCATGGTTACAAAGGCTTACCATCTACAGTCTGCTAAATCATAATTAAATATTATTGGTTTTAGGCTCTCTCCCTTTGGGCTTGGGAGAGGGCTGAAATAAATCACTCCAGACGTTCCCTTTCTCACATGTTGTCCAAACTTATCTAGCCTGTCCTCTATGCTCTTCTTACATGGATGAACATCACTGTGGCCATCTGTAGATTTGCCAGAGTCTCCTTAAGAGAAGGTATAGAGCCAAACAGGTTTTTCACATGGCTGCCTGGTATTGAGCTTCAATCTTCAGTCCCTAAAAACTAACAGCCTTGGTCACCCAGACACTCAGTGTGCAGACTGATAAAGTCCACCGGTTAATAGGCCGCAGTCATACAAATCTGCACTGTCTCTTTTTGTCTTTTTAAAAATTGTCATCAGGAAGATAAATTCCCTGCTTTTCTTGCCTGCTGAAATAAATATTTATTGAGAACTTGTTACATACCAGGCACCGTTCCAAGTGCTTTTACATATATTGACTCATTTAATCCTCATAAACACTCTATATGGGACTTGCTAGTATGATCCTCATTTTGCAGATGAAACTGAACACACAGAGGCTAAGTAATTTATCCAAATTTTCACAGAAGTTAGGGGGCTAGGATTCAAAATCAGGCAGGACTGTGCCCAGACTTCCTGCCCCTAGCTCTGCACTGTTTCCATATTTAAAGTTACACATTCATTCAAATGCACGTAACTGCGTATGCAAAAGATCCATTATGTAAAGAGAGAGCAATAGCACCCATAGAAGCAATTACGGAAACATGGAGTAGAGATTTAATGTATAATTTAACATTTAAAGAAAGACGTATACAATTATTAAATGATAAGCCCAAGCAATGCTGCTCATAATACTTTGGAATGGATAAGAATCTCATAAAGAGCCCATACACGGGGACTGTGATTTTGAAGGTCTAGCCTGGGTCCCTGGGAATTGGCTTTTGGACAACCACTCTCCCATGCTCGAGAAGCCAGGACATTCTGATATAGGAAGCTCAGTGTTCATACTTTGAAATACTGGCCTAAGGTTTAGAACACAATTCTGCCAAAAGAATCAGAACCCTAGAAACCGATGGGTTTCAATCCAGTTGTCAACGTGGGACTAACCGACAATCTACAGGTTTTACCCGCTCATGTGCCCTTCGAAAGACAGAACCTAAATAAAAGTCACAACTCTGCACGGAAGCCCTACTTGAATTCAAGGTTAGCTCCAAGATATTAAAATGCGACCTTCGGATGCATCGGTTTACCTGAATTCCGGAGTAGCCTGAGCACCTGAGGGAGAGCGTAGCATTAGTTTGCTTGGCGAAGGTTTCCTTGGCAAGTGAGGCGCAGCCGTATATGGGTTTAAAGGTAAAGTGCTCGATTTTAATGAGGCAATCCGGCTGCTCGCAGGCGGCAAAATTTACGAGAAAGGAAGAAAACGCCAGGGAGAAAAAAAAAGAGAGTTGATAAGACATGAGTGAAAGGGGCAGCGAGGGCGGGGGGAGGGAGAGGAGCGGGAGACACTACAAAGGCGATTCGAGCAGGAGGAAAGAGGTCTCGGGTGAGCAGAGGAGAAAGAGCCCAAGGAAGGCGAAGGAAGGAGGGGTGTTACACTGCAGAGGGCGCTTAGGGAGAAAGGACTCGCGCTGCTCTCGCTCCGCCCACGTCTGCAGGTCCGAGGGGCAGCGCTGAGAGCGGAGGCTCGCACCCCGCAAGGGGTGCCCCTGACGTCGTTCCCTGGTCCCCGTTCCCAATTTGCCTTTCCTCCCTAGGGCGAGGGGTAGGAGGAGCCTCTCCCGGACTCCCGCTCAGATCCGACAGACTTCCTCACCTTATATTAGAACGGAAGTGGCGTCCCGAGCTGGGCACCGGCGCAGAGGTTTCCCGCAGCCCAGACGTCCCTACTGGGTCAACGTCACCTGGGAGCCCAGTCACCACCTGGGGTTCTACCCACCGCAGGATACCTCCTCCCCGGGATGCCTGGCATCTCTCTGGAGAAAGCCAGAAGCACTAACCACTTACTCACCGCGTCTTCACAGTAGACGAACTTGTTAAACCTGATACTCTTCGTCTGGAAGAAAGAAAAAATAGCATAGGACAAAGAGGGTCAAGACTTAAATTCACGGGAGTAATCATCGCACCACCCCCTTCCATTGTTCCCAGGTTTTAAAGATGCTCTGAAAGCAGTTTCCATTTAGGAACTTGTTTCCTTTGCGTCTGTTTCTGTGTTTGACAAGGTAGTGAAACATATAGGGTCTTCAGATAGTGCCTGCTAGTGTTTGAAACTGGGTATCAAATGATCCTGTCCTAGAGGGAGATCTTCATGCATTTCACACATACATGCTCTATCCAGAAACTAGAATAATCAGGAAAATGATTCCTACTGTATATTAAACAATCTGAAGTACCTTTATCCCACAATGGCATCCTAAAGCATCTAGAAAACTAGAAAGACCTGAAGCGTACATTTTACCAGGCTATCCTCACTGGGTAGGGCTTAGCTCACAAGAATTCCCTCCTCTCTTTCTCTTTCTTTCTCAAGCCCTTAATCACTGTCTTTTTTCCCCCCCCACTAGTGAGGAGGATTTAACAGAGAGTAGACAACCTTGCTGGACACCTATCAATATCTGCTCATCATCAGCATCTGCACATTAATTAGTGTGCCAATTTCTAGGTAGTCAGTTTTGAAGCCAATATATTTCAGTACCACTTGTAAATTTTTTTTTGACAAAATGCTGGGCCATGATTATTTTCCAAATTATTTTTCTTTCCTTGAAAGTTAAATTGTAGTGTGTGTGTGCCTACTCTTACAATAAAAATACATTTCAAAAAAGTTTCTTCACTTACCCCATTTATATATACATTCAGTTCTGGATGAATGACGTCCTGGTAAATATCTTTAATATTCTTAAAGTCACAGTCAGTAAAATTGTAGGTTAGCACGAGCTCTACCAGTTGCAAGATGAAGATCTTCCTGAAAAAAACTGAACAAATAATAAGGTATCAGGCAATGTACTTGGAAACCCAATCCCACCCCAGTTTCACACTAAACTCTTTCCACCAACACTGAATTGCTTCTAGAGCTGCAGGGCCTGCCTTAGGGGTAGGTGCCCAGGCACCACTTGTTGCCTCTCATTCCCAGTGCACACGAAGCCCATATTCACCCATATTGTTGCCTTAGGTTGGAGTCTCCCTGATGCTCTAGAGCTTTCTGGCTCCACATATATAACACCTAAACGCCTACGGGCTCTTTTCTCCTAGGCCAATGATTTTCCTTGTGGTCATTCTCTTCCTTTATAGAATTCTAAATTGATGACATGAAAGAAAAAGCCTAGACAAATCTATGGAATTTTAACATTAGTAAAATCATCAGAATTTCCCTCACCTTCCTCCTTTTGTCTTTGCCCTAAACCTTTGATATGTGCCTGAATGTGCTTTAAGAAAGAGATAACCACATCTTTCTCCTACAGGGCTGGTTCTAAGACCAAATGCCTTTCTTGGGAATAACACCCCAAACAGTAACCACTGTAAAAAGTAGGTACCACTGCTCCTGCATGCTGTACACTCTGAGCATTTCCTTTGGCCACCTCCAACTAGTGCTTTTCCTTCTCTGTGGCTAGTGAGAAAACGCATGTGCTCACTTAATGGGATACTTTGGAGGGTGGGTGCAGCTTCAGGTTTGGACTGCACTTCCAGATAAAGGCATTAAATATGCATTAGTGACCAGAACCATAGGGGCAGGGACGATAAGAAATTGAAATGAATGGGAAAAGATCTGATGGGCCTCACCCTCAAAAAACTTACTTTCCAAAGCACTTAACCAACTTCGTGAAAGTGCTACTTTTGGGTGACTGGGGCCAACTTAGGGGCTGCAGTCCCTCTAGCAAGTTCTGTAGGTGTTAAGAACTTTTTTTTTTTCTTTCTTTCTTTTTCTTTTTTTTTTTTTTTTTGCGATACTTGGGCCTCTCACCGTTGTGGCCTCTCCCGCTGCGGAGCACAGGCTCCGGACGCGCAGGCTCAGCGGCCATGGCTCACGGGCCCAGCCGCTCCGCGGCATGTGGGATCCCTCCGGACCGGGTCACGAACCCGTGTCCCCTGCATCGGCAAGCGGACTCCCAACCACTGCGCCACCAGGGAAGCCCCTCAAGAACTTTTAAACCCACAAAGTCCACGGTCCTGTCACCTTCACAGCCCCGCTCTTCAGGGCTGCGTTTAGGAACTGGAACTCTAGACGCCAGGATCCCGGCAGACCGCACGGCGCAGTGAGCAGCGAAGCAAGCGGGGCAAGGTGCTGTCCAGCGCGCAGCTCGCCCGCAGGCTCGCACAATTCGTGCGCCCGGCGCCCCGGCGCCGAGCCTTAGCCCCACGCTGCGTAGCCTGGACAATTTCGGTCAGCTGGGGCCTGAGCTCCGGCACCTGTTTTAGGGACGGGAGAAGCAACGAGATGGCGGGCTTGGATTTGCCCTCGCAAACTCGTGTGAATCCAGAAAACGGAGTTTAAACGCTGCGAAGTGAGTTAGGGAGAGCGCCCTAGAGGATGCCTAGCCGCCTTCCGTGCTATGACAGCGCCAACAGGGAGTTGAAGGGAAGGAAGACCCAAACCGACGGGGCTGCTGGGGGAATGAACCCCTCTCCAGACGAGATTGGCCCGCGCTGCCCCGGGCTCTCCTGACACCCAACTCCCCTCTTGCCCCCCTTCCATCCCCCAACCGCCTTGCGTGTCAGAGCCTGCAGAGTCCAGGTCCTTGGGAAGTTCCTAGGAGTCATCTCCGGAGCCGCCGTGAGCTGCCCAAACAAACAGGGCGCCCCACGTGAGTACTAGTAAATGTCACAGGCCACGCCGAGCCTGGGAACATCAGGGGGTGGCGAGCGAAGCAGGAAAAGTACGGAATCGGGGTGGTGGGTGGGGTGAGGACGCGAGCCAGAAGTGAACTTTTTTTATAGACGGCGTTCCACAGCTGTACCAGTACAGCTGGACCCAATTCGCTCGTTAATGCCTGGTGGTAAAGGTTGTGGCGCTAATAGGAGTGTAGGACAGCCGCTGATTCACCGCTGACTTCAAAGATGGGCTTTTCTGGAACCCTCCAAGTCTAGGATTTAATGTCGTGGCAGTAACCTTTGAAGAGAATTCCTCCGCCTCTCTCTCTCTGCATCACCAACTTTTCAGGGTCTTGTGGGATGATGCCAAAGCCTGATTCATCTGCTATGACATGAGAGGTGTTTCTGATCGGCAGCTGGAGATTGGGTAGGAGGACAGGATCCTGAGACACAGCTTTCTTCACTGGGTTGGGATATGCTGAGGGGGCAGGGGCAGAGGAAAGCAGCTTTTGCCCAGGTTCCACTTGCATTCTTCTAGGGCAGGGGTCCCCAACGCCCCTGGCCATGGCTGGTAGCGGTCCATGGCCTGTTAGGAACCCGTTGCTCATCAGGAGGTGAGTGGTGGGCTGGGGAGCGAAGCTTCATCTGTATTTACAGCTGCCCGCCCCCGCTCACATTATGGCCTGAACTCTGCCTTGTGTCAGCATTATGGTGAGTTGTATAATTATTGCATTATATATTACAATGTAATAATAGAAATAAAGTGCACAATAAATGTAATGCGCTTGAATCGTCCTGAAACCATCCCCTCCTCCAATCTGTGCAAAAATTGTTGTTCCACGAAACCAGTCCCTGGTGCCAAAATAGTTGGGGACCGCTGTTCTACGGTGTAACCGAGCTGCCTCCCTTCCTTTGTTTCTTCCTTTAAAACTGCGTCTATGGCGGTGTTTGTTGAGATAGGGCATACAGTGTTCCCCTCCCTCCTCAGACATCCTGGAAGATGTCTCTTTGCCTGTTAAACACTGCTAAACACTTGTGCCTGGGGACCCCAATTACCTTATCTATTATTATGTGGCCTCTTAGATCACTTCAATCATATCACTTTTCTGCTCAAAAACTCTTGGTAAACCCCGGTTGCCTTGACATTTACAATCATCCTTCCCCACCTGGCTCCAAGCTGTCTTTCCAGCCTTGTCTCCTTTATTCTCCTAGGCTTCTGCCAAATAGCAGCTGAAGGTAATATGCTCTAAAGGTGTCCTTAGCTTTCTTCTTCCCAGCCTCACATCCTCAGGTGTAGGCATTCTCCTGTTATTCAATGCTCATTTCACTGGACATCTCCTCCAAAAGTGGTCTCTTACCTGGATGTGACCTCACTTTCCTTTAAGCCATATTTATTTTGGGCTTCCCTCTTATGACCTCCATTTATTATATAATATATCAATAATGTTTTTCAACCTTATATTTTTACTGGACTGTGCATTCCTTAGAAACAGGGAATGGTTTATAATAATTGATTTGTTCCGTATCAATTTAATTTTTTCCAAAAACATTTGAAGTGGCTTGCTGTAAATGCATTGGTACTAGAAGGTAAAAAAACAGTCAAGATAAGACAGAGGAAAGGTACCAAGACATAAGGAAGGTGAGGGAAGGCCATAGAAGAATACTATTAAGAAATGAAGAATTAAGACAAGTTCAAAAGTGAATTCTGATCTTCCAAACAACCATTGCAAAGGAGAGAATATGATGGACTCTACAAGTTCATTAGGGGAAGCCAATTTTTCTTATGCCTATTATCATCATAGTTAGCACTGTAAGGCTCAGCTTATGTGCTATATAATATATACTCAAATTCTCAATAAGTTGAAGTATATATTAATCTTCTTTTAAGATCATTGTCAGGAAGCAAATCATTTCCTCTTGAAAGAAGCTCTCTATAAAGATTTCTCTTTATAACTTTTTGCTACTGTACTCCTAGAATCCACTTAGGCCTTGCCTGGGACAACCATTCAGGTAAGGGCATCTCTGAAAATTCCTAGTGGGCTGAAGAGCGTTTTCTCTCTTTCTATTTGGTCAAATGCTAAAGATGTGAACAGTAGCTTCATGTATAGTTTGGGAAATCCTAGGTTAGGTCAAGAAGGGTATCTTCCATGTGGTAGGAAAGTGATATGATTTGTAGCACTCTGTGATTACTCGGAGAACTAAGGTAATACTCTCACCCATGAGATGGGCCAGAAAATGACCCAGAACCCAGCTCTCTTTTCTCCTACCCTCACTAAAAAGGTGTCATTTATTTATTTCTTTAATTTTTTATTTCTTATTTTATTAATAGTTCCCTTTCTTTTTCATTCCCTTATTTTTTCCCTCCCATCTTTTAAATTTACTTCTTTCCTCCTCTTCTTTTAACTATCCAGAGTATTTAAAGTAGCTAGTCCTCATGGGAAATTCAGTTGGTGTTTGAAGTAGATCCAAGTTGTTAGGAAAAAAGCATACTATTTTTTTTTTTTACCTTATTAAATCATAGTGTCATTGGACTTTAAAAAATGGAAGCGTTATCAGATAGGTTATTGATGAAATGGGAGAGATCTCCCTCTATGGATAAGAAAAGTGGATAACACCAAACTTGGTAATATTTTAAGATGTGTGACAATGGACTTTCCCCAGCAGATGGGTATTCTTTTGGGCCTGGAAGTAAAGTGAATTACTCTAGATTCTCCAGGATGCTGGTCATATAATTACTCCTCCTCTTGGTTTTCATATACTCATGCAGAAAGGAAGGGCCACACTTTGCAGTGGTGAACATTCTTTCTTTCTTGATACTCTACCTTCATTGTTCATCAGCATAGTATAGTATTTATGTAATGTGCAGTATGTAATGTCAATGTATGATTTGTGATAACTGCAGCATATATCCATTTTGTCCATTAATTTTGTGTTATATACTTGTACTCAAGCAGCCTTGCTGTCGGTCTGAAGCATTGACTGGTATCAACAAACTCCATACTTCCTCTAAGATCCTTTGGGGATATTTGTAGACCAGAAAGTGATGTGAGGGAGTTTCCTGTGACAAATGCAAAAAACATCCCTTTTTTCTTGTTTTATTCTCAGGCTGGTTATACCTGCATAATCAGCCTATGGCCGAGAAATATTGCCAGATATTTTTATATTAGGGAGTGAAGAAGTCTAAATACATGCATAAAAACCTAGTGCTTGTGCTCATTCCTCTGGAGAGAAACAGTGTAAACCTCATCCAATTGGAGTTAAAAGATCTTGCTTACTTTACTGTTTTCTACGCTCTAATAGGAAATGAACAAGGAGAGGATTATTCAAGAAGGTAGAAGTTGAGCTTTCTTAGAATGCTTCAAAAATGCTGTCGAAGAGGTCAGAGCTGAAGGATAGTTCCAGTGCTGGATACCTTTGCAAGGATATTTACTAGGCTGGATATTTTCTCTTTTCCCCTCCAGGTATATTCTTCACCCTTCCCTATCCTGCTTTGTACATCAGGGAAGCTGACCCATAGGACTGTATCAACAGGCTCCTTTGACTTCTGGCTGGGTTCAGACAATGGGAGATATTGACAAGAGATCAGAGGGTAGGAGGACAGCGAAGGTGGGATTTTAATTCACTCACTTTATCCCTGTTAGCTCCTCATAGATGGGATGCTTTTCTCTCCTCAGGGCCTCAGATTGTGTTGATTGACTTTTTCATCTTTCTACCTTTCAGGTTCTGGTAACCATGCCCTTCCTCTCTCTGTCTCTTTAGATCTAGGGGTGATAATAGCTCTTATTCTTGTTAGCCTGGAGGTACTGCTCTACTTGAAATGTTATGATTTGGCTGGGCTAGGCCCAGTTTATACCCATTGTCTTGGCATAATTAATTAATAAATCTTCCTCATACCCTCAAAAGTAGCACAATTTAAACGATAAATTATATGATTATCAATTTCCCTATAGTTCCTTTGTTAAACTCTCCTACAATTGCCCAGTTTAAATGTGCCATTTGTTTCCTGTGGGCCCCCTAATGGAAACAGTTACCTATAGTCATCACCAGTAGATCATCACCTGAAGCCATCATCTAACATTCCTTTCCTCACCTTTTGTGTCTACCTTGTGGCATCATACTAGTTTTACAACTTTTGCCCAGGAAATCATGGCTCTTGATACGTAATTAACTTTTTTTCTAAAATTTAGACTTTTTCCTGCTCTTAACTGTGAAAGATGAGTTATAAGAAATTCTGCAATTTTCTTTTTTTTTTTCAAATGACATGTCTTTATAGTAATATCACCAGCCAGGATTTGTAAGAAAGCTACCCATCTACTGATTCTATTGTGTAATTTGCTTTTTAGTTGAGCCCTTACTGTTTATGTATAAAAGGGTTTTAAAAAAAGTGACCGTTATGTGAGTCAAGTGGTATGTGAGTCAGTAGCCATTAGCTTATTTCTTATCTGGTATGTTGGAGGCCGTCCAAAGATCTCCCCTATAGTAAATCCCACTACGCCCAGTAATGATATCTGGGTTAAGCAATCACCCTAAATATTTTCTCTCTTAAACATAATAAACTCCTAACAACTAGTTTATGATTGTGCCTCATTAAGGCCTACTTTCTTTCCATAGAGCCAGTCAGGGTTTCTGAGAAGGGGCCGCCCAAGAATTCTAGAATTCCAGACTCGTGGTGAGGGTGGAGGAAGGAAAACAAAGAAAAGGAGAAGGAGACTGGAAAGTTGAGGGTGATAAATGGACAGCAAATAAATATGGAGTCTAAGAATTTGACCTGGGGCCTGTCCTCAGGTGGGATTATCACCTAGAAAAAATGCTGGCGGTTTACAGCAGGTGGTCAGCAAACTACAGCCTGTAGGCTGAATCCTATCCACCTGCTTATTTTCGCAAAGAGTTTATTGGGGCACAGCAACACCCATTTGTTTACAGCATTGTCTGCCTGCTTCTGCTCTGCAAAGACAGAGTTAAATAGTTGAGACAGAAACCATCTGGCCTGCAAAGCTTCATATTTGGTATCTGGCCTTTTACAGAAGTTTGAAGACTTCTGGTTTAGAGAATTATTCCACTTAGCCTTTTAATAGGTTTGGTTGTTCACTTTCTATGGTGTTTACCATCCTTTTATCAAAAAGAAGATCATCAACAGTGTGTGAGGATCCTGTGGCCCCAAACCAGTAATTTCTCCATGACTTATAGTCTTTTAATCAAGGGAATTTTCCCCCTTTTGTTCTGACTTCTTACCCTTGTTCCTCAAAATTTGTACTGTGAACTTTTAATTCACAATAAGTACCTAGGAATATTGATTATACTCCCAAGTTCCTAAGTCCTTTCTCATGTACTTCTAACAGTTTTAAAAGTTCCAATCTCTTTTAGAAAACAGTTGTTCCAAAAATGCATTTGAAAGCAAGAGATGGAGTCTATAAACAAGATATACAATGAGTACTTCATTCTTTGTTCTTTTACAAAACCAGGAAAGAACCTGGATAACTCCATATCTCAGAGAATACAGACTACTCTCACCTGTTTGAAAGAAGAGATTTATAGAATTGTATTGTGATTGTTATTCCTATTAGAAGAATGTGCCAGTGTACAACTTCATTGTAATTGAATTCAACGAAGAATACTTGCGTTTCCTCGAAACCCCCAAACTTTCCTGATACTGAATTATTTTCCATTTATACTCATATTTTTATAAAGTGAGTCAGAGTTTTTTTTTTAATTGGTGACTTTTCTTCAAGAGATTTCTTCTAGAGGACAGTAGTTTTTGAATAATGTTGATAATTTCAGACCTATGCATTTGAATTCATAGTATCATGCTTATATCTGCATTCAACTTAGGGCCTAGCACATTGACTCATTATATCTTCATGTAACTCAATTCTATTTAATATTTATTAAGCAACTACTAGTTGCACTGAAGTAAATCCAAAGATTCAGATAATGCCCTATGGTATTTTGTTTTATAAACAAATGATTTTATTTATTTTTGTTTGTTTTAAAATTTTATTTATTTATTTTTGGCTGCATTGGGTCTTTGTTCCTGCGTGGGGGCTTTCTCTACTTGTGGCGAGCGGGGGCTAATGTTCGTTGCAGTGTGTGGGCTTCTCATTGCGGTGGCTTCTCTTGCTGCGGAGCACAGGCTCTAGGTGTGCAGGCTTCAGTAGTTGTAGCATGTGGGCTCAGTAGTTGTGGCTTGTGGGCTCTAGAGCGCAGGCTCCGTAGTTGTGGCGCACAGGCTTAGCTGCTCCATGGCATGTGGGATCTTCCCGGACCAGGGATTGAACCCATGTCCCCTGCATTGGCAGGGGGATTCTTAACCACTGTGCCACCAGGGAAGTCCCTAAATAAATGATTTTTTAAAGAAACATGAGATATAATAATTAAAACAATATAGTGGGTCAGTGAATAGTCACTTAGTTCAAGAATCAGGAGATGAGGGCATATGATCCTTACTTTGACTCAGGGCAATTTGCTTACACATTCTCTTTTCTCTTTATGCCTCACTGGGATGATTTAAAGAGGAGTTAATATACACAAAAGCCCTTGAATATTTGGGGAGAGGCCCAGTTGTGCATTTTATGAGTTAAAGTGCAAAAACAATGAGCACACAAGTCTCTTCTTCAGATAGATTGAACACCATTAGGTGTCTCAGTGGGTGTGTGCAGCCTCACCTGCACCTGAGAAACAGGGATCCTGAGCACTTATATAATGAGCAGTCATGGCCATTTATCTATTTGGGCAAAGGGTTTGGAGTGACAATCTTCATGAGTCATTATTTTTCAATTGCAGAGTGAGGCTAAGTATCTGTTTTCCTCTGCTTAGGCTTCAATAACAGAATAGCATAAACTGGGTGGCTTAAACAAGAGACACTTATTTCTCACAGTTCTGAAGGCTGGGGAGTTCATGATCAAGGTGCTGGCAGATTGGTTTCTGGTAAGAGCTCTCTTCCTGGCTTGCAGACATCTGCATCCTCATATGGCAAAGAGAGAGAGAGAGAGATCATCTCTCCAGTGTCTCTTCTTGTAAGAACACTAATTCCATTATGAGGGATCCACACATATGACCTAATTACCTGCCAAAGGCCCCATCTCCAAAGACCATCACATTGGGGATTAGGGCTTCAACATCTGAATTTTTTTGTCTGGGGTTGGGGGTAGGGGACACAAACATTCAGTCTATAACATGCATATCTATCTGACAAGTTGTAGAAAACAAGCATTCCTTAGTTGGAAACTAGGGTCTAGATCCTCGAGGCCAGGAACTTCTACTTCTTTTCAGTCTCCATGGTAGATAAAAAATACACATTTATTGATGACTGATTAAAAAAAGTACTAGATGAAATCATTAAACATAATACTCAAATCATCTTTATGTTCTGTATTTTAGGAAATGGGAACTATTTTAAAGATACAGAAATTGTAGAGAATAACAAAACATCCATATCCCTGCTAATCAACTCTAACAGTTTTAACATTTTGCCATATTTGCTTCAGATGTTTTAAAAAAGAAATACAACATTACAGATGCTATGCACTATGGATTAACTAATCATATTATATCAATGTTAAATTTTCTCATTTTGATAATTATACCATCGTTATTATTTAAGGGTAAAGGAGCGTTATGTGTGCAACCTACTCTCAAATAATTCAGAAAAAAGTGTGTGTGTGTGTGTGTGTGTGTGTGTGTATGTGTGTGTAGGGAAAGAGAGAAAAAAGAATAAGAGAATAAGAGAGGATAGAGATGAAAAAATAGATAAAGTGAGGTAAAGGATATATGAGAGCTCTTTGTTCTAGTCTTGTACTGTTACCTAAATTTCAAATTATATCAAAATGAAAACCTGCCAAATAATCACAGATAAATTTGAAGCCTCTGTGTGTCATTCCATAATTCCTATAATTACTATTCCTTTCCCAAAGTAATTATTACTATGAATTTGGCGTTTATCATTCCCATGCATAGTTTTGTAATTTTTTAAACAAATATATATGTTCGAAAACAATTTAGTTTCTAAAAACTTTATATGAATACTATTCTTTTTATATTCTTCTAGAGATATTATATACATATGTATATATGTACATATGTTTATACATAGCACCAAAATGTTATATGTATCTGTTTATTTCTATTTTCACAGAAATGGTAACAGTGTAATACACTATTATGAGCCCTCTTTTCTTCAAATAATAATATGCTTTAGACACTGTTTCCAGTTATTTCATAAAGAATTTTTGTTGTTTCACAGTACTCCATTTGTATGAAAACATCAAAATTTATTTAAAGTTTCCTGTTTTTATGAAATTATTTCCAATCTGCTATATGAAATAATGCTTCAGTGAATAACTTTGTGCATTCATCAGTTAGCACATTTTGCCCATGTGTGAATTATCTGTAAGATAAATTCCTACAAGTAAAGTTGCTGTCAAAAGGTATATTCATTTGTAATTTGGGTAGATATTATCTATCTATCTACATCATCCATTATCTATCTACAGAGTTACCAATAATATAGTCTCACATCAGTAACATATGAGAACATGGGTTCCCTGTCAACATAGGATGTTAAGAAAATTACTTATTTTGCCAAGTTGATGGGTGAAAAATTATTTTTCCTTGTGGTTGCTTTAAAGTTTATTGTAAAAATCTCTAGTTTATGTAGTTTAAGGGTCATTTAAATTTCATTTTTTATGTGAGCTCTGTGCTTAAATGCTTTGTCTGATTTTCTAAATTGTTGTTGGTAATTTTCTTATTAATTTGAGAGAGAGCTTTATAAATTAAGGGAAATTATCCCTTTGTCATGTAAATAGAAAATATTATCTTTAGGTTTGTGATTTGTCTTTGACTCTGCCTATAGTGGTTTCTGCTGTGCAGGTTTATTTTTTAAAATCTAATTGAATTAATCAGTATTTTTTCTCGTGTCTTCTTTTGTGTCATAGCTAGAAAGCCCTTACCCATTCTGGATTGAAAACAAGGAAACAATTTTTGTTCATACTAGTACTATCATGGTTTCAATTTTTACATTTAAATCATTGATCTCTCTGGAATTTACTCTGGGTTAGGTGTAAGACGGGTATCTACTTTTTTTTCTTAAACAGATGGTTATCTGAATATTAACTTTTGAATAATTCATTTTCTTCCATTGATTATAAAAGATACCTTGTCATATACCTAGATGCATATGTGCCAATATAAAACCATAGTTTTATATTATTACAGTTTTATTTTAAAATTTACTCCTGATAATGTTTTTTGCTCTGAAATCTACTTTGTCTAATATTAATAGAGTCATCCCAGCTTTTGATTAATGAAAGCATGGTATATCTTTATCCACATTTTTATTTTTAACCTATTTACATCTTACCTTTAAAGTTGGTTTCTTGTAGCTCTTGTTCTTTTTATATAATCTGACAATCACTTGCCTTTTAATCTGAATACCTATTGGTAGATGCAAATTATTACATTCAGAATGGATAAATGACAAGGTCCTACAGTATAGCACAGGAAATTATCAATATATCCAATCTCCTGGGATAAACCATAATGGAAAAGAAAATTTAAAAAGGAATGTGTATATGGGTAAAACTGAGTCACTTTGCTGTACAGCAGAGATTGGCACAGCATTGTAAATCAACTATATTTCGATAAAAAAACTTCACAAAAAAAGAAATAAAAGGCATCCAAATTAGAAAGGAAGAAGTAAAATTGTCTCTATTTGCAGATGACATGATATTATATATAGAAAACAGTAAAGACTCCCCCAAAAAACCGTTAGAATAAATAAATTCAGTAAAGTTGCAAGATACAAAATTGATATATGAAAATCAGTCGCACTTCTATGCATTAACAGTGAACTATCAGAAAGAGAAATTAAGAAAACAATCCCATTTATAATAGCATCACAAAGAAAATCTTCAACACTGCTTCTAGGTTATTTGGTTATGATATGTGCCTTAATGTAGTTTTCATCATGGTTCTTGTGCTTGGGTTTTGTTGAACTTGAATCTGTGAGTTTGTAATTTTCATCAAATTTGGAAAATGGCCATTATTTCTTCAAATATTTTTGTTTATTCCTCCTTTTTTGGGAGCACCAATTACATATCTGTTGAGCCACTTGAAGTCGTCCTGAAGTTCAATGATTTCTTATGCATTTTTTAAAACATTTACTATGTGTTTCATTTTGGATTGTTTCTATTGGCATATCGTCAAGTTAATCTTTTTTTTCTCCTGCCAAGTCTAATGTGCTGTTAATGCCATTAAATGTATTTTTAATTTTAGCTGTTGCATATTTTTTGTTTCTAGAAATTCGATTTGGAATTGTTTTTATATCCTATGCTTCTATTTAGCAAACTCAAATTTTCTCTATCTTATTAAACATATTGAATATAGTTCTATTAACTAATGTCCTTTCTAATAATTCCATTATCTCTGTTATTTCTGGATCTGTTTCTATTGATTGATTTTTTTTTCCTACTCATTATTGGTGGCATTTTCTTCTTTCTTGTACTCCTAGTAATTTTGATTGGATCAGTGATATTGTGGATTTTACCTTGTTAAAAGTTGGATTTTTATTTTTATTTATTTATTTATTTTTTACATCTTTGAGTATAATTGCTTTACAATGGTGTGTTAGTTTCTCCTTTATAACAAACTGAATCAGTTATACATAAACATATGTTCCCATATCTCTTCCCTCTTGCGTCTCCCTCCCACCCACCCTCCCTATCCCACCCCTCCAGGCAGTCACAAAGCACGGAGCTGATCTCCCTGTGCTATGCAGCTGCTTCCCACTAGCTATCTACCTTACGTTTGGTAGTGTATATATGTCCATGCCTCTCTCTTGCTTTGTCACAGCTTACCCTTCCCCCTCCCCATATCCTCAAGTCCATTCTCTAGTAGGTCTGTGTCTTTATTTCTGTCTTACCCCTAGGTGCTTCATGACATATTTTTCCCTTAAATTCCATATATATGTGTTAGCATACAGTATTTGTCTTTCTCTTTCTGACTTACTTCACTCTGTATGACAGACTCTAGGTCTATCCACCTCAGTACAAATAGTTCAATGTCATTTCTTTTTATGGCTGAGTAATATTCCATTGTATATATGTGCCACATCTTCTTTATCCATTCATCCGATGATGGACACTTAGGTTGTTTCCATCTCCGGGCTATTGTAAATAGAGCTGCAATGAACATTTTGGTACATGACTTTTTTGAATTATGGTTTTCTCAGGGTATATGACCAGTAGTGGGATTGCTGGGTCATATGGTAGTTTTATTTGTAGTTTTTTAAGGAACCTCCATACTGTTCTCCACAGTGGCCGTATCAATTTACATTCCCACTAACAGTGCAAGAGAGTTCCCTTTTCTCCACACCCTCTCCAGCATTTATTGCTTCTAGATTTTTTGATCATGGCCATTCTGACTGGTGTGAGATGATATCTCATTGTAGCTTTGACTTGCATTTCTCTAATGATTAATGATGTTGAGCATTCTTTCATGTGTTTGTTGGGAGTCTGCATATCTTCTTTGGAGAAATGTCTATTTAGGTCTTTTGCCCATTTTTGGATTGGGTTGTTTGTTTTCTTTGTTATTGAGCTGCATGAGCTGCTTATAAGTTTGGAGATTAATCCTTTGTCAGTTGCTTCATTTGCAAATATTTTCTCCCATCCTGAGGGTTGTCTTTTGGTCTTATTTATGGTTTCCATTGTTATGTAAAAGCTTTGAAGTTTCATTAGGTCCCATTTGTTTATTTTTGTTTTTATTTCCATTTCTCTAGGAGGTGAGTCAAAAAGGATCTTGCTGTTATTTATGCCATAGAGTGTTCTGCCTATGTTTTCCTCTAGGAGTTTGATAGTTTCTGGCCTTACATTTAGGTCTTTAATCCATTTGGAGTTTATTTTTGTGTATGGTGTTAGGGAGTGATCTAATCTCATACTTTTACATGTACCTGTCCAGTTTTCCCAGCACCACTTATTGAAGAGGCTGTCCTTTCTCCACTGTACATTCCTGCCTCCTTTATCAAAGATAAGGTGGCCATATGTGCGTGGGTTTATCTCTGGGCTTTCTATCCTGTTCCATTAATCTATCTTTATGTTTTTGTGCCAGTACCATACTGTCTTGATTACTGTAGCTTTGTGGTATAGTCTGAAGTCAGTGATCCTGATTCCTCCAGCTCCGTTTTTCTCAAGTTTGCTTTGGCTATTCGGGGTCTTTTGTGTTTCCATACAAATTGTGAAATGTTTTGTTCTAGTTCTGTGAAAAATGCCAGTGGTAGTTTGATAGGGATTGCATTGAATCTGTAGATTGCTTTGGGTAGTAGAGTCATTATCACAATGTTGATTCTTCCAATCCAAGAACATGGTATATCTCTCCATCTATTTGTATCATCTTTAATCTCTTTCATCAGTGTCTTATAATTTTCTGCATACAGGTCTTTTGTCTCCTTAGGTAGGTTTATTCCTACATATTTTATTCTTTTTGTTGCAATGGTACATGGGAGTGTTTTCTGGATTTCACTTTCAGATTTTTCATCATTAGTGTATAGGAATGCCAGAGATTTCTGTGCACTAATTTTATATCCTGCTACTTTACCAAATTCATTGATTAGCTCTAGTATTTTTCTGGTAGCATCTTTAGCATTCTCTATCTATAGTATCATGTCATCTGCAAACAGTGACAGCTTTACTTCTTCTTTTCTGATTTGGATTCCTTTTATTTCCTTTTCTTCTCTGATTGCTGTGGCTAAAACTTCCAAAACTATGTTGAATAAGAGTGGTGAGAGTGGGCAACCTTGTCTTGTTCCTGATCTTAGTGGAAATGCTTTCAGTTTTTCACCATTGAGGGTGATGTTGGCTGTGGATTTGTCATATATGGCCTTTATTATGTTGAGGAAAGTTCCCTCTTTGCCTACTTTCTGCAGGGTTTTTATCATAAATGGGTGTTGAATTTTATCAAAAGCTTTCTTTGCATCTACTGAGATTATATATGGTTTTTCTCCTTCATTTTTTTAATATGGTGTATCACGTTGATTGATTTGCATATATTGAAGAATCCTTGCATTCCTGGAATAAGTCCCACTTGATCATGGTGTATGATCCGTTTAATGTGCTGTTGGATTCTGTTTGCTAGTATTTTGTTGAGGATTTTTGCATATGTTCATCAGTGATATTGGCCTGTAGTTTTCTTTCTTTGTGACATCCTTGTCTGGTTGTGGTATCAGGGTGATGGTGGCCTCATAGAATGAGTTTGGGAGTGTTCCTCCCTTTGCTATATTTTGGAAGAGTTTGAGAAGGATAGGTGTTAGCTCATCGCTAAATGTTTGATTGAATTCACCTGTGAAGCCATCTGGTCCTGGGCTTTTGTTTGTTGGAAGATTTTTAATCACAGTTTCAATTTCAGTGCTTGTGATTGGTCTGTTCATATTTTCTATCTCTTCCTGATTCAGTCTCGGCAGGTTGTGCATTTCTAAGCATTTGTCCATTTCTTCCAGGTTGTCCATTTTATTGGCATAGTGTTGCTTGTAGTAATCTCTCATGATCTTTTGTATTTCTGCAGTGTCAGTTGTTACTTCTCCTTTTTCATTTCTAATTCTATTGATCTGAGTCTTCTCCCTTTTTTCTTGATGAGTCTGGCTAATGGTTTATCAATTTTGTTTTTCTTCTCAAAGAACCAGCTTTTAGTTTTATTGATCTTTGCTATCATTTCCTTCATTTATTTTTCATTTATTTCTGATCTGATTTTTATGATTTCTTTCCTTCTGCTAACTTTGGGAATTTTTTGTTCTTCTTTCTCTAATTGCTTTAGGTGCAAGGTTAGGTTGTTTATTCGAGATGTTTCCTGTTTCTTAAGGTAGGATTGTATTGCTATAAACTTCTTTCTTAGAACTGCTTTTGCTGCATCCCATAGGTTTTGGGTTGTCATGTCTCCATTGTTATTTGTTTCTAGGTATTTTTTAATTTCCTCTTTGATTTCTTCAGTGATCACTTCGTTATTAAGTAGTGTATTGTTTAGCCTCCATGTGTTTGTATTTTTTACAGATCTTTTCCTGTAATTGCTATCTAGTCTCATAGCGTGGTGGTCGGAAAAGATACTTGATACAATTTTAATTTTCTTAAATTTACCAGGGCTTGATTTGTGACCCAAGATATGACCTATCCTGGAGAATGTTCCATGAGTACTTGAGAAAAATGTGTATTCTGTTGTTTTTGGATGGAATGTCCTATAAATATCCAGTAAGATCATCTTGTTTAATGTATCATTTAAAGCTTGTGTTTCCTTATTTATTTTCATTTTGGATGATCTGTCCATTGGTGAAAGTGGGGTGTTAAAGTCCCCTACTATGAATGTGTTACTGTCAATTTCCCCTTTTATAGCTGTTAGTATTTGCCTTCTGTATTGAGGTGCTCCTATGTTGGGTACATAAATATTTAAAATTGTTATATCTTCTTCTTGGATCAATCCCTTGGTCATTATGTAGTGTCCTTCTTTGCCTCTTCTAATAGTCTTTATTTTAAAGTCTATTTTTTCTGATATGATAATTGCTACTCCAGCTTTCTTTTGGTTTCCATTTGCATGAAATATGTTTTTTCCATCCCCTTACTTTCAATCTGTATGTGTCTCTAGGTCTGAAGTGGGTCTCTTGTAGACAACAAATATACGGGTCTTGTTTTTGTATCCATTCAGCCAATCTGTGTCTTTTGGTGGGAGCATTTAATCCATTTACATTTAAGGTAATTATCGATATGTATGTTCCTATTCCTATTTTCTTAATTGTTTTGGGTTTGTTATTGTAGGTCTTTTCCTTCTCTTGTGTTTCTTGCCTAGAGAAGTTCCTTTAGCAGTTGTTGTAAAGCTGGTTTGGTGGTGCTGAACTCTCTCAGCTTTTGCTTGTCTGTAAAAGTTTTAATTTCTCCATCAAATCTGAATGAGATCCTTGCTGGGTAGATTAATCTTGGTTGCAGGTTTTTCTCCTTCATCACTTTAAATATGTCCTGCCACTCCCTTCTGGCTTGCAGAGTTTCTGCTGAAAGATCAGCTGTTAACCTTATGAGGATTCCCTTGTGTGTTATTTGTTGTTTTTCCTTTGCTGCTTTTAATATGTTTTCTTTGTATTTAGTTTTTGACAGTTTGATTAATATGTGTCTTGGCATATTTCTCCTTGGATTTATCCTGTATGGGACTCTCTGTGCTTCCTGGACTTGATTAACTATTTCCTTTCCCATATTAGGAAAGTTTTCAACTATAATCTCTTCAAATATTTTCTCAGTCCCTTTCTTTTTCTCTTCTTCTTCTGGAACCCCTATAATTTGAATGTTGGTGCCTTTAATGTTGTCCCCAGAGGTCTCTGAGACTGTCCTCAGTTCTTTTCATTCCTTTTTCTTTATTCTGCTCTGCAGTAGTTATTTCCATTATTTTATCTTCCAGGTCCCTTATCCATTCTTCTGCGTCAGTTATTCTGCTATTGATCCCATCTAGAGTACTTTTAATTTCATTTATTGTGTTGTTCATCATTGTTTGTTTCATCTTTAGTTCTTCTAGGTCCTTGTTAAGTGTTTCTTGCATTTTGTCTATTCTATTTCCAAGATTTTGGATCATCTTTACTATCATAATTCTGAATTCTTTTTCAGGTAGACTGCCTATTTCCTCTTCATTTGTTAGGTCTGGTGGGTTTTTATCTTACTCCTTCATCTGCTCTGTGTTTTTCTGTCTTCTCATTTTGCTTATCTTACTGTGTTTGTGGTCTCCTTTTTGCAGGCGGCAGGTTCGTAGTTCCTGTTGTTTTTGGTGTCTGTCCCCAGTGGCTAAGGTTAGTTCAGTGGCTTGTGTAGGCTTCCTGGTGGAGGGGACTAGTGCCTGTGTTCTGGTGGATGAGGCTGGATCTTGTCTCTCTGGTGGGCAGGTCCACGTCTGGTGGTGTGTTTTGGGGTGTCTGTGGACTTATTATGATTTTAGGCAGCCTCTCTGCTAATGGGTGGTGTTGTGTTCCTGTCTTGCTAGTTGTTTGGCATAGGGTGTCCAGCTCTGTAGCTTGCTGGTCATTGAGTGAAGCTGGGTGCTTGTGTTGAGATGGAGATCTCTGGGAGATTTTCGCCATTTGATATTATGTGGAGCTGAGAGGTCTCTTGTGGAGCAGTGTCCTGAAGTTGGCTCTCCCACCTCAGAGGCACAGCACTGACTCCTGGCTGCAGCACCAAGAGCCTTTCATCCACACGGCTCAAAATAAAAGGGAGAAAAAGTAGAAAGAAAGGAAGGAAGGAAGGAAGGAAGGAAGGAAGGAAGGAAGGAAGGAAGGAAGAAAGGAAGGAAGGAAGAAGGGAGGGAGGAAGGAAGGAAGGAAGGAAAAAAGAAAGAAGATAAAGTATAATAAAATAAAGTAAGATAAAATATAATAAAGTTATTAAAATAAAAAATAATTATTAAGATAAAAAATTTAAAAAAAAACAAAAAACGGATGGATAAAACCCTAGGACCAATGGTGGAATCAAAGCTATACAGACAAAATCTCACACAGAAGCATACACATACACACTCACAAAAAGAGGAAAAGGGGAAAAAATCATAAATATTGCTCTCAAAGTCCACCTCCTCAATTTGGGATGATTCGTTGTCTATTCAGGTATTCCACAGATGCAGCGTACATCAAGTTGATTGTGGAGCTTTAATCCACTGCTTCTGAGGCTGCTGGGAGAGATTTCCCTTTCTCTTCTTTGTTCTCACAGCTCCCAGGGGCTCAGCTTTGGATTTGGCCCCGCCTGTGCGTGTAGGTCGCCGGAGGGCGTCTGTTCTTTGCTCAGACATGATGGGGTTAAAGGAGCCGCTGCTTCGGGGGCTCCGGCTCACTCAGGCCGGGGGGGAGGGAGGGGCACGGAGTACGGGGCGACCCTGTGGCGGCAGAGGCCGGCGTGACGTTGCACCAGCGTGAGGCGCGCCGTGCATGAGGCGCGCCGTGCGTGAGGCGTGCCGTGCGTTCTCCAGGGGGAGTCTTCCGTGGATCCCGGGACCCTGGCAGTGGCGGGCTGCACAGGCTCCCTGGAAGGGGTGTGTGGATAGTGACCTGTGCTTGCACACAGTCTTCTTGGTGGTGGCAGCAGCAGCCTTAGTGTCTCATGCCCGTCTCTGGGGTCCGTGCTGTTAGCCACGGCTTGCGCCTGTCTCTGGAGCTCCTTTAAGCAGTGCTCTTTATCCCCTCTCCTCGCACACCAGGAAACAAAGAGGGAAGAAAAAGTCTCCTGCCTCTTCGGCAGGTCCAGACTTTTCCCCGGACTCCCTCCCGGCTAGCCAGCCATGGTGCACTAACCCGCTACAGGCTGTGTTCACACCGCCAACCCCACTCCTCTCCCGGCGCTCGGACAGAAGCCCCAGCCCCCGGACAGAAGCCCCAGCCCCGCCCGCCCCAGCGGGTGAGCAGACAAGCCTCTCGGGCTGGTGAGTGCCATTCGGCCCTGATCCTCTGTGCGGGAATCTCTCCGCTTTGCTCTCCGCATCCCTGTTGCTGTGCTCTCTGCCGCGGCTCCGAAGCTCCCCCCTCCGCCTCCCGCAGTCTCTGCCCGTGAAGAGGCTTCCTAGTGTGTGGAAACATTTCCTCCTTCACAGCTCCCTCCCACTGGTGCAGGTCCCGTCCCTATCCTTTTGTTTCTGTTTATTCTTTTTTCTTTTGCCCTACCCAGGTACGTGGGGGGGTTTCTTGCCTTTTGGGAGGTCGGAGGTCTTCTGCCAGCGTTCAGTAGGTGTTCTGTAGGAGTTGTTCCCCGTGTAGATGTATTTCTGGTGTATCTGTGGGGAGGAAGGTGATCTCCGCGTCTTACTCTTCCACCATCTTCCCGGAAGTCTGGATTTTTAAAATTAATATTTTGTGCTGTGATCTGTGACATAGTTAATAGGAAAGCTTTATTCTTTTGAGCCCTGAATTTAAGCTTTGTTAAGCAGAATCAGAGCTGTCTAGGGCTAATTTTTCCCTGGGACAATGACTGCATCTTTCTGAGTGTTTGATGACCTATGAATTATGAGTTTTTTCATTTTGTTCACATATTATTCCTGGCCCTGTATGAACCCTAGGGATTATTCCCAATCCTCCTTTGGGTGATTCTTTTCCTGGCATCTGGTATTATCCTTCCATGCATTTGCCAATCAGTTCTCAGCTGAAGGCTCCAGAGGGACCTACATAATGCCATATAAAGAAAACATGTTCGGAGTTACACAAACTTGCATTCTAATTCCAGCTTTGCCAGTTGCTGCCTGTGTAATTTTGGTAAACTTACTTAAATTTTCTTTGCTCATGTTCTCATTTGTAAAATGGGAATAATAATAACTTTGTGCAAAGTGGGAATAATCACAGTAATAATGACTGTGCAGGATGGCTTAGAGAATAAGTGTTGCTTGGGTCTAGCACAGTTCCTGGCACATGGTAAGTTTTAAATGCCACTGTAAAAGTAAATGGAGGTAGTGAATAATGTTAATAGAATGTAGTTAAATAAAGTAAAGCACACTGTTCAAAACTTGGAAAAAAGATTTGTCAGAGATAGTCTGTATTTGATTATAACAGGATTATAGCTTTCCAATTCAGCTTCTTGTTAAAGATGTGCAAAAGAGATAAAAGTAAAAGAAAATCACTTTTTCACTTTGAAGATTCATTGAATCTTAGTGCAACTTCTCATTTTACCTTGAGTAAATGTAATTTTTTCTTTTGTATTTTTTAAAACAAATTGAATATTTTATATGTATATATAGAAGATTAAATTATTTACTGTTGGCACAAGTTGCCAATGGCAGAACTAAAACTAGAATTCAGGTATTTTTCTGCATCTCCAGGCAGCCTTACTGGAGGAAGTAGGAATATTTTTTGTTTTAAGATATCTGAATAATTTTTTCTTAAATCATCCATCTTAATATTAATTTTCAAAAAGGATCAGCTTGGTTTTATGTTGCCTTGGTCATTGCAACTTTTCTTGGTTACCTTGCCATATTTGAAATCAGAAATTTGATCTTATTGCTGCTTTATTACCTTGTTCTGTTTAATGAAACAGGAGGGAAGGGGGCAGGGCACAACCTTTGAAAGAATGACATAGCCCGAGTACATGACATAAACTGATTAGAACCAGATGGGTCCAAGATGGCAAGCAGACTTCCACTAGACCTTGCGCCTCAGTATACGCTCACTGTAACACATCAGCAAGTTAACTGACACACCCACAGGTGGCATGACAGTCCAAGGCCAACCGTAAGGATCAAAAAGTGGTCCGTGACCCAATTTCTGGAAATTCCCACCCCTTCCTGAAATAGCTGGAATACTGCTCCCACTCAATAGCCTGTGAAATTACCCACCCCTATAAAAACTGACAATCCCATACCCTGGTGCCTTTCTCTTCTTCTGAGATGGCCCACACTCTGTCTGTGGAGTGTGTTTCTCTCTAAATAAATCCACTTCTTACCTATCACTTTGTCTCTCACTGAATTCTTTCTGGGATGAGACATCAAGAACCTGAGCTTCATTAAGTCCTAGAACCAGGTGTGTGATCTCAGTTGGAAGACTGTGGATTTTGGCCTTGTTTGAGTCCTGGCCATGTGGGTTCAAGTCCCAATCTGAGTTTTGCCTGGGTTCGAGTCCCAGGATGTGTGATTCAAGTCCCAATCTGAGATGCATGGTTTCAATATTTGGAATTAGAAATATGATCTTATTGATGCTTTATTATCTTGTTCTATTTGATTATAAAATTTCTTCTCTCAATTCAGTTTGTTTTTCATTCCAACATTGACTGTTAAACCATTGTTGTTTGTTCTGTTCCCATGTTTCTGTTCTTTTCTTGCTTTGCTTTATTTCATTTCACTTCAGTTCAAATGTTGGCTGATGTTGTTTGTTTTCACTGCTTCAATGTTGTGTAGAGAATAGTAGGACAACCTTGTGTTTGAAGAGGATCTGTTGGTTTGGTTGTCACTCTGGCTTTGGACTGCTCTAGTCCCTTTTTCCTCATGTGCCTTATCTCCCTCCATCTATGGTCACTTCATTACAGTCATCCTTTTCCTGTCTCTGCCTCCTCCCATAGGATTCCAATGGCCATCTGCTGCCAGAAAGTCAGTGGTGGGTGGAAAGGGAGTAGCGATGGCAAGTTGCTGTTAAAATTGACTATCTTTCCAAAATCTGCTTTTCCTTTCTTGAAATGTGCATTGTGTTCGTGCAATTTTTTTAACTTTAAGATTGACTTGGACAACATTAGATTTGTATTTTACAAAATTCACATTGGGTTGAACCATTTTCCTTGACCATTTGCTTTTTACTGTTTAAATTGCACATCTACTTTCTTCTGTTCTTTGCTTTTGCTACCATTTCTCTTTTTGCTTTTGCTGCTTTCCTAGGCCAGCTTTTGCTCTGTGGTCCAGCTTGGTGCTAATCTTCATTTTATTTTCACTCCTATTTAATAGTATGGAATTGTACAGTATTATTAATGAATTATTAAGCTGGTGTCTATTGGAATGTTAGCAGCTATTCCATTTTATTCATTAGTGAACAGATTCTGGCTCAGATGCATTTGCTTCAAATCAATGATTTTTATTAAGTACCTTCTAAGTTTTTCATTTTACTGAGTACTACTAGTATTAAGGTATCTTTAAGAAGTTTGCAGTCTTTTAGAAGTGTGCACAGGACATCAATATATAATGAAGCACTGGAGATACTAGTATGAGTTAATATGATCGGGTACAGGGAAGAATAAAGAACAGTGTGGACTGGAATTATTCATGAAAAAACCACTTCTGATAGTGGTGGAATAGTAGGATTGGAGGAATTAGTTTTACTGGATGCAAGGTCATTATAATGGAATCTGACATAAACTAGTTCACAAAAAACTTAGAAAATATTGATTTTAAAAGAAACTTATCTAATGGAAAAGAATATTTAAAAAAAGAATGTATATATGTGTAAAACTGAGTCACTTTGCTGTACAGCAGAGATTGACACAACATTGTAAATCAACTATACTTCAATAAAAAAAATACTTATCTTTCAGATGATTTTTAAGTTCTCACTATGATTCACTTAGGTATCATTTCATTAAGTCCTATTTGTGAATATAATGGAGACTTCCAGCTTTCCTCTAAAACTTGTTCTTCTCTTCTTGACGTTAATGAAATTGGGACTGGAAAGTGACTATCCAGCTAGAGGCTGCATTTCCTACCTCTCCTAGTAGCTGGGGATGTTATGCTCTGTTACATGAGAAGAAAATAAATTCTTTACTCTTTAAGTGACTGATCTCTGGTTCAGCATTTGGTCTACCCTAATTAACATAGTAGCATTCTACCAAAACAGAGTACAAGCATAGAATAAATCCTGTACCAAGTAAGACTGCCATATATGTTGATATAATTTGGTAAGATGTATCCTGTTTGGAGAATTGTCAACTTCAACTTTAACTGTTTCTTTCAAGTCTCATGGTTACCATCTACAACTCAGTCAACTCAACATATCCAAGGAAGCCAATATAACTTTCCTCCTCAGCTTCAACTCTTGCTTCCTATCAATTTTGCTTTCTATTACTTTTCTCTGAGCCACATTACCCATCACAAAATATTTAAGAAGAGGTAATAGTTCTGACCAATATCTTAAACTGTGCTTGTACTGAATTACTGAGTCTGTCTCTTGTAATTTCAACATTGGCTCCAGTCCAGACTTTCTTTGGAGCAGTTGCAGACACCAATATATATGTTCTTTAAACTGCATCAGTCCTGAGGTCCTGGAGCCGTCCTACACAATCTCAGGACCACTTTTTATTTTTTATTAATTTATTTTTTTGCGGTACGCGGGCCTCTCACTGCTGTGGCCTCTCCCGCTGCGGAGCACAGGCTCCGGACATGCAGGCTCAGCGACCACAGCTCACGGACCCAGCCGCTCCGTGGCATGTGGGATCCTCCCGGACCTGGGCACGAACCCGCGTCCCCTGCATTGGCAGGCGGACTCTCAACCACTGCACCACCAGGGAGGCCCCCAGGACCACTTTTGAGTCCATCAGTATAAATTGTGTGGTCAACTGAAATACAACTGCAGGAGATTTATTTCAAAGGCTGTAACTGGTTATTCTGCTGTTTCCACAGAGAATGATCAGTAAAAGTAGAGAAAAAAGTAAAATTGAAAAACCAGTAAATTCTGTCACTTGATAGCACCTAGGCAAAGATTTGCTGGGAAAGGAAGTTGACAGTGATAACTAAGGAGAGATGAGAAGCTTTAGGGTGATTTCATGGACATCTCCCATCCCTGAGATACCTAGGGGCATTTTGAAGATATCTTATTTTCCTATGTTTTAAATTTCTTTACATAAATTTAATAGATTGTGTATAAGATATCTTCTAGATTTCAGATTCTGTGTTTCTATAGTTTTTTTTTCTACACAAGTGTTCAAATGGACTAGAGAAAAGGGAAAAACATCAAACTTTTACTGGTTTGTTTATATTGGTTACTAGCCAATTGTTTTATTGATTAGTAATAATTGTTTTATTAGAATTAGCCAATTATCAACAGGTAATTTTGGAGAGAGTAGTCAGATAGTCAGAGGTAGAGTATCTGTCTATTTATTTGCCTATCTACTTATATAACATTTATTATGTGCCAGACAGTGCTTTAATCACTTTATAAACATGAGCTCACTTAATATCACGACAATCCTATCAAGTATACACTATTATTTCCCCACTTTATAAATGAGAAACTGGGGCATAGGGAGATAAAGTCATTTTCCAAAAGTTACACAGCTAGTACCAGGTGGATTGGAACTCAAGCAGTCTGGCCCCAGAGTCAGTGATTTTGAATACAGTATTATATTGGTATAAAAAAAATAGGAAAGAAAAAAAATTCAAGAAGCCTCCATTTGATAAAGGACAAGGGACAGAAATATCCACTTGCTTCCCATCTTCATCCTTTAAAGTGCATACATGCACACAAATATGATTCAGAATAAAGTAGTATATACTAGAATTTTTTTTAAACATCTTCATTGGAGTATAACTGGTTTACAATGGTGTGTTAGTTTCTGCTTTATAACAAAGGGAATCAGTTATACATATAAATATGTTCCCATATCTCTTCCCTCTTGCATCTCCCTCGCTACCACCCCTCTAGGTGGTCACAAAGCACTGAGCTGATCTCCCTGTGCTATGTGGCTGCTTCCCACTAGCTATCTGTTTGACATTTGGTAGTGTATATATGTCCATGCCACTCTCTCACTTTGCCACAGCTTACCCTTCCCCCTCCCCATATCCTCAAGTCCATTCTCTAGTAGGTCTGTGTCTTTATTCCCATCTTACCCCTAGGTTCTTCATGACATTTTTTTTCCTCAGATTCCATATATATGTGTTAGCATATGGTATTTGTCTTTCTCTTTCTGACTTACTTCACTCTGTATAACAGACTCTAGGTCCATCCACCTCACTACAAATAGCTCAATTTCGTTTCTTTTTATGGCTGAGTAATATTCCATTGTATATATGTGCCACATCTTTTTTATCCCTTCATCCGACGATGGACACTTAGGTTGCTTCCATGTCCTGGCTATTGTAAATAGAGCTGCAATGAACATTTTGGTAATGACTCTTTTTGAATTATGGTTTTCTCAGGGTATATGCCCAGTAGTGGGATTGCTGGGTCATATGGTAGTTCTATTTTTAGGTTTTTAAGGAACCTCCATACTGTTCTCCATAGTGGCTGTATCAATTTACGTTCCCACCAACAATGCAAGAGGGTTCCCTTTTCTCCACACCCTCTCCAGCATTTATTGTTTGTAGATTTTTTGATGATGGCCATTCTGACTGGTGTGAGATGATATCTCATTGTAGTTTTGATTTGCATTTCTCTAATGATTAATGATGTTGAGCATTCTTTCATGTGTTTGTTGGCAATCTGTGTATCTTCTTTGGAGAAATGTCTATTTAGGTCTTCTGCCCATTTTTGGATTGGGTTGTTTGTTTTTTTGTTATTGAGCTGCATGAGCTGCTTATAAATCTTGGAGATTAATCCTTTGTCAGTTGCTTTATTTGCAAATATTTTCTCCCATTCTGAGGGTTGTCTTTTGGTCTTGTTTATGGTTTCCTTTGCTGTGCAAAAGCTTTTAAGTTTCATTAGGTCCCATATTTTTATTTTTGTTTTTATTTCCATTTCTCTAGGAGGTGGGTCAAAAATGATCAAGTGGGGTTTATTCCAGGAATGCAAGGATTGTTCAGTATACGCAAATCAATCAATGTGATACACCATATTAACAAATTGAAGAATAAAAACCATATGATCATCTCAATAGATGCAGAGAAAACTTTTGATAAAATTCAACACCAATTTATGATAAAAACCCTGCAGAAAGTAGGCATAGAGGGAACTTTCCTCAACATAATAAAGGCCATATATGACAAATCCACAGCCAACATCGTCCTCAATGGTGAAAAACTGAAACCATTTCCACTAAGATCAGGAACAAGACAAGGTTGCCCACTCTCACCACTATTATTCAACATAGTTTTGGAATTTTTAGCCACAGCAATCAGAGAACAATAAGAAATAAAACGAATCCAAATCGGAGAAGTAAAACTGTGATTGTTTGCAGATGACATGATACTATACATAGAGAATCCCAAAGATGCTACCAGAAAACTACTAGAGCTAATCAATGAATTTGGTAAAGTAGCAGGATACAAAAGTAATTCACAGAAATCTCTTGCATTCCTATACACTAATGATGAAAAATCTGAAAGTGAAATTAAGAAAACACTCCCATTTACCATTGCAACAAAAAGAATAAAATATCTAGGAATAAACGTACCTAAGGAGACAAAAGACCTGTATGCAGAAAATTATAAGATGCTGATGAAAGAAATTAAAGATGATACAAATAGATGGAGAGATATACCATGTTCTTGGATTGGAAGAATCAACATTGTGAAAATGACTATACTACCCAAAGCAATCTACAGATTTAGTGCAATCCCTATCAAACTACCACTGGCATTTTTCACAGAACTAGAACAAAAAATTTCACAATTTGTATGGAAACACAAAAGACCTCAAATAACCAAAGCAATCTTGAGAACGATAAATGGAGCTGGAGGAATCAGTCTCCCTGACTTCACACTATATTACAAAGCTACAGTAATCAAGATAGTATGGTACTGGCACAGAAACAGAAATATAGATCAATGGAACAGGATAGAAAGCCCAGAGATAAACCCACACACATATGGTCACCTTATCTTTGATAAAGGAGGCAAGAATATACAGTGGAGAAAAGACAGCCTTTTCAATAAGTGGTGCTGGGAGAACTGGACAGGTACATGTAAAAGTATGAAATTAGAACACTCCCTAACACCATACACAAAAATAAACTCCAAATGGATTAAAGACCTAAATGTAAGGCCAGAAACTATCAAACTCTTAGAGGAAAACATAGGCAGAACACTCTATGACATAAATCACAGCAAATCCTTTTTGACCCACCTCCTAGAGAAATGTAAATATACTAGAATTTATAGTGTTCTTTGTGCCTGGAACGGTGTTATGATCATCACATATGCTGTCCATTTTAATATTCACAACTGTTCCAGGAGGTGGTGCTATTAGATTTAACCATACAAAATTGCCCACCTTTGATCATTTCTGACTTACAAAAATGACAATATCATAAGGTTCAACCTATTATTGTTACCCTTAACTACTGAAAGAGCAGACGCTTAGAATGATTATGCTTCTTTTCCAAGGTTACATAGATTGTGGTTGATGGCACTGGTAACTTTAAATAAAGTTTGTTGGAATCCAGACCTCATGCTTTTAACCAAAATGCTATCCTGCTTCTGCATATGCTGTTCTATACAACTTTTCACTATATGCCTACGTATACTATACTTCTCTTCCTTATGTCCACACATGTGTTTGCACATACTGAGAATGGGACTGCTTGCTCTGGTTTCTTCTTAACGTTAAGATCACTGTAGGGCCTTCCTAGTCAAAGTACAGCCTGTGGGTCAGCAGCATTGAACAACTGATAGAAATGCAGAATCTCAGGCCACACCCAGGACCTCTGAATCAGAAACCTCACTTTAACAAAATCTCCATAAGTGAACATAAAAGTTTGATAAGTGTGGCTAGGACATTCTAAAAGTCTGTCTGAAAGCATATACCACTGGAAGCTCTTACCTGGTGAGGAAGGACAATATAACATTGCTTAAATGGAAAAAATGGGGGTGAAATGTACCCTATCCAATATAGATAATTCTTATGCATTCAGATAGGTGGGACTGACGAGGAATTTTGCGTGTTCAGAAAATTCAGATGTTGCGATCCTTGAGGACAGAGAGAAATGAGGTTATAAGGTCTTATCCAATTGGCCAACCCTATTGGGCTTCTTAATTCTTCTGTCACTCATGTTGACCTTCTGTTTGCTCTGTCCCCACCTTATGAAAGCTGAGCTCCATTCCTGAAAGTGCTGGCAAAAGTTTCATCTTCCTATTTTTGTGGGGTTTAAAAAAATAACATGCTGAAAAGTGTGTAAATAAAGAGCTTACTGTAATCCAAGGGGATTTACCCAGCTCTGATTCACATCCTATTAACTCTAGGGAAAGCCTTCATCCAGGCTGATAGAGAACTCACAAGAAGAATATATTGAATTAGGTAGAACATGAAGCAGACCTCGGGAAATCCCAGGAGCTAGAATCAAGAGTTTTGAGAGGACCCAGCTAGGATTTTGGTCTGAGCAGGTACCAAGGATAATGAAAATGGCCAAGGGGATGAGAAATATGCTGAGTCAATAGGTCAGACCTGTGTAATGTGCTGATGTAGTCAAATCCCCCACCCACCCCCTAGTTTAATAAAACTGTGAATTGCTACTTCATAGGTAATAGGAGGAAAGAGAAGTTAATGAATAGCCATTAAGCAACTCTGCTTCTATCTGGTTTAGGCAAAGGAAGTTTATGGGTTAGAAAATATTAAGCCAATGCATATATACTTGTGTTAATTTTAATCAGCTTTGTACATTTTTGCACATTAATGAAAGTAATTATTATGGTTTCAAATGGGAATTATTAGCACCTATTTAAAAATTCCAGTGGTACAAAATGGTATTCAGAGAAAGTTTCCCACCAAATTTGGTTCTTCTCTTAAGGGACTATCAATATTACCCTTTCCTTGTGATTTTTTTTCCCCAAAGAGATTCATTTCAAAATGTTTTACACAATGATAGCCTATTATATTGTTTTGCACTCTAATCTTCTTGCTAAACAGTATATCCTGGAGATTGTTCCACATCAATACCTATAAAACTGCCTCATTATTTTTAGTAGCTTTTTTTTTTTTTTTTTTTTAGTAGCTTTGTAGTGGTCTATTGGATGTTTGGATGTTATTATGATTTCCTTAACCAATTCTCTATTGATGGACATTTAAGTTGTTTTTACACTTCGCTTTGACATGTCTGAGTGCATGAGAAAGATAACAGTTAAGGGTAGAGAATCATGAGATGACCTGCTTGGGTTCAAATCCCAGCTCTGTCAATTTTAGTTAGTGGGAAAGTGACCACATTCTGTGTCTTCTGACACAAGGTAAGCAGTATGCAAGGGTGAGCTACTTTTACTTGAGTTAATGTATCTGTAGGATCAATTTCCAGAAGTGGAATTGCTATGTCTTTGAGTGTATGCATTCAAAATTGTGATAGGGCTTCCCTGGTGGTGCAGTGGTTGAGAGTCTGCCTGCTGATGCAGGGTACACGGGTTCGTGCCCCGGTCCGGGAAGATCCTACATGCCTCGGAGCGGCTAGGCCCGTGAGCCATCACTGCTGAGCCTGCGCGTCCGGAGCCTGTGCTCCGCAACGGGAGAGGCCTCAACAGTGAGAGGCCCGTGTACCGCAAAAAAAAAAAAAATTGTGATAGACATTGTCAAGGTGCCCTTCATAGCTGTTTACAACTTAAACAAAGAATAATTGTACCTTTTCCTCCATATTTTCTCCAACATTGAGTATGTTGGTAAACAAACTTTTAATTTTTTCCTTCTGTTTATTAATCAGTTAAAATGCTAACCAGTAGTAAAGTTTGGAGAGAATTGAAGGAGAACCCAAAGTTGAAGAATAGGATTAAAACAAGATGTTTTCCATTTTTTTCTAGGGTATATTTTATCATTGCAGAAGGAGTTAAATATAATTCAATTTTCATCAACCTAACGCTATCAAACTCCAGTAAAGCTTCAAAATCCATGTCTTAGGAGGCAAACCAGCTTGTTCTTCTCCCATGTTTCTGTTCTCTCCTTACTTGCACACTAGACTGTACTTCCCAGTTGCCTTGCATTTAGGAGAGTCCATGTGCCTAGTCTGTGGCAAAGTAAAGTAGGAGAAAACTTTGCACCTACTGCCAAGGCTAGCCCCTAAAATATCTTGTATTATCTTCTATTTGCTCTTTCTTTGCTCATCGGGCAGCCAGATGCAGAGGATCCTGGCAGTTCTCAAAGGCCCTAGGGAATGGTGGAGCCACCAGATGGAAGGAGCCTAGGTTCCTGTATGACTGTGTGGAGGGGAGCACACTCCACAATCCCCACTGACTATCATGAGACTGTGATATTAGTGAGAGAAAAAAAAAATGTTTTCTGTAAAGCCACTATTTTGGGGGTGTTTGTTTTAGTAGTTTAGCCTACTCCAGTGTTTCTTGACATTATTTTTATTATTACCTCTCAAAGTAGAATTGTTAGACTTTTTTTCATAATTGCCCCCTTCATGAAATTTTAATACCACAGGTATAGTGTGTTTCTGTTTGTGTGTTGTATGTACATCTGTGTCTGTGCTTTTTCAATAGAAAGAGTAAGATCATTTTGCTCCCCATCCACTCACTAAGAACCAATGTTTGTTCCAGTGGGGGTCCTATTGCTCCCATTGGTAGTGCATGGTCTATCCTGACTAATACACTTTGAAACACTTTGAAGAACACCTTTAAATTTTTCTTGGGGTAGTTCAAGACTGTACTCCTGGGAAGTAAAGAAGGAAAAAGATTGGCTGAGCTTCCAGGAGTTCTTCTCATTCTGAGTTTCTGTTTGGCATTCATAATCTTCATAAATGCCATGATTTTGCATGTTAGTCACTGTTAGGAATTCTGACAGGACATGTGCTTTATATTCACTCGTTACAATGCATTGATTCCTCTGTATGTGGATGAGGGAGGTGAGAGGTGAAGAGGGAGTGGGGAGAGTGGCCTAGACTATTATGCATTATAGTCATTTTAATGTGACTGGATAGCAGAATTATCATCACATCAATTACCATCACACTCCAGTGCCTTGTGAGACTGAGCTAAGGAAGGATAAGAAGGCCCAGGACCACTGAGTGATTAAGATGAAGCTGCTTGGTAACTTGTTCATAAGATTCTATATTTGAAAGCACACTGTCATCTTTACTTTCTCAGTAAATAAGCATCTCAGAAACTTCTTAAAGGGAGTAGGAAGGAATAGAGACAGACACAGGAGCTCTTTTTCTGTGGACCATGCACTTTATGTGGTAAACACAAGCATACATCCTTGTCAACACTTGTTATTTTCCTTCTTTCTTTTTAAATAATACTTCCTCCCTCCCTCCCTCCCTCCCTTCTTTCCTTCCTTCCTTTTTTTCTTTTTTTGATAGTAGCCATCCTAGTGGGTATAGGTGTTATCTCATTGTGGTTTTGATTTCCATTTCCTTAATGATTAATGATAGTGAGCATCTTTTCATATGCTTGTTGGCTATGTGTATGTCGTCTTTGGTGAAATGTTTATTCAAGTCCTTGGCCCATTTTTTTTTTTTTGCCCCAAGGTCTGGTTCCTTTATTCTTTTTTTCTTTCAGCTTCATTGAAGTATAATTGATATAAAATTGTGAGATACTTAAAGTGTACATAGTGGTGATTTGATACACATATACATTGTGAAAGGATTTCTCCCATCTAGTTAATTAACGCATACATCACCTCACATTACTTCTTCCCATTTTTGGGCAAGAACGTTAAATTCTACTTTCTTAGCAAATTTCAGTTATACAATACAGTGTTATCAATTATAGTCACCATGTTTTACATTAGATTCTCAGACCTTATTTATCTTGTAGCTGAAAGTTTATACCTCTTCACCAATCTCTCTCTATTTTCCCCATCCCCCAACCCCTTGTTGAGTGTAGGAGTTTATTACATATTCTGGAATATTAATCCCTTATCAGATATATGATTTGCAAATATTTTTGCCCATTCTTTGGTTTGCCTTTTCACTCTGTTGATTGTTGCCATTAATATACTATTTCACTATTAAAATTCCATTTTCTCTAACCATGAGGTTTTCATGTGTATATTGGCTATTTATATTTATTTTTCTGTGAACTGCCTATATATGTCCTTTGCCTATTTTTCTGTTAGTAATTTGTGTTTTCTTATTGAATTGAACTGCCTTTTCTTCTGCTTATAAGTTAAAAATAGTTTTCATTTGCCATATGTCTTTTAAATTTGTTAATTGAATTTAGTCTATAAATATTGTTTTTAAAAAGTTTTCCATATTCAAATTTAATAATCGTTTATTCCATGACTTAGAAAAGTTAGAATCCTTGTTTAGCTAAGGTTGTATATATATGCAAATTATATACATATAAACACAGAAACCTACCCATTATTTTCTAGCACTTTTGTAGTTTTAGTTTAAATTTTTGGGAGGTTGGCATCAGTTTATTTTTCCAGTTTGCTATCCAGCTGACCTTATACTCTTTATTAAATAATCTCATTTACTGGTACAAATTTGAAATGCCACCTCTGTTATGTATTAAATAATCATATTATTTTCTAGATTTTCTTAGTCAAATATTAAAAAAGTTAAATTATAAAAATTTCTGGTTTATCTATCTATCTAGTATTTATTTGCTAAAATACAGAGTATCTGTGCAAGAATACACGACAAACTAGTAACTGCAGTGACTCTTGCAAGGGGAACAGGAAATAGGGTAACTGGAGGAGATGGAAAAGAGAAGAGACTAACTTTCTACTGTGTACTTATATGTATATTTTGAGTCTAATACTATTTGCTAAGTGTAAACCTATACAAAAATAAATAAATAACTTTAAATGGTACATAAACATCAAACACTACCTTGCATCTACCCTCATCACCCCTGCCTGCTCACGAGAATGTTCTCGTACCCTTTAATCACCATCATTGACCAGAAGATGCAGAAAATTGCAGGAACACTTAAGATCTCTACTGCCTTCCTCTTTTTTTTTCCATAGTCATCTTTTTTTTTTTTTTTTTTTTGGTACGCAGGCCTCTCACTGCTGTGGCCTCTCCCGTTGTGGAGCACAGGCTCCGGACGCGCAGACTCAGAGGCCATGGCTCACGGACCCAGCCACTCCGCGGCATGTGGGATCTTCCCGGACCTGGGCACGAACCCGTGTCCCCTGCATCGGCAGGCAGATTCTCAACCACTGCGCCGCCAGGGAAGCCCGTCATCTTTTTTTAATATAAATTTATTTATTTATTTATTTTTGGCTGCATTGGGTCTTCATTGCTGTACGCAGGCTTTCTCTAGTTGAGGCAAGCGGAGCTACTCTTCGTTGCGGTGCGCAGGCTTCTCATTGCGGTGGCTTCTCTTGTTGCGGAGCACGGGCTCTAGGCACACGGGCTTCAGTAGTTGTGGCATGCAGGCTCAGTAGTTGTGGCTCGTGGGCTCTAGAGTGCAGGCTCAGTAGTTGTGGCGCACAGGTTTAGTTGCTCCACGGCATGTGGGATTTCCCAGACCAGGGCTTGAACCCGTGTCCCCTGCATTGGCAGGTGGACTGTTAACCACTGTGCCACCAGGGAAGCCCCCTAACTCTTCATGTGAAGAAAATGTGGAGTTTGCCCTGGGAGGTAAATAGAGCTCCAGAGAGGAGAGGGCAATGAAGGTCACGGGCAGGATGCTAACAGGATGTAAATCTCCTGGGACTGCAGGATTCTCTGGTAGGAGATCCGGGGAGAGCTTTTGAGGCTCACATGATTATTATCTTTATGATCTCCAATGATAAAACTCTAAGCCGTATTTCATAAGTGTATTCCGTGTAATATCAATCTGTCAAGGTACTCTTTAATTTGTTTTCCCCCTTGTGGTCAATGGAGTTTGCAAAACCAGTAGTGTCTCCTCTTTGGAGGAGGATGATACACCCTAACATTTTAAATGTCTGAACAATTTTGCAATTAGGGAAACCTCTAATTTTTGTTTAAACTAGAATCTCTAAACTTATTTGACCACAGAATCATTCTCACCCACCCATCTCTCCAATCTGGTCATGACCAACTGTGGCAGTGTAAAGTGGGAGCAATGTAAATGTTAACAACCAAAAGAAAGAGACAAGTGTTGAAACAGCAGAAAAGAAATGCCAATCTGAATTTGTGTAAGGCTAAATTTTTAGAAGACTAGGCATTTTGATTATAATAAATAGGGGCTAGATTATAAATAATTCAGCAAATAAAAATATTGCTAATAAATGAGTGCATTTGGAACTTGAAAACAGTCCTCTTCTGCAGGATACACAACACCAATAACCATGTTTTTTACTCTTCACATGTTTAGCAATTCCTAAGATGGCCAAAGTGGTCATCAGTTCAGACCCTTTCTGAATTAGCCAAGTCTGAATTAGGCACATCTAAACCAGTGACATCTGCCCAAGTTTGCAAGTTCTGAAATAAGGGTACAAACTCCATTTTCTGATTTTTTTTTTCTAGAATGTCTAAAGCAATGGTTGAAAATGGTAGATCTAAAGGGTAGGCTGGGAGAGTGTGAGAAGCAGGGAGGAGAGAGGAAGAGATACCTTAAGTATCTCTTGTACACCAGACATACTCTTCCTTGCCTCCATTTTGGAGTAGTAATCCAAATTCTGGGTAGTCAGGATCAGTTGCCCTGGCCAGCACAGTAACTCCTTTCCTTGCCTGTTGATTCAGAAGCATGAGCCTAAAGTGGCCAAGTGATAGTCTTACTTCCAGTTCAGTGGAATCACTGCTGTGTCTCCTGGCAGAAGTATTCCTTCCTCTGGAATTAAGACCTCTAGGCCAGAATAGCATAAGATTACAGGAACAGAAAGAAAAAATATTGCTAGTGGATGTCTATGGGTAATATTGAGTGATGCTGCTCCCATTTGCACCCCTTCATTCCTGGCCTTGTGAATCCTGGCTCTGGGAGGAATAGCACCATATATCAGATGCTGATTCAGAGCATGTGCTGCCTTCTGGAGAACCTTACCCCCACTTTGCAAGGAATTGCCACTTACCTGGTGCTGTAACTGAGTCTTCAAAGAGCCATTGCAGCATTCTATCAAGCCAGCTGTTTCAGAGTGGTGGAGAACATGGTAAGACCAATGTATTCCCTGAGCATGGGCCCTTTGCCACACCACTTCTACACTGAAGTGAGTTCCTTGATCAGAAACAGTGCTGTGTGGAATACCATGACAATGGATAAGGCAAAGGCATTCTATAAGTCCACAGATGGTAGTTTTGGCAGAAGCATTGCATGCAGGGAAGGTAAATCCATTAAAATCTAGAAAACGAGATTTCGAGAGTATGAATTTGTCGATGTTTATTTATTATTGGACAAAGGTAAGAGAGGATTGGGTGTGGCACAAATGAGCAGTTTGATCAATAAAAATCAATGAGGTAGAGCAGGCTCTATTGCAGCCTAGATGAACTCTGAGTCAAGACTTGTGACTCTTTTCCAGGTACTTTGGTTTGACAGGATTTTTGATCCTAAGCAGGGAATAACTTACATATAGAACAAGAATAGTCTGTCACTGGTATTTTTCTCATTTTAGATTAATTTGTTGGCAGTATAGAAGTAATTTTTGGAGCATAGGAACACATTTTACAGTGTCTGAACATCATTGAGGCAAAATTAATTTGTTTAATTCATGTTATCATCGCAGCAGAATTAGAAAATACAATTCTGCAAAAGGAAAATATATTAAATGAAAGTAATATCATTAGGATGACCACTGTTAACACTTCAGGTTCAAGTAGATTATCACTTAATTGACTTTTTCTTAGGTGAAGATCCATTGAATGAGATTATTGGTGCTCCCTATGCCTTCTAAATAGTATAACGTTGGTTGCCACTGTGTGCTGAACAAGGGCGATTGGCAGACTTCTGATACTTCCCCTCCCTCCAGCTGAGCTCTGTCCTCACTGGGAATCATCAGTTGTGTTCGTACCAAATTCTTATTTATGTAACTATGTAATTAAGTGTTATGTAAAAGATGAGCAAAAAGGAATGTCAATTCTATGAAAACTTGGTTGAACACTTTGAGAGAATTTGATTAATAGTGATACTCATGAACTGAATAATTTGGTATGAGCAAAATAGCTATAAAAGATAAAAGAATAAAATAAAAATCTGAAAAGATTTTACACTCAGATTTCCTTACAACATATAGTTTTGTTTGATTTTTGTAAAAATGAAATCACATCATATATAATCTTTGGAGACTTTTTTTTTCACTTAGCAGTTTGTGAGGTTCTGTAATTATAGTTAATTCTGTAGTTATAGCTTACTCATTTTCACTGCTACATAGTGTCCAATGACATATTCATAATGTAACAAAATTTATTAATCTATTTTTCTGTTGATAGACACTTCATTTGCTTTAGTATTTACTTCTATAACTATGCTACAATAAACATTTCTGTGATGGATTGTAATTAATGGTTCTTTCAGCAAATTTCTGTGGGAGGTAAACTCTCTCACATGAAATGTTTAAATATATATTTATTTTCCATTGACTAAGAATAATAGTTTATTCAGAAAAAGAACTTTAGGTTGACAGTTTTTTTGAACTCTTCATTTTGAATATATATGAGTAATTTCCTTCTAAATTCTTTTGCTGGTGATGACATGTCTGCTCTGAGTATAAGTCATACCTTTGTGAGTAAGCTCTCTTCTCCTTTGGTAACCTTTATGGTTTTCTAGTATGCACTTTCATTGTGAATATTCATATCCTTGTGGAACATTCTCAGCACTATTTTTTTGAATATTGTTGCTTTGTCATATTCCTTCTGTTCTTTTGGAATGCTTATTAAAATATGTTCAAAATATTTTTCACTCAACTATTTTAAGTGCTTTTTCATAACTTTTAATCTCTTTATCTCTGTGATGTTTCCTTTGTGAATTCGTTATTACTATAATCTATTTTGATGTTTCCCTCTTTGATGTCTATTTAGAATTTGGTTCATGTTCTATTTTCTTTTTAAAAAAAGATTTATTTATTATTTATTTGTTTTATTTATTATTTTTGGCTCCTCTGGGTCTTAGTTGCAGCACGCAGGATCTTCATTGAGGCATGTGAGATCTTTCCATTGCGGCATGCAGGCTTCTCTCTAGTTGTGGCACGCAGGCTCCAGGGTGTCTGGGCTCTGTAGTTTGCAGCACGTGGGCTCTCTAGTTGAGGTGTGCGAGCTCAGTAGTTGTGGCATGCAGGCTTCGTTGCCCCGCGGCATCCCTGACGGGGGATAGAACCCTCATTCCTGGCATTGTAAGGCAGATTCTTTACCACTGGACCACGAGAAAAGTCCCTCATGTTCTATTTTCAATTGATAACTATATTTATGTCAATTTTCAGATTTCATAATAGTTCATTTCTTATATTCTCCTTCATTTCCCTTTATTTTTTCTCCCCAAGGACCAAAAACACTTATTTTAAAGTTATTTTCAGATTGCTTTATTTTCTTTTTATTGGGATTCATTAATCTACTAATTTGTTTTCTTGTCTTTCTTTATGAATTTTCTTCATGTGCAATGGAAAAGTAATATGCAGGCTTATCTTGATTAAGAAATTTTTCTTTTATTTTTCCTTCATATTGAATATTGAAGCTTTCATTCCCAAATGAGGTCATATTCAAGGCTTGAGGATTCTATCCCCTTTTAGATTCAGACTAATTTTATTCAGTTCGTGGCTAGCAGAAGGTCTCTGCTTTCTCCTACTTCCCTTATTAAAAAGCTATATATGTGTATAAAATATGCAGTAGCCTACATGGTGGTAAGAGCTTTTTCTTATGTTTTATTTTTTTCTTAAATGTCTCTCTTTGCACACAGGAGAGCCCTAACCTGTTTCCAGTTACCAAGCATTGAGCCTAATGCTGGTGCCTGAGCCTACATGGGTCACTTTGAGTTTTCATTTCCCACAGGAATGTCATTTCAATTGTCTCCTCCTACTTACTACTTATTACAGTCCTACTTACTACTTTGGTATTTAGTTCTGTTTCTGGACTATGGTGACATTTTACTTTTTGTAAAAAAATTGTTAAGGCTATGTCTTTTTTTTATTATATTTTAAAATATTTTATCAGTTATTGTTTGGAGCAGGAAGACTTTGTGTGTGTGTGTGTGTGTGTGTGTGTGTGTGTGTGTGTGTGTGTGTGTGTGAAAAGTGCCCACACAGCTTCATCTTACCTGGGAGTTGCTTCCTAATAATTTCATAGATTTTCTTATATATAAAGATAGTAACCCTTTTGCTACCAGTTTGTTGTTTTACTCAGTTTGTCATATTCTTTTGTATATTGTATTTTTAAATTAATTTTTTATTGACGTATAGTTTATTTACAGTGTTGCATTAATCACTGCTGTACAGCAAAGTGATTCAGTTATACATATATATATGTTTTTTAATATATTCTTTTCCATTATGATTAATCATAGGAAATTGAATATAGGTCTCTTTGCTATACAGTAGGACCTTGCTGTTTATCCATTCTATATATAAAAGTTTACATCTCCTAACCTCAACCTCCCACTCCATCCCTCCCCCAACCCCCTCCCCACCGGCAACCACCAATCTGTTCTCAATGTCTGTGATTCTGTTTCTGTTTCATAGATAGGTTCATTTGTGTCATATTTTAGATTCCACATATAAGTGATATCATATGGTATTTGTCTTTCTCTTTCTGACTTACTTCACTTAGTATGATAACCTCTAATTGCCTTGTATATTGTATTTTTGATTACAGATATTTTAAACTTTACAGTTTCTCTCTTCTCTTTGGTATCACACTTATGAAATATTGATCTATATTTTGTTCTAGTACTTTTATAGTTCTTAATTTTCTAAAGTATTTAGATACTCAATTTTCCTAAAATATATTTTTGAGATAGAAATAGTACTATTTTTCCCTGAATAATTAGTATATTATTTACTATACATAACACATATGTTAAACAACTCATCATATCAACTGACTTGTAATATCTGATAATATTATACATTCTGGTTTATAGCAGTTGATTCTTTATATTATTTTCTGTTTAACTCTGCTGGTTCCAGCAGCATTCATTGCTTTGTATGAGTTTTAACATGAAGGCGCTTCCTTAGTAAGTTTCAGACACGTGGGTGGGAGAGACCAAACTGTGGACCCTGGTGGAGATTTATAAGGTGTCACCTTCTGAGACTCAGCTTGTATAGCCAACTGTGCCCACATTTTACTACACACACTTCCACAAATTTCCACTTTACACTACTGTAATAAATTATGAGAACTAGCTTATGCAAAACGGTAAGTTGTAGCAGAAAGACTGATAGGCAGACCTCACTCCATTGCTTACTACTGATGTGACCTCCGTGATCCTGCCTTTCCTCATCTCTAAAACAGGGATTATGTACTCACTGTACAAGGATTTTGTGACAATGCTACACAATGGATAGAAGCATCAACTACATTTCCCACTTCATGACGTAAATATTTAATAGATGGTAATTATTACATGCAGAAAATTTTCTACTGAAAACCAGTGATAAAATGGAGCATTCGGGACTCCAGATGAACATTCCTCTGGGTTGATTGCCCATACTAAAAAACCCCATCAAAAACAACAAAATTTAATTAGTGAGATTATAAGAGATTTACAGAGGATATGGCCCATTGAAAATTATTTCCAGCCATTGCTAAATATCATTTCATTATTAACTGATTTTCTAAATGAGTTCCATATGTGGGCATGTGATTACTAAGACATGTGTCATTTGGATTGTTACCTAGGAAAAGAGGAATGATCCAATGGGGGAATTTCTATCCTAAATCTGAGCTTTTTCTGAAACTTAATTTCTGAAACATAAAAGTGAAAGAAAAAAATTAATTTTAAACCAGTAGATTGATGAAAGATATTCACTAACCTCTTCTGGTTAGTAAAACTTTATCAGATACATGATTTGCAAATGTTTCTCCTATTCCATGAGTTGCCATTTTATTTTGTTAACTTTGTCCTTTCATGCAAAGTAGTTTTTAATTTTGATGTAGTTCAGTTCATCTGTTTTTTCTTTTGTTGCCTGTGCTTTTGGTGTTATATCCAAGAAATCGTTTTTAAACTGTATTCTTCATTTTTAATGACTAAACAAAGAACACATGTTCACAGTTTAATGCAAACTCTTCCAGACAGTAGCAAAGAGGAAGTACTTCCAAGCTGCTTACATGAGGCTTGAATAATCCTGATACCAAAATAAGATAAGGACATTATGCAAAAGGAAAATTATAGGTCTGTTTCACTTATTACTATAAATACAAAGAAATTATTTGCAAATAAAATCCAATAGTGTTTAAAACAGATATACACTATAGCCAGTTTGGGTTTATCCCAGTGTATAAGGAAAGTTTAATATTAGAAAAATCCATAAATATAGATAACCCCTTAATAGATTAAATGAGAAAAATTCATGGAATCAGCTCAAAAAAATTCAGAGGAAACATTTGATGGCATACCCATTCTTTTTTTTTTTTTTGTCTTTGCGGTACGTGGGCCTCTCACTGTTGTGGCCTCTCCTGTTGTGGAGCACAGGCTCCTGACACGCAGGCTCAGCGGCCATGGCTCAGGGGCGCAGCCGCTCCGAGGCATGTGAGATCTTCCCGGACCGGGGCATGAACCCATGTCCCCTGCATCGGCAGGCGGACTCTCAACCACTGTGCCACCAGGGAAGCCCTATTTTTTTTTATTTTTAAATTTTTAAATGTCTGAAACATTTATATTAACATATTTCCATACAAAAACCCAAAGAAAGTTTAGTAGCTTTTGTTTGTTTGTTTTTTTATACTGCAGGTTCTTATTAGTCATCCATTTTATACACATCAGTGTATACATGTCAATCCCAATCGCCCAATTCAGCACACCACCATCCCCATCCCACTGTGGTTTCCCCCACTTGGTGTCCATACATTTGTTCTCTACATCTGTGTCTCAACTTCTGCCCTGCAAACCAGTTCATCTGTACCATTTTTCTGGGTTCCACATACATGCGTTAATATGCGATATGTGTTTTTCTCTTTCTGACTTACTGCACTCTGTATGAGAGTCTCTAGATCCATCCACATCTCAACAAATGACTCAATTTCGTTCCATTGTATGGCTGAGTAATATTCCACTGTATATATGTACCACATCTTCTTTATCCATTCATCTGTCGATGGGCATTTAGGTTGCTTCCATGACCTGGCTATTGAAAATAGTGCTGCAATGAACTTTGGGGTACATGCATCTTTTTGAATTATAGTTTTCTCTGGATATATGCTCAGTAGTGGGATTGCTGGATCATATGGTAATTCTATTTTTAGTTTTTTAGGAACCTCCATACTGTTCTCCATAGTGGCTGTATCAATTTACATTCCCACCAACAGTACAAGAGGGTTCCCTTTTCTCCACACCCTCTCCAGCATTTGTTGTTTGTAGATTTTCTGATGAGCCCATTCTAACTGGTGTGAGGTGATACCTCATTGTAGTTTTGATTTGCATTTCTCTAATAATTAGTGATGTTGAGCAGCTTTTCATGTGCTTCTTGGCCATCTGTATGTCTTCTTTGGAGAAATGTCTATTTAGGTCTTCTGCCCATTTTTGGATTGGGTTGTTTGTTTCTTTAATATTGAGCTGCATGACCTGTTAATATATTTTGGAGATTAATCCTTTGTCCGTTGATTCGTTTGCAAATATTTTCTCCCAATCTGAGGGTTGTCTTTTGGTCTTGTTTATGGTTTCCTTTGCTATGCAAAAGCTTTGAAGTTTCATTAGGTCCCATTTGTTTATTTTTGTTTTTATTTCCATTACTCTAGGAGGTGGGTCAAAAAAGATCTTGCTGCGATTTATGTCAAAGAGCGTTCTTCCTATGTTTTCCTCTAAGAGTTTTACAGTGCCTGGTCTTACATTTAGGTCTTTAATCCATTTTGAGTTTATTTTTGTGTGTGGTGTTAGGGAGTGTTCTAAATTCATTCCTTTACATGTAGCTGTCCAGTTTTCCCAACACCACTTATTGAAGAGACTGTCTTTTCTCCATTGTAAATCCTTGCCTCCTTTGTCAAAGATTAGTTGACCATAAGTGCGTGGGTTTATCTCTGGGCTTTCTCTCTTGTTCCATTGATCTATGTTTCTGTTGTTGTGCCAGTACCATACTGTCTTGATTACTGTAGCTTTATAGTATAGTCTGAAGTCAGGGAGTCTGATTCCTCCAGCTCCATTTTTTCCCCTCAAGACTGATTTGGCCATTCAGGGCCTTTTGTGTCTCCATACAAATTTTAAGATGATTTTTTCTAGTTCCATAAAACATGCCATCAGTAACTTGATAGGGATTGCATTGAATCTGTAGATTACTTTGGGTAGTATAGTCATTTAAAATATTGATTCTTCCAATCCAAGAACATGGTATATCTCTCCATTTATTTGTATCATCATTAATTTCTTTCATCAATGTCTTATAGTTTTCTGCATACAGGGGTTTTGTCTCCCTAGGTAGGTTTATTCATAGGTATTTTATTCTTTTTGTTGAAGTGGTAAATGGGAGTGTTTCCATAATTTCTCTTTCAGATTTTTCATCATTAGTGTATAGGAATGCAAGAGATTTCTGTGCATTAATTTTGCATCCTGCAACTTTACCAAATTCATTGATTAGCTCTAGTAGTTTTCTGGTGGCAGTTTTAGGATTCTCTATTTATGGTATCATATCATCTGCAAACAGTGACAGTTTTACTTCTTCTTTTCCAATTTGTATTCCTTTTATTTCTTTTTCTTCTCTGATTGCCATGGCTAGGACTTCCAAAACTATGTTGAATAATAGTGGTGAGAATGGACATCCTTGTCTCGTTCCTCATCTTAGAGGAAATGCTTTCAGTTTTTCACCATTGAGAATGATGTTTGCTGTGGATTTGTCATATATGGCCTTTATTATGTTGAGGTAAGTTCCCTGTATGCCCACTTTCTGGAGATTTTTCATCATAAATGGGTGTTGCATTTTGTCAAAAGCATTTTCTGCATCTATTGAGATGATCATATGGTTTTTATTCTTCAATTTGTTAATATGGTGTATCACATTGATTGATTTGCATATATTGAAGAATCCTTGCATCCCTGGGATAAATCCCACTTGGTCGTGGTGTATGATCCTTTTAATGTGTTGTTGGATTCTGTTTGCTAGTATTTTGTTGAGGATTTTTGCACCTATATTCATCAGTGATATTCGTCTGTAATTTTCTTGTTTTGTAGTATCTTTGTCTGGTTTTGGTATCAGGGTGATGGTGTCCTTGTAGAATGAGTTAGGGAGTGTTCCTTCCTCTGCAGTTTTCTGGAAGAGTTTGAGAAGGATGGATGTTAGCTCTTCTCTAAATGTTTGATAGAAATCACCTGTGAAGCCATCTGGTCCTGGACTTTTGTTTGTTGGAAGATTTTTAATCGCAGTTTCAATTTCATTACTTGTGATTGGTCTGTTCATATTTTCTATTTCTTCCTGGTTCAGTCTTGGAAGGTTATACCTTTCTAAGAAGTTGTCCATTTCTTCCAGGTTGTCCATTTTATTGGCATAGAGTTGCTTGTAGTAGTCTCTTAGGATGCTTTGTATTTCTGCGGTCTGTTGTTAACTTCTTTTTCATTTCTAATTTTATTGATTTGAGTCCTCTCCCTCTTTTTCTTGATGAGTCAGGCTAATGTTTTATCAATTTTATCTTCTCAAGGAAACAGCTTTTAGTTTTATTGATCTTTGTTATTTTTTCTTTGTTTCTATTTCATTTATTTCTGCTCTGATCTTTATGATTTCTTTCCTTCTGCTAACTTTGGGTTTTGTTTGTTCTTCTTTCTCTAGTTCCTTTAGCTATAAGTTTAGATTGTTTACTTGAGATTTTTCTTGTTTCTTGAGGTAGGCTTGTATAGCTATAAACTTCCCTCTTAGAACTGCTTTTGCTGCATCCTGTAGGTTTTGGATTGTCACGTTTTCATTGTCATTTGTGTCTAGGTATTTTTTGATTTCCTCTTGGATTTCTTCAGTGATCTCTTGGTTATTTAGTAACGTATTGTTTAGCTTCCATGTGTTTGTGTTTTTTACATTTTTTGTCCCTGTAATTCATTTCTAATCTCATAGCGTTGTGGTCAGAAAAGATGCTTGATATGATTTCAGTTTTCTTAAATTTACTGAGCCTTGATTTGTGACCCAAGGTGTGATCTATCCTGGAGAATGTTCCATGCGCACTTGAGAAGAAAGTGTAATCTGCTGTTTTTGGATGGAATGTCCTATAAATATCAATTAAATCTATCTGGTCTACTGTGTCATTTAAAGCTTCTGTTTCCTTATTTATTTTCATTTTGGATGGTTTGGTCCGTTGGTTTAAGTGAGGTGTTAAAGTCCCCCACTATGATTTTGTTACTGTCGATTTCCTCTTTTATAGCTGTTAGCAGTTGCCTTATGTATTGATATGCTCCTGTGTTGGGTGCATATATGTTTATAATTGTTATGCCTTCTTCTTGGATTGATCCCTTGACCATTATGTAGTGTCCTTCCTTGTCTCTTGTAACATTCTTTATTTTAAAGTCTATTTTATCCGATATGAGTATAGCTAATCCAGCTTTCTTTCTTTTTTTTTGCGGTACGCGGGCCTCTCACTGTTGTGGCCTCTCCTGTTGCGGAGCGCAGGCTCAGCAGCCATGGCTCATCGGCCTAGCCGCTCCGCGGCATGTGGGATCTTCCCATACTGGGGCACGAACCCGTGTCCCCTGCATCGGCAGGCGGACTCTCAACCACTGTGCCACCAGGGAAGCCCTCCAGCTTTCTTTTGATTTCCATTTGCATGGAATATCTTTTTCCATCTATTCCCTTTCAGTCTGTATGTGCCCCTAGGTGAAGTGGGTCTCTGGTAGACAGCATATATATGGGTCTTGTTTTTGTATCCATTCAGCAAGCCTGTGTCTTTTGGTTGGAGCATTTAATCCATTCATGTCTAAGGTATTATTGATATGTATGTTCCTATGACCATTTTCTTAATTGTTTTGGGTTTGCTTTCGTAGGTCCTTTTCTTCTCTTGTGTTTCCCACTAAGAGAAGTTCCTTTAGCATTTGTTGTAGAGCTCGTTTGGTGGTGCTGAATTCTCTTACCTTTTTCTTGTCTGTAAAGCTTTTGAGTTTTCCATCCAATCTGAATGAGATCCTTGCCAGGTAGAGTAATCTTGGTTGTAGGTTCTTCCCTTTCATCACTTTAAGTATATCATGCCACTCGCTTCTGGCTTGTAGAGTTTCTGCTGAGAAATCAGCTCTTAACCTTATGGGAGTTCCCTTGTATGTTATTTGTCGTTTTTCCCTTGCTGCTTTCAATAATTTTTCTTTGTCTTTAATTTTTGCCAATTTGATTACGATGTGTCTCAGCATGTTTCTTCTTGGGTTTATCCTGTATGGGACTCTCTGTGCTTCCTGGACTTGGGTGGCTCTTTCCTTTCCCATGTTAGGGAAATTTTTGACTATAATCTCTTCAAATATTTTCTCTGGTCCTTTCTCCCTGTCTTCTCCTTCTGGGACCCCTGTAATGTGAATGTTGTTGCATTTAATGTTGTCCCAGAGGCCTCTTAGACTGTCTTCATTTCTTTTCATTCTTTTTTCTTTAGTCTGTTTTGCAGCAGTGAATTCCACCATTCCGTCTTCCAGGTCACTTATCTGTTCTTCTGTCTCAGTTATTCTGCTATTGATTCCTTCTAGTGTAGTTTTCACTTCAGTTATTATATGTTCATCTCTCTTGGTTTGTTCTTTAATTCTTCTACGTCTTTGTTACACATTTCTTGCATCTTCTCGATCTTTGCCTCCATTCTTTTTCTGAGGTCCTGGATCATCTTCACTATCATTCTCAATTCTTTTTCTGGAAGGTTGTCCATCTCCACTTCATTTAGTTGTTTTTCTGGGGTTTTATCTTGTTCCTTCATCTGGTATATAGCCCCCTGCCTTTTCATCTTGTCTATCTTTCTGTGAATGTGGTTTTTTTCCCCACAGGATGCAGGATTGTAGTTCTTCTTGCTTCTGCTCTCTGTCCTCTGGTGGATGAGGCTATCTAAGAGGCTTGATGGAAGGGACTGTTGTTGGGTAGAGCTGACTGTTGCTCTGGTGGGCAGAGCTCAGTAAAACTTTAATCCACTTGACTGTTGCTGGGTAGGGCTGGGTTCCCTCCCTGTTGGTTGTTTGGCCTGAGGCAACTCAACACTGGAGCCTACCTGGGATCTTTGGTGGGACTAATGACAGACTCTGGGAGGGCTCACGCCAGGGAGTACTTCCCAAAACTTCTGCTGTCAGTGCCCTTGTCCCCACGGTGAAGCAGAGCCACACCCCGCCTCTGCAGGAGACCCTCCAGCAGTAGCAGGTAGGTCTGGTTCAGTCTCCCCCGGGGTCACTGCTCCTTCCCCTGGGTCCCGATGCTCATACTACTTTGTGTGTTCCCTCCAAGAGTGGAGTCTCTGTTTCCCCTAGTCCTGTCGAAATCCTGCAATCAGTTCCCACTAGGCTTCAAATTCTGATTCTCTAGGAATTCCTCCTCCCGTTGCCGGACCCCCAGGTTGGGAGGCCTGACGTGGGGCTCAGAACCTTCACTCCAGTGGGTGGACTTCTGTGGTATAAGTGTTCTTCAGTCTGTGAGTCACTCACCCACCAGTTATGGGATTTGATTTTACTGTGATTGCACCCCTCCTATCATCTCATTGTGGCTTCTCCTTTGTCTTTGGATGTGGGGTATCTTTTTTGGTGAGTTCCAGTGTCTTCCTGTCGATGATTGTCCAGCAGCTAGTTGTGATTCTGGTGTTCTCGCAAGAGGGAGTGAGAGCACATTCTTCTACTCTGCCATCTTGGTTCCTCTTCCCTCCCATTCATTATTTAAAACTCTTTGTAAGTGAGAATTTAACCTGATAAACATTATATAGCACTCAAAACAAAAGTACTATAATGCCATTTTAAAAGATAGATAATTCAAAATTATAATATTTAATGACTTTTAAAATAAGGTTAAAATAACAACATTTTAAAGAATACATAGATGCAAGTAAACTATATTAAAAGTAAAGCCAGTGGAGGATTAACCTGGTATCCAGGAGGATGACACCTTGAAAAGGGGAAGGCAGGGAGATGGGAATGCAGAGGCTGGATGCTTATCTGAGGGACCTAGCTTTTGTTTGAGATGATGCTTTCATAGCAGCTTATTACAGAGTTAAAGGTAAGGAATCAACCACATAAACAAAGTGAAGCAGGCTTGGAGCGATGACCACCAATCATCGTGAACCAAGAATTATGATTAATTAAGTTTTGTGCACTTGAGGACAAATTAAAGCAAAAACATTTGACCATAATGTAGAGAGGAAAACAGTAAGATAGTACTTGGAGGGGACAGGCTGGAGAAATTTTTGTTATTTTTACTTTTTTAGAATTTCAAGACTTGAGGATTATCCTACACTGATGAAGAAGAGGCAGTATTAAGAACGAGTCTGAGGACATAGGAGAAAAGGAGAGGAGGCAAAGGAGTAGGAGTAGGTTGTGTTGACCAGGAGGGCTGGCACCAGAACATGGGGAAAGATAACTCTGGAGGGGGCATCCTCTTGCACCCTCTCAGGAGAGAAAGGAACTTGTGCAGTTGTGGTGGCAGGAAGTTGAGGAATTTCTCCTCTTATGACTTCTTTTTTCTCTTCAAAGTGGAAATCAGGTCATCTTCTGAATGAGAGGGGTGGTGACTGGGCAGGAAGTGTGGGGCGAGCTATGAATGCCTGACATGGCAGTCTGAATGATGGAGGTAAAGAAATTGGCTCAACATAGACACATCCAGGTTTTGGTCCTGACTCCCAGAGAGTACTGTGGATGTTTGTATGGTTCTATTGCAATTGTGTTTCCTCCTCCTTTTTCTTCTTCCCCTCTTCTTTTTTCCTTTCTCCCTTCCCAGTTCCAGTTCAAAAATGTCTCCAGAAGGATTGAATTTAATCTGGCCTTGATAACATTTCTATTTCTGTAGCAATCACAGATGGCTGGTGAGTAGAAGCTAGGACTGCTCTGGCTTGGCCCAGGTGCCCACCCCAGACTATTCACAGTGGACAGCGTGGTAGGATGTGTAAGAAGGTGCCATCTCCCATTCAAAGGTGAATTTCTCAGAAGAAGGGAAGATACTATTCTGGGCAGGCAAAATGATAGAAACCCAGTACATTATTGAAAGAATTGCTGCTGTGGAGATTAGGAAGTAAAACTAAATAGGGAAATAATTTCTGAACAATGTGTAGGGCCTGGTTGAAGTCAAAGAACATGAAATTCTAGTTGTAACAATCTATAATATAATTCTACATGATTTTCAGCAGCAATGCTCAGCAACTCTAATGCAGATGGACTTTTGCAACGGTCCAGATTTGGGGTTTTTTTTTCAGAGATGTGACAGAAAAACAGTGGGCCAAGACAGTTGATAATGGCAAGATAGAGGACGAAGAGATGGATGGATGATATAGTTAAAGGTGTATATGAAGGGAGGTAAAGAGAGGAAGGAGGACTGGGAGAAAACAGAGGATCAAAAAAAGTTTATTAGGAAAATATATGTGATGTGGCTGAAATGGTCTGAGGTCATGGTCAGAGAACTGGAGACAATGTTTTAAGAGGGGATAATTATGCAGGATAATAAATTTTAGTATCTAGCCATGGAAGTAGTTTACTGATGTGGAATAAACACAATGGAAATTAGAGGTTAAAAAACAGATGTTGAGCTTTGGGTGGGTCATTCATGTAGACACTGGTGTCTGCCAGGTTACTGGCAAGTCTGGGGTTAGAGGAGCACATTAAAGCAGATGCTAAAGGCATCAATGATTGAGAGGGTGTATATTTCTTTGCCCTTGCTAAATTTATTACAGTGATGATCAGGAACTATTTTATCCCTAGGGTCTTCAGACTAGAATTAGTTTCTTGTCACATTTTTATCTTAACATCACAACACTTTGGATATGGAATTTATTAAAAAGGGATTTTACTGGAGGGAAGATTAGTTAATGAATCATGAATATATTTAATATAATGCTTATTATGTAACTAGTATTAGATACTGTGAGAATTATCGAAGCTACATTCTCTGACCTTAAAAAGTTTTGAAAGTCAGGTGTATGCATACAAAACAATGAGAGAATAACGGACTAGTATAGGGTGCAAGTTGAAAAGGAGAGTTAATGTGTACAACAGGTGTTTGGAGAAAGAATAGACCAATTTTATTAAGGCTCTTGTATGAACTCAGAAGAAAAGAAATGATGAAGACCACTTTAGGAACTCCTTTATTTGCATGGTTTGGATATATATATATATATATATATATATATATATATATATATATATATAATTTTTTCATCTAAGGTGAAAATATGTTCTCCAAAAACAAGATGTCCTTTTATTCTTCAGTCTCTACTGAGATGCTCATTAATTGCCTGTAATGTTCTAAGTTTTCTGACTCAGAAAAAATTCCTAAATCTTTATCTTCATCCTTTCCTTTCTCCAAAGTATACGCCTTCTGATTTGGGAATTTCAAAAAGGCATTATTCATTTTTAAAATAACTCAGAAAAGAAGTTGAACTTAACAGAATGATTTTTCCTTTGGTTTCTTTCCAATGTCTTCATAATTTCTGTTGATACACATGCAGTTGAAGGAATAATTTTTTCATGCTCTGAGTGGAAACCTATAGTCTCTACTTAGCATGAAGAATATCAAATGGTTTTTCACAGAGGTTAGTAAAATTTTAACTACATCATTTATCAAAATTATGCCCTCTGGCTATTTGGGAGTATACACAGTAACCTCAGCCAAAACGCCTTTTTAGCAGGTTACTACATTGTCATGTAGGTTCCACTGTAGGACGCGGGGCCTAACTCCTGCCATGGCATAGTGGACAGTGTCACAGCCAACAGTGCCTTTGGCCAACAAGAAAATTCTTCTCAATTCAGGAAACAAAAGGGGATCTTTCTTATCGCAATTAGCCACAGTAGTAAAAAGGATATTTGTCATCACAACTACCTCATCCTCAGCAAGTCTTGTAAGGGGGAAAAGTTAAGAAAACTTGCATACTAATAATTTCTTTAAGTCTTCCAACTAAGGAAGTCAAATTAAAAAATTATAGTTTTACTCTCCCTGTCACAGTTCTATCTCAGTAGTGTGGCCCTAAAACCTTGGCCTGAAATTGAGTCTAGATGACAGGAAAGAGGAGAAAATATAAAAAGTTACTATTGTAAGTGAAATAATAATTTAAAAAATAAAATGACCTGAGAACAAATAATAATGCCTTGCCAATAGTTTTACCTTTGAATATAAAATTGTTTTCTATATATAGCTCTTGGGAAAAATCCCTTTAATTTTCAATTCCTATTTTCACCTTATTAATTGACTGGAAAACGCTAAAAAACATGCTTGAACTACATGACTTCTAGCACTTTCATAGAAAAGCAAACTTAAGTACTGCTTGCAAATGAAATATGATCCGCAGAGGGAATATGGGAGAGAGAGGACAGCCCTCCATCCCTCAGGCTGGAGGAGTGGGGTGACCGGCCATGTGCCTCCCAGATGCCCCTCCTCTATTCACAGGGGGAGAGAGCAGGGGTGAGACTCCCAGAAACTCTAAGACTCTGAGCATTGCTTCTTTGCTCCCCACAGCCAGACATACCCAAACGATAGCCATTAACCCTGCTGGCTCTGCCTTCTGTGCACCTGGGTGGATGATTCAGGTGAGTGAGGATGAGAGCACTGCTGCCAGTTATGCATTTTGTTGCTTTCAGGCAGCTTTTATCAGGTTCACAGAGAGCTGAAGAGAGGGGGCCAGGTACTCCTCCCAGAAGTGAGGTGAGAGGTGAAGGGTGAAAATGTTGGTGCAGGCAGACCCACAGCACATTTCTTCTTGTGTTTCTCTGGTTCAGAGCCCTGAACTGAGTCTGCTTCAGGCCGATGGTGCCTGTTCCTTGGCCAGGAGCCTGGCTGCAGAGCTCTGACACAGGGATAGACATCAGTGTTGTGGGCGCATTTTCAGTAAGTCGTTCTGTCAACCGAGCACTCAATTTCCGTGCCGACCAAGTGCCCAGCCATGAGCTGTGGTCCCTGATGGAGGCTGGACTTAGCTGAAATACATAGGCTTCCCAGGTTGGCTAATTATCTGATACCTCATCAAACTGCTAATGTTAAACATTCTTCTAGTACTTACTTGGTTGGAAGGCTGAGGGCTGAATAGGGAAAAAGGTAAAGGGAAAATTATGTGTGGCAGCCCTTAACTTCTAGAATTCCACTGTCTCCTGCAATCTAGTGTAAACTTGCCAACAATCACTCACCAAAGCGAAGTTAATTGAAGTTAACAGGAGTCATCCTTTTTGGAAAGCAAATTAGCAATTAGCTCTTCTTCCTCAGTTAAACCCCTTAATGAGGATTGTGATAAGGATTTTCCTCTCTACTGTCAGAGATACCACCAGTGCGTGACCAGTGAACAATTTCAGTTCAGTCCCATCAAGATTGAAGTACCTGGAAATTCCTCTTTGGAACTGGAAATATCTTTCCTGGTCTCAGTTTTCAAAATGATGAGTTGTGAGGCAGTGTGAGGACCAAACTGTCTAGGATGGAACACTGGCTTTGCCATTTACTAGCTGTGTGAACTTGGGCAAATTATTTAATCTCTCTGTTCATCAGTTTCCTGATTCATAATGTAGGAGTAATAATAATAGTATTATAAGGATATTGTGAACCTTGAATGAGCTTATATATATCTGAATCTTGCCTACCACGTAGTAAATACTAATAGCTATCAGCTGTTGTTCTTTTCCTTTGATACTTTGGTGAGATATTGGGTGCATCAGTGACCCTTTAAGCTAGACCTTTGTGGTACAATATCAAAGATACTAACTTCAAATAATCCTCCCAATAGGCTGCTAGAAATCCCATCAAAAGATTTGCTCCTTAAGGTCCTTGTGGAGACACAAACTTTAAAACACAAAGTGCTGTTCTTTAAATTTTTCTTTTTGTCCCCACTAAGCTACCTTCCTGCTCATTCTTCCCCAGGTGAATAAGAACTCTCTACTCTGGTCCTCAATTTATATCCAAACATATTTTCATCTTGGCATTGAACTTTATGTTTATTTCTACCGGACTTTATTTCTACTGGACTACAAATCTCTAAAGGGACCCTGCTCTTTCCCAAGTGTTTAGTACAGACCTCAGGATGTAGCAGATGAATAACAAATAAGTCTTAAATGAAATTGATTGAACTCTTGAGTTCTTAGACTCTTCAAGCCTCTCAATCCGTTATTCCTTTATGACTTGACATCATTTTCTCCTCAAGCTAAACATCTGTCCACCGTGATTAATAACTTCAGTAAAACTTGTCAGCACTCGCAATTTCTTCCCTCCCCAATGCTCAGCCACACCCAGTGCTGGCTCCCAAGAGCTATTTAACTTTTCTCTTCTTGTTCCAAAGCTTTAGGATTCTCCAAGAAAAAGAAAAACTCTACAATCTGCAGATGGGTGACACGTCATGTTAATGAATTTCAACTCTACTGCTTTTTGAATATCCTGTACCTGGTCCTAGTTACTTCCCTTTTTATGCCCCTTAATGGATATTCCAAAATACCTCATAAGTCCCATTCTTTTGCGCAACTCATTCTGAGCAGCTAACTTTTCCCTTTACTTAACTGAGAAAATAGAGGCCACAGGAATTGAATAACCTAACTTTTCTTGATCTTCAGTTCCTAAACTATTATTTCCTTGCCTCTGTTGCCTACCCCTTCTTTACCCCAACTCTTGAGCCTATCTTCTAGTTCCTTCAAGATCTTAATCAGTCAATTATATCTCTTCTCGATTTTGATCTCCCCCTTTCCATTGCCTTTTTTTTCTAGATCAGAAAACCCAAGTCAATATTGTAAAAGCTTTCCTTGTGATCCTACCTTCACTAAGTATCTTGAACTAATAATCCACATTTTCCTTTTCAACTTCTTCAGCTTTTATTTACTTCTCAACCATCATTCTCTGGCTTCTGCTAACATCTCTTAAAAAATTGCCCTCGGTGAGGTTTTTTTTTTTTTTTATTTCAGGTTGCCAAGTCCAAAGACTTTATTTCTTATCATGCATTTTTGTCTTCAGGCAGTATAGCCTGTCCGGCCATTCCCTTCTTGATATTGTCTTCTCTCTGATGCTCCATGGCACACACTCTCCTAGATCACCTCCCGTCTTGCTGGTCTATCCTCAATATGTTTCATTAATTTGCCTTTCTCTTCCCACTCTCACATATTGGTGTTGTCCATAACTCTTCCTTGGACGTTTTCTCAATTTGTTTCCTTTGGTGATATCATCCAGTTCCATGGTTCCAGCTCTTGCCTGATTATCAACTCTCAAAGGAGTATCTCCTTTTTTTTCTTTCTTTTTTTTTTTTTTTTAACATTTTCTCCTGAGTTACTGACTTACATTTCCAACTTCATGCTGGATATGTCAATGTGAATGTCTATGAAGCATGTTAAATTCAGCATGGTCCAAACCAAACTCTTCATCTCTTTCCTTCTTAATTTGTTCTTTTTTATGGGTTCCTTACATGAAAAACAGTAATTTTACTCAATTGTTCAAGATAGAGAGACTGAAGATGTTCTATGACTACCTCATCCTCACCCACTATATATAATTAGTCACTAGCCTTCTTGAATTCAAGTTCTAAACATTTCGATATGTTTTTCTACACCTACTGCACTGCCTCGTTTCAGGCTGACATCATCTATTACTCAGATTATTTCAACAGCTTCTTATAATTTCTCTCTTCCTTGGGCACTGCCACATCCAATTCATCCTACACAATGGATCCAATATGTAAGTTTCTTCATTTACTAAATAAATTGAAAATGCATCTTTTAGTATCACTCCTCTGCTAATAAACCCCTGTAGTGTCCAACAGGATACCATTATCTCTAGCCTACTTTACTATATACCTCTCAGGATTTCTATCCATACCTTCAGGCCACACAGGAATACTTGTGATGAACTGATTATGCCATGCTATTTCATGCTTCTGTACTAGTTTCTCTTCCTTAAATATCCTTGTCCATTTTATTCTTCCCCCAGAATTTGTCTTTTTATTTGTTTGTTTATTGGCCACTCTGTGCTGCTTGTGGGATCTTAGTTCCCAGACAAGGGATCAAACTGGGGCCCCCTGCAGTGGAGGCGTGGAGTCCTAACCACTGGACTGCCAGGGAAGTCCCTTCCCTCAGAATTTAAAAAATGCTGAAATGTAATAGAAATAATAAATTAAAAGAAATCATCCTTCCAGTTTCAGCTCAACCTTTAAAATATCTCCCAAAAAACATAAGCATTCCCTGTGTTTTCATAAATCTTTATTAATAATTATCTCTTAATAGTACTTTAATTGCATTATAACTATGTTTGCCTGCCAGGCTCATTCAACTCTGTGTCTCCGTTCCTAAACATGGAAAATAGGTAATATATGAACACTAGTTGAATGTGAAGACATAAGTGAGGAGTTTAAGAATTCCCCTCACTCATCACAGGTGTGAGTTCATTTTTACCTCTGGATGTCACTGAGTAAAGAAAAAGACCTTGTGAAAACTGACTTATATGACGACTAATGTTTGTTGGAGGTGATGGGAAGGATTAACTGGGCTGGGAAGATCCTAAATCAGGGAATCTTCCTGGGAAGACAGATTAAGAAAATGCAGTGCTGAGGAAGATCCTGGTCTCTAAGTATATAATATGTGGTCATTGGGCTGTGGGGTCATAGAAGGAAGGACCATGGTGAAAAAGTACAGTCAAAGAAGTTGAGGGAGGGCACCTGAAACAAACTTTCCCAACTACTCAGTTCTGCCTGGGCCAGGCCTGAGGCTTGCACATTGTTTCTGCACAGGGTCATCTTCTGGAGCAAACCCTATACTTCTTTGACACTGGGAAATTCACAATGTGTAATATTTGCTGAAAGTTTGCCTAAGTATTTATATATAATACTTTGCGTTTTCTGTCCACCAGAAATGTTGGTGATCTGAATTAAGGAAGGTAAATTTGGAAGAAATTAGAGCAGAGAATCTAGTTAATTATATAAGAATGCCTGCTATGTTTCTTCTTTTTTCTTTTTATACTTTTTCAGCTCTTGTCTCTTTTATCTTTGTAACTTCTTTTCTCTATTACTCTTGAAGTATATTAAGGATATGTCACCATTTAAAGTTTTCTATGTACTTCGAATCTTCAGGATAACAGTCTATTTCCTGCAGGGATTGAATACATACTTGCCCAAATAGTTAATTGTGTCCAAGTCAATAATTGAATAAGAACTGGCATATTTTTAAGAGATTGAAGATTAAGGAGAAGCTCCACAATAAAAATGAAGGAGAACCCTGAACCCACCTCTCAGAAACTTGCTAAGCAATTAAATGTTTAGTGAAAACTTTTACCTCCTTTTTCATATATTAAAAATCCTTTTCTGAAAAAGAATGTCTCCCCAGTTCTCCACAAAAGATTATTTGTGTATTTCCTCTAAATTGTACAGTGGCATATATTTGTTGAATTACAGAAAAACCACAGAACAACCAGAATAAATGGATCAGCCATCTAAGCCCTCTACCCACATGAAAAGACTACTAGAGACCTACATGCAGAGGCGGGGCTAAATCCAAAGCTGAACCCCAGGAGCTGTGCGAACAAAGAGGAGAAAGGGAGATTTCTCCGTACAGCCTCAGGAGCAGCCGATTAAATCTCCACAATCAACTTGATATACCCTGCATCTATGGAATACCTGAATACACAACAAATTATCCCAAAATTGAGGCAGTGGACTTTGGGAGCAACTATAGACTTGGGGTTTCCTGTATGCAACTGACTAGTTTCTGATTTTTATGTTTACCTGGGTTTAGTTTTGAGCACTTGTTATCACTGGTGGATTTGTTTATTGGTTTGGTTGCTCTCTTCTCTTTTTTTTTCCAATTACTTTTTTATATTTAAAATTTTAATAACATATTTTTTAATTTTTTATTTTAATAACTTTATTTTCTTTCTTTCTCTTTCTTTCTTTTCTTCCTTCCTTCATTCGTTCCTTCCTCCCTCTCTTTTTTCCTTCCTTCCTTCCTTCCTTCCTTCCTTCCTTCCTTCCTTTCTTTCTTTCTTTCTTTCCTTTCTTTCTTTCTTCCCTTTTCTTCTGAGCCATATGGCTGACAGGGTCTTGATGCTGAGATGTCAGGCCTGAGATTCTGAAGTGAGAGATCCGAGTTCAGGACATTGCTCCACCAGAGATATCCTGGCCCCATGCAATATCAATGGGCGAGAGCCCTCCCACAGATCTCCATCTCAACGATAAGACACAGCTCCACTCAACGACTAGCAAGCTCCAGTGCTGGACACCCCATGCCAAACAACTAGCAAGACAGGAACACAAACCCACCCATTTTCAGAGAGGCTGCCTAAAATCATAATAACTTCACAGTCACCCCAAAACACACCACTGGACGCAATCCTGCCAACCAGAAAGACAAGATCCAGCCTCATCCACCAGAACACAGGCACCAGTCCCCTCCATCAGAAAGCCTACACAACCCATTGAACCAACCTTACCCACTGGGGGCAGACACCAAAAACAAGAGGAACTACGAACCTGCAGACTGCAAAAAGGAGACGCCAAACACAGTAAGGTAAGCAAAATGAGAAGACAGAAATACACACAGCAGATGAAGGAGCAAGATAAAAACCCACCAGACCAAACAAATGAAGAGGAAATAGGCAGTCTACCTGAAAAAGAATTCAGAGTAATGATAGTAAAGATGAGCCAACATCTTGGAAACAGAATGGAGAAAATACAAGAAACATTTAACAAGGACCTAGAAGAACTAAAGAGCAAACAAACAGTGATGAACAACACAATAAATGAAATAAAAAGTTCTCTAGAAGGAATCAATAGCAGAATAACTGAGGCAGACGAATGGATAAGTGACCTGGAAGAGAAAATAGTGGAAATAACTACAGCAGAGCAGACTAAAGAAAAAAGAATGAAAAGAATTGAAGACAGTATCAGAGACGTATGGGACAACATTAAAGGCACCAACATTTAAATTATAGGGGTCCCAGAAGAAAAATAGAAAAAGAAAGGGACTGAGAAAATATTTGAAGAGATTTTAGTTGAATAGTTTCCTAACATGGGAAAGGAAATAGTCAATCAAGTCCAGGCAGCACAGGGAGTCCCATACAGGATAAATCCAAGGAGAAACATGACAAGACACATATTAATCAAAGTATCAAAAATTAAATACAAAGAAAAAATATTAAATCAGCAAGGGAAAAGAAACAAACAACATACAAGGGAATCCCCATAAGGTCAACAGCTGATCTTTCAGCAGAAACTCTGCAAGCCAGAAAGGTGTGGAAGGACATATTTAAAGTAATGAAAGGGAAAAACCCACAACCAAGGTAACTCTACCCAAGAAAAACAAATACCCTATGCTAACACATATATGTTTAATCTAAAAAAAAAAAAAAAGTTTCTGAAGAACCTAGGGGCAGGACAGGAATAAAGACACAGACATAGAGAATGGACTTGAGGACACGGGGAGGGAGAAGGGTAAGCTGGGATGAAGTGGGAGAGTGGCATGGACATATATACACTACCAAATGTAAAATAGATAGCTAGTGGGAAGCAGCTGCATAGCACAGGGAGATCAGCTCGGTGCTTTGTGTCCATCTACAGGGGTGGGATAGGGAGGATGGGAGGGACATGCAAGAGGGAAGAGGTATGGGGATATCTGTATATGTATAGCTGATTCACTTTGTTATACAGCAGGAACTAACACAGCATTTTAAAAGCAATTTTACTCCAATAAAGATGTTAAAAAAAATACATTACCAAGAAAAAAAAAGACTACTCTCCCCAGCAAGGATGTCAGTCAGATTCGACACAGAAATTAAAACCTTTACAGACAAGCAAAAGCTAAGAGAATGTAGCACCACCAAACCAGCTTTACAACAAATGCTAAAGGAAGTTCTCTAGACAGGAAACACAAGAGAAGGAAAAGATCTACAATAACAAACCAAAAACAATTAAGAAAATGGTAATAGAAACATACACGTTGATAACTACCTTAAATGTAAATGGATTAAATGCTCCAACCAAAAGACATACACTGGCCGAATGGATACAAAAACAAGACTAATATATATACGATCTACAAGAGGCCCACTTCAGACGTAGGGACACATACACACTGAAAGTGAGGGGATGGAAAAAGATATTCCATGCAAGTGGAAATCAGAAGAAAGCTAGAGTAGCAATTCTCATATCAGACAAAATAGACTTTCAAATAAAGACTATTACAAGAGACAAAGAAGGATACTACATAATGATCAAGGGAACAATCCAAGAAGAAGATATAACAATGTAAATATTTATGCACCCAACATAGGAGCACCTCAACACATAAAGCAAATGCTAACTACCATGAAGGGGAAATCAACAGTAACACAATCGTAGTAGGGGAATTTAACACCCCACTTTCACCAATGGACAGATCATCCACAATGAAAATAAACACAAGCTTTAAATGATACATTAAACAAGATGGACTTAATTGATATTTATAGGACATTCCATCCAAAAACAACAGAATACACTTTAGTCTCAAGTACTCATGCAACATTCTCCAGGATAGATCATATCTTGGGTCACAAATCAAGCCTTGGTAAATTTAAGAAAATTGAAATTGTATCAAGTATCTTTCCCAACCACTATGCTATGAGACTAGATATCAATTACAGGAAAAAAAAAACTGTAAAAAATACAAACATATGGAAGCTAAACAATACACTACTAAATGACGAAGAGATCACTGAAGAAATCAAAGAGGAAATCAAAAAAATACCTAGAAACAAATGACAGTGAAAATATGATGACCCAAAACCTATGGGATGCAGCAAAAGCAGTTCTAAGAGGGAAGTTTATAGCAATACAATCCTACCTCAAGAAACAAGAAACATCTCAAATCAACAACCTAACCTTACACCTAAAGCAATTAGAGAAATAAGAACAAAAAATTCCCAAAGTTAGCAGAAGGAAAGAAATCATAAAAATCAGATCAGAAATAAATGAAAAAGAAATGAGAGAAACAATAGCAAAGATCAATAAAACTAAAAGCTGGTTCTTTGAGAAGATAAACAAAGTTGATAAACCATTAGCCAGACTCATCAAGAAAAAAAGGGAGAAGACTCAACAGAACTAGAAATGAAAAAGGAGAAGTAACAACTGACACTGCAGAAATACAAAAGATCATGAGAGATTACTACAAGCAACTCTATGCCAATAAAATGGACAACCTGGAAGAAATGGACAAATTCTTAGAAAAGCATAACCTTCCGAGACTGAACCAGGAAGAAACATAACATATAAACAGACCAATCACAAGCACTGGAATTGAGACTGTGATTAAAAATCTTCCAACAAACAAAAGCCCAGGACCAGATGGCTTCACAGGTGAATTCTATTAAACATTTAGAGAAGAGCTAACACCTATTGTTCTCAAACTCTTCCAAAATATAGCACAGGGAGGACACTCCCAAACTCATTATATGAGGCCACCATCACCCTGGTTCCAAAATGAGACCAAGGTATCACAAAAAAAGAAAATTACAGGCCAATATCACTGGTGAACATAGATGCAAAAGTCCTCAACAAAATACTAGCAAACAGAATCCAACAGCACATTAAACGGATCATACACCATGATCAAGTGGGGTTTATTCCAGGAATGCAAGGATTCTTCAATATATGCAAATCAATCAATGTGATAAACCATATTAACAAATTGAAGGAGAAAAACCATATATAATCTCAATAGATGCAGAAAAAGCTTTCAACAAAATTCAATACCCATTTATGGTAAAAACTCTCCAGAAACTAGGCATAGATGGAACTTACCTCAACATAACAAAAGCCATATATGACAAAGCCACTGGAAACATCATCCTGAATGGTGAAAAACTGAAACCATTTCCACTAAGATCAGGAGCAAGACAAGGTTGCCCACTCTCACCACTATTATTCAACATAGTTTTGGAAGTTTTAGCCACAGCAAGCAGAGAAGAAAAAGAAATAAAAGGAATACAAATTGGAAAAGAAGAAGTAAAGCTGTCACTGTTTGCAGATGACATGATACTATACATAGAGAATCCTAAAGATGCTACCAGAAAACTACTAGAAATAACAATGAATTTGGTAAAGTAGCAGGATAAAAAATTAATGCACATAAATCTATTGCATTCCTATACACTAATGATGAAAAATCTGAAAGAGAAATTAAGGAAACACTCTCATTTACCACTGCAACAAAAAGAATCAAATACCTAGGAGTAAACCTACATAGGGAGACAAAACACCTGTATGCAGAAAACTATAAGACACTGATGAAAGAAATTAAAGATGATACCAACAGATGGAGAGATATACCATGTTCTTTAATTGGAAGAATGAACATTGTGAAAATGACTATACTACCCACAGCAATCTACAAATTCAATGCAATCCCTATCAAACTACCACTGGCATTTTTCACTGAACTAGAACAAAAAATCCCACAATTTGTATGGAAACACAAAAGACTCCAAACAGCCAAAGCAATCTTGAGAAAGAAAAATGGAGCTGGAGGAATCAGGCTACCTGACTTTAGACTATACTACAAAGCTACAGTAATCAAGACAGTATGGTACTGTTACAAAAACAGAAGTATAATTCAATGGAACAGGATAGAAAGCCCAGAGATAAACCCATGCACGTATGGTCACCTTATCTTTAATAAAGGAGGCAAGAGTATGTAATGGAGAAAAGACAGCCTCTTCAATAAGTGGTTCTGGGAAAACTGGATAGCTACATGTAAAAGAATGAAATTAGAACACTCCCTAATACCATACACAAAAATAAACTTAAAATGGATTAAAGAGCGAAATGTAAGGCCAGACACTAAAAAGCTCTTAGAGGAAAACATAGTCAGAACACTCTATGACATAAATCACTGCAAGATCCTTTTTCACCCACCTCTTAGAGTAATGGAAATAAAAACAAAAATGAACAAATGGGATCTAATTAAACTTAGAAGCTTTTGCCCAGCAAAGGAAACCATAAAGAAGATGAAAAGACAACACTTAGAATAGGAGAAAATATTTGCAAATGAAGCAACTGACAATGGCTTAATCTCAAAAGATACAAGCAGCTCATGCAGCTCAATACTAAAAAACAAACAACCCAATCCAAAAATGGGCAGAAGATCTAAATAGTCATTTCTCCAAAGAAGATATACAGATTGCCAACAAACACATGAAAAGATGCTCAACATCACGAATCATTAGAGAAATGCAACTCAAAACTACAATGAGGTATCACCTCACACCAGTCAGAATGGCCATCATAAAAAATCTACAAACAGTAAATGCTGGAGAGGGTGTGGAGAAAAGGGAACCCTCTTGCACTGTTGGTGGGAATGTAAATTGATACGGCCACTATGGAGAACAGTATGGAGGTTCCTTAAACAACTAAAAATAGAACTACCATGTGACCCAGCAATCCCAGTACTGGGCGTATACTATGAGAAAACCATAATTCAAAAAGAGTTATATACCACAATGTTCATTGCAGCTCTGTTTACAATAGCCATGACATGGAAACAACCTAAGTACCCATCGACACATGTAGCACATATAAGCAATGGAATATTACTCAGCCATAAAAAGAAACGAAATTGAGTTATTTGTAGTGAGGTGGATGGACCTTGAGACTGTCATACAAAGAAGTATGTCAGAAAGAGAAAAACAAATACCATATGCTAACACATATATATGGGATCTAAAAAAAAAAAATGGTCCTGAAGAATCTAGGGGCAAGACAGGACTAAAGACACAGACGTAGAGAATGGAGTTGAGGACATGGAGAGGGGGAAGGATAAGCTGGGATGAAGTGAGAGAGTGGCCTGGACATATATACACTATCAAATGTAAAATAGATAGCTAGTGGGAAGCAGCCACATAGCACAGGGAGATCAGCTCGGTGCTTTGTTACCACGTAGAGGGGTGGGATAGGGAGAGTGGGAGGGAGTCGCAAGCGGGAGGGAATATGGGGATATATGTATACGTACAACTGATTCACTTTGTTATACAGCAGAACCTAACACAAGAATGTAAAGCAATTATACTCCAATAAAGATGTTAAAAAAATAAAAATAAAAATAGAAAAAAAATATAATAAACTTTATATATGTAATTCTATATTCAGAATCTTGTGAAGAGATTATCATTGCCACCAATTTATTGATGATGCAACCATTTACTTGGTCAAAGTTGTTTAAATTGCAAATGATGCAACTGTAACTGAAAGAAAAATGTTTATGTTTCCAAAGACAATGATCTTTTTACTGTACCACCTAGACGTTATACATATGATCTCCAGAACTTTGTACATGAAATGGCAATATATATGAGCAAGAATATATATTGTACCCTTTTTGTGATAAAAAATGTAGACTAAAAACTAAATGTTCATCAATAAAGCATTTCTAATTAAAGTACAGATGTTCATGAGTTTCCATAATGTTATCAAAATGTAAGGTAGGTCTATATGGACCTAAACAGATATTTAGTGAAAAAGGAAATTACCAATGATTGTGTAAAATAAGAAAATATCCGCTAAATGTATCTGTCTGTTATAATGATGGACACATGTCATTATACATTTGTCTAAACTCATAGCATGTACAAGAGTGAACTCTAATGTAAACCATGGACTTTGGGGTAACTGGGAACTCTCTATACCTTCTGATCAATTTTTCTGTGAACCTGCTCAAAAATATAAAGTCTTTTAAAAGTCTTTAAAAGTCTTTTTATTTTAAAAATTAACATATAGTGTTTTAATATTATGGATATATCATGTTTAACCAGTTTCCTATTGTTGGACATTGAGGGTTTTGTTTGTTTGTTTTTTTAGGTTTTTGTTATTAAAAGATAGCTGAACAACCTTGAATATACATCTCTGATCCCTCTTCCAATTATTATTTTAAGTTCAGTTCTTAAGAATTCCAGGCTGTACACAGAAGTGTGTCGTTGTGGTTGTTAGGATTCCAAATTATATGTGGTTATCCTTTTTAATCTTTGCCAATTGAAGGCAGAAAATTGTAGTAATTCATATCTTATATATTTCGATGAGCTACTGTTTAAATGAGCTACTTATTTATCTGGCAAAATATATTTCACCAATTTATGTTTGAAATGGTTATACACAGTTCCCTCAGGAAGGCTTGGTGATATTCTCTTTAAATTCTTGTAGACTGTCATCAACCAGAAACTTTATTCATACAGGTAGATAATTAAATTCTAAAACATTTTATATTCATTAAAAATGTTTATATTTTAACAATTGAAGTTGTTTTGCAAGCTAAAGATTTACTACCTTTTATTTCATTGACATATAATGTTGACATTCCTTGTGATAATTGAGAGTGAATTTTGAATCCATTCAAACTTTTTAACATTAAATATTTCAAAATAATGGTGAGGCTTTTATTTGAAGAACATATATCCATTCTAAGAACAGTCCCTCATCACTGGGTTGAAGCCCTCGGAAAAACTTGAGCCACAAGGACACTGGGTCCACAGTTTGGAGGTGCGCCCCCAGGATACCTCTGTCCTGCCTTGGTGAACCTGTTGCCTATCCCTGAGCAGGCCTATGACTGCTGAAGTCGATATCCAGGTGGTGGCATCTCCTTGGCAACGCTCAGCAGGTTGTAGCAGAACAGCAATTGCTAGCAAAACTCATCCCACATTTTGCTTTCTGTCAGAGGCAACAGCTCTGTTGTTCTCTCCTACTCTCTTTGTTTTCTATGTTACTATTAATTTAAAATTTTTTTCTTATTTAGTTTCCTGCCAGGGAAACCCCCTATGGCTTACCTTCACCCCACTCATCTACCTAGCTCAGATTTTCTCACCCCGCCAACAAAACTGTCAATGTCTGAGGCACAAAGTGTTGGGCTCGAGCTACCCAAGCCTTGTCCTGCTGTCTCCTGGGCTGACAGAAACCACTGCTCCCCAGCACACCTGTATCCAGTTTGCGGCACAGCTATTAACAATTTTCTGGACATTTCTAGTGGGAAAGCTTTACATTGGTAGATTCAATTTCTAACGTTGTACGTATTTGTAAAATTTGTATAGGTATTCATAATTAAATTTTGATTTCATTTTCCTCATGGCACTCATGTTTGGTCTATGACATCAGCTAATTAGATTGATTTTATACCAGTTGAGTAGTTTTTCATATCTTTGTCTGCTCTGGAAAATGAGTGGGATAGGGATGATCTACTGGTTGAAGTTATTCTAGAACTTATTTCTAAAAATACCTGGATTCAGAGCTTTTGAAGTATAGGTTTTTAAGTTGGTTTTTAAAATTCAGCTGGTCTCTTTATTGAATTTTTCATACCTTTTGATAATTTATGTTTTCTTAGCAATGTATCCTTTTCTTTCTGAAGTCTTTTTCCGTCGAGTGGCACATAGTTTTCTGTCATAAATAATTTTTTCTAAGTTGGTATTTGACTTCATAATGGTTGGGATTGCAGGCTACAGATCTGCAGAGTTTCAGTACTGGCATTATTATTTGCTTGCCTTGTGGCTTGAACACATTTGTTAATACTCTGAGGCTTGTTTACCCACCTGAAAATTGGAATACAAATGATATCTATCTGGTTGATTGTGCTAATGATTGTAAATCAGTCAACAAGGTTTCCAGCACACAGACATCAAGTAGACGGTAGTTTTCATCGTTATTTCTTACTCTAATTGTTGTATATTTGTGCTTTTTTTCCTGCTTTTTTAGATTACTCTTGCCATTTCATAGTGTGTAATTTTCTCCAAAGGAACCAGTTCTTGAACTTACATATTTACCCTACTATGTTTTCTAATTTACTATTAATTTTAAATTTTAATTCTTTTTTATTTTCCTGCTTTTTGTGGGCACATTTTGTTTTTCTTTTCCTAGCTTCTGTTATTCTCAACATTTACTTCTTTATTTTCTGTTTACTGTATTTAAAAATACTGTTAGTGCTCTGAGTTTTCCTGAGTTCAGTTTTAGCATTTTCATTGTTTTTAACATCTAGATAATTTCTAATTCAGTTTTACTGTAGGAGTTATTAAGTAGAATAACTTAATATTATATTTTATTGTTTTAATTTCTTTTCATTTTTCTTCTGTATTCTTAGCAAGTTTCTCATATTCAGTGATTCATGTGTCCAAGATTTTGATTTTACTCTTGACTTCCTTCATTTTAGGTTAGTTGTTATATTATGGTTTTAGATTTTCTGAAATCCTTTATCACACTCATCTTCTTTTTCATCTTATTCTGTTATCTTTCATTTTGAAACTGTGCAACTCAGATTGGGACTTGAACCCACCATCTTAACTGAGATCACACACCTGGTCTCAGGACTTAATGAAGCTCAGGTTCTTGATGTCTCATTGCAGAAAGAATTCAGTGAGAGACAAACTGATAGGTAAGAAGTGAATTTACTTAGAGAGAACCACACTCCACAGACAGACTGTGGGCCATCTCAGAAGGGGAGAGTGGCACCAGGGTATGGGGTTGTCAGTTTGTATAGGGGTGGGTAATTTCATAGGCTAATGAGTGAGAGGAGTATTCCAGCTCTTTCGGGGAAGGGGTGGGGATTTCTAGAAATTGGGCTACCGCCCACTTTTTGACCTTTATGGTTGGCTTTGGAACTGTCATGGAGCCTGTGGGTGTGTCATTTAGCTTGTTGATGTGTTACAAAGAGTGTATACTGAGGCTCAAGGTCTAGTGGAAGTCAACTTGTCCACCATCTTGGACCCATTTTGTTCTAATCAGTTTATGTCGCGTCCTATGGCTACGTCATTCTTTTAAAGGTTGTGCCCTGCCCCCTTCCCTCCTGTTTCAATTTCATTGTTTTTATTTTATTTTTGTTTTAAATTTTTATTTAATTTTCATTTTTCTGTTTCCTTTTCATTTCACTATTTTCCCCTTTATATGTTCATCTCCCAATTTATAGAGGCCAGATCTTTTACTCTTTCTAGGATGTGAGCCAGGTTTCAGACACATTCTTCTAATTCTGCTAACACACCTTTTGAAACCCCTCAGGATGTATTTCCTTTTACCTTGCACCATTTTTTCCTCCACAAGTCTCTCCTTTATTTTTTTGTTTTCCTTTTTGCATTCTTGTAAAAGGTGAAATATAGCCAGATCTAACTGCTCTGTCTACTGAAATAAAAATTGAATCCTTGGCTTAAATCTTCAACTGGAGATTGTATTGATGGACAAAGCTTTGATTATATTTCTAGTTAATAGGAGACTTTCATCTAGTGTACCTCTTCTCTGTTTTATTTATTGGATCTTCTTTCTGCCCACCCTGCATGGTAATCCAAACTGATGTCTATGTAATACTTAATTCCAAAATGTGCTGTTACAAGGGTTCCTCTTTTCTGCTTCCCCTTAAAGTGCTTAAGTGGTGGGCACCATAGCCATTGAAGTACATTTCCAGGTTCCTTTTACCGTCCACTTAAGTATTTTTTGAAATTTGAAGTATCTTCCAGGTGATACTTACTCCGAAACTTGAGCAAGAGGCCACTATCCTTGGCTGTATGCTGTTGAGAGCCCAACTCTGAGTCATTTCCAGCCAGATGCAGGCCTACAGGCCTAGGTGTCTATGGGGCCAATAGGAAGTGCAAACAAAGAAGAGCAAAGAGTATTTCGCTCACCAACCAAGTCTGCAAAGATTAACCTGCTGCAGTAGCAACAGTGCACTCTGTGCTTTAGACGGAAGAGGTTAAGGCAATAACAGCAAGAAGCACTCTGTGCTTTAGACAGGAAATGAAAGACAATTACAGGATGCTCTGTGCTTTGGACAAACGGGATGCTTATATAGTTAGATGTATTTCAGAAAGAATTTTAATGAACCCAGCTCCTTGCATCTTCCCATACATAGAAAAGCACTAAAATCATTCACTTCAGATATTTGTTCTTTGTGACTGGCAATAATTTTTACCAAGATGTATACTTGACTGCACATATCCCCTAGCCAAAAAAAAAATTACAACATACACTGGCTTCCCCCACTGCCTCTTTGGAGCAGTTCCTCAGAGGTATATGAGAGAATGTCTCCCAGGGTATATAGTCCTCAGTAAGATCCTCAATAAAACTTAAGTCACAACTCTTTCGTTGTGCATTTTTCTTTCAGGCAACAGAAGAGAGGTAGTCTATCCATTCTCTTGTAAAACACATGAAGAACACCTGGACCCCCAGGCTTTCCCATCCAGATGTCCCTAAGCTCTCTTCTTGGGTTTGCACAGTTCTCTTCTCTGGTCCATCTTGTTGAGTGCTGGACTGTTCTGCTGGCGTGTCCATACCTTGGCTTTAGGGCCTAGGGACAGCAGTTAGAGGTGTGGTAAGTAGAATGACAGTCTTAGCTGTGAAGGCTGGGTGACCACCTGCATGAGCAAATGGCCTATTGTGGGGCAGGATGTGGAAAAAGAAGGGAGGGTGCCATGGACTGAGGGCCAGAAGCTGGCTCTTCCTGTGTAGCCACATCTCAGTACAGAACCCCAAGGAAATCTGGATTTCTAAAATACAAACCTAAACTTTTAGGTTATTATTAAGATACATTTTCTAACGTAGGAAAATATGACATTTTATTTGAGTTTTTTTAGCTTGATTTATTATTTTTAAATACACATATGAGGGGCAGATTTTAGGAGTGAGTCGCATCAACCTTTATAGTGGAAAGTAATATTTCTCAATGAATAATACCAGATAAGGCTTTATGATAAAGCGGAGAATACAATTTCTTATCTGCACGTCTGGTGTTCTTGAGGGAAGTAAATGTGATGTTAAGGAATAACTAAGGTTTTTATGTAAATGTTTCATAGTATTCACTTATCCATTCAAGACATATATTGCATTTCTACTATGTGCCAGGCGCTGCTTCAAATGCTAAAATATAATGGGAAATAGTAATACTGAGGGTGTTGGGCTTCTTTATGGGATAATCTTATAAAACTTAAGCTATTCATGAGTTTAAGGTGAATTTCATTGCAAAAGACTTTTAATTGCAACCCTCTTCATTGCTCTTTGCTGAATTATAATTGGCAGATGTGCTCCTATTTTTGCTACTTAATTATAAAATATGAACACTGCCTCTGGTCACATTGTTCTTCTCTAGAAATTTTCAGTTGTTTCACATTGCCTACTCAATTAATTATGAATTTCTCACTCTAGATTCAAGACTTTCCTAACATGTTACCTACTTCCTTTCTAGCTTTATTGCTCACTTCCATTCTTATACGAACTGTGTTTAGCAATATTGGATTACTTGTTTCCCTATTGAGTCTACACTTTCTTCATTTTTATCCTTTCCTTATGCAGTTTCCTTTCACTATAAACTGTCCCTTCAATCCTGAAATCCTCCCACCTGAAATCTCAATCCCTACTCAGGCATGACCTTCTCCACAAAGCTTTTTTGAATCCCTTCTACTGATTTTTCTTTCTACTAAAACCTCATGACACATTGTCTCCAGTTCTCTTAAGGAAAAAAAATACATTGTCTTTTATTGTAGTTATTGTTTCTTTTTCTGATCTCTCTTTGAAGGTAGAATCTAACTTACTCTCTTTGGTATTGTTTTTTAATTCCTGTTATGTACTGAATGTAAGCTGTGACTGGATCAGTATGAGATGAATCAATAGGAAATACTATTCGGAAGACCTGAACATGCCTGCTATGGATTGAATATTTCTGACCCTCAAAATTCATATATTGAAATCCTAACCACCAATGTGACTATATTGGGACTAAGGAAGCAATTTTATTTTATTTTTTATAAATTTATTTATTTATTTATTCTTGGCTGCATTGGGTCTTTGTTGCCGTGCATGGGCTTTCTCTAGTTGCAGCGAGCAGGGGCTACTCTTTGTTGCAGTGTGCAGGCTTCTCATAGTGGTGACTTCTCTTGTTGTGGAGCACGGGCTCTAGGCACGTGGGCTTCAGTAGTTGTGGCTCGTGTGCTCTAGAGCACAGGCTCAGTAGTTGTGACACCCAGGCTTAGTTGCTCTGCCGCATGTGGGATCTTCCCGGACCAGGGATTGAACCTGTGTCCCCTGCATTGACAGACAAATTCTTAACCACTGCGCCACCAGGGAAGTCCCAGGAACCAATTAATTTTAAATTATTTTAAATAAGGTCTTAAGGGTGGGGCTCTGATCTGATGGGATGTGTCCGTATAAGAAGAATCACCAGAGATCCCTCTCTCTCTCTGTTTCTTTCTATCAAGTGAGGACAGAGCAAAAAGCCGACTGTCTACAAGCCAGGAAGAGAGCTCACCAGGAATGGAATCAGCTGACTCCTGGATCTTGGACTTCCAGCCTCCAGAACTGTGAGAAAATCAATTTCTGTTGTTTAAGCCATCTATTCTATGGTGTTTTGTTATGTCAGCCCCAGCTGACATATTCAGTATTAAGAGTGGGGTGCTGCTGTAATAAATACCTAAAAATGTGGAAGTGGCCATGGAACAAAGTTATGTGTAGAGGCTAGAAGAGTTTTGAGGCTTTGTTAGAAAACAATCTGAGATTGCTTTGAAGGAACTGTTTGTAGAAATATGGATGTTACAGGGCATTCTGGTGAGGTCTCAGGCAGAAATGATGAATAGGTTGTTGGAAACTGGAGGAAAAGTGCTCCTTGTTGTAAAATGCAAAGAACTTGGCTGAATTGTGTTCTACTGTTTTGTAGAAGGTAGAACTTGTAAGTGATGAAATGGGATATCTAGCTACAGAGATTTCTAAGCAAAGTATTAAAGGTGTAGCTTGGGTCCTCCTTACTACGTTACAGTAAAATTCTAAAGGAGAGATATGAATTGAAGAAGGAATTGTTAATCAAAAAGGAACCAGAATTTGGAGATTTAGAAAATTCTCAACCTATCCATATTGAAAAAAAAAAATCCCACAATAAAAAACAAACGAGAATGCATGTTCTGAAGAGAACATTAACCATTTGACAAAAAGATCATGAGTGTAACTCATGGACTTAAACAGACATCTAAGCAGAAGCCAGGAATACAGATGGGAATATACCAGCAGAGATATTGCCAGTTTGAAGAAAACGGGACAGAGAAAGTAGAACAGAATGAAGGAAGGCTGTCGGACTTCTTGGATTCTACAGGACCAGACCTTAGAGCTATGTGGCTGCAAATGTGAGCTCTTCTTCAAATAAGGGAAAGAATGACTCTGAAGGCAACTCAGAGATCCTAGGGTGGCCACTCCCACCACAGGCCCAGCAGACAAGGCTGCTTCCCCTGTGGTTTCAGAGAGCAGGGCCCATGCCGGGGGCCACATTGGCGGGGCCTTCAGTGAGAGCCAAAGGAACCAGATCACACCCCCTCCCATAGCTGAAGGGGTGTGGTCACCCCACAGAACTGAAGGAGCAGGGTTGCCTCCTTCCTATAGTGGGGGCAGGGCTACAACTCCAGTGGGCTGGAAAGCAGGACACTGACCTAAAGAAGATTCTTCTCGAGAGATGCTACTTTGGAGGAAGATCCTATAGGCTCTTGATCTAAAAATACAAAGTGATAAATTCATAGTCAGCCCTACCTCCTCATTTAAATATTAAAGAATCAAAGTTCAGAGTGGTAAAAAAAAAAGGCTCATTAGATTTTGAGGTGCCATGTCTTATTTATTATTGTATCTCTACATCTATGATAAAATAGTTCTTGGTGCTTAAATTTACTTGGGAAATAAATTTCACCCAGTAAATATTATTAGGAAATGTTTGCTAAGTGGTAGGTTTTCACTGAGAATAGTAGAGCATTAAACACTGGTTCTCTTCCTTTTGAAAAACATAGAAATTACTGTAGCAAAAAAGTGCTGAGAATGATAGCAGAGACATCAGTCAGTCAGAGTTTGGTACATTTCAAGAAGATGACAGGTAGACGGTTTTGTAGTGGTGGATAAGATGCAGAACAGGGAGCTGAAGTCCAAGCCTATACAACAAATGACTGAAGCAGAAGTGAGAACCAGTTTTTTTCTTCCCCAGAGAAAAACCAATGCAAAACAGTAACTACTGAGAGCAAGGATGGCAGGTGTGCGAGAAGAGACAGGAACTGAGAGATTTGATTGTCCTCAGGCTTAAATCAGACAAACAATCTTAAGGAAACTGAATAATTGCCCTAGAAGGTCAAGGCTTTCAGAGTGAGGATAGAGTTCCTGAACAGGACTCCATATTTTGGCCTTTGACACTTCCCTACCTGTGTACCTATAGTGATGTTTGCAGGCCAAAAAACCCACCCAAGATCACAGAGCTTGTGGTTACTTCACCTATTTAAGGGAAAGGTGAGTGATGTTAGAGAAAACCTACATATGCTAAACTATGTCAAAGAGCTTCTCTTTTATAAACAATTTAAAACAGATAACCAGACGTTTGGGGAAAAACAGCTGTACAAAGAAGTCATATCAAGAAGGGCAAACAAAACATCTAACTTAGAGGAAATAGGTCATCAGAAAATAAAAATGATTCTAATAATACCTCCCAGTTTGCCAGATAATGTTGCTTTCTGTTTTCCTAGTTTATGATTGATAACACACCTCTTTCACTGTCAAAAGTGTCCCAGTTTAGACAATATATGATATGGTCTTCTTAAATTTATAAGAATTTTGCTAATTGTTTCAAAATGATATATGAAGGTAGTATAACTATTATAAAGCAAGAACAATAAACCAACTGCAGTGAAAGCAAACTTTCAAAGACTGAGAAGGGGCTCCCCAAAATTAAAAAACATTATTACTTAAATAAAAATGAAATGGAAGGGCCAGAAGAAAAAGTTGAGAAAAATATCAAGAACATATAGCAAAACAAGACAAAGAACAACGATGAAAACAAAAAAAACATACACAAAAAACCTGAAAAACAGAAAAACAGAAAATGTTGAGCTCTAGAAGATCAATCCAGAAGACACAAGGTCAAAACAATATATTTGGAATGAAAATTCTTATTACAAAATGAGAGAAGAAAATAGTATTATTAAAGAAGTAATAGAAAAATACCCAGTGCTAAAGAAAAGGGTATTTATGGAATTTAGCTAAATTCTACAGAGTATAGAACAGGAGGAAAGGGAAAATGACAACAACAACAAAAACCCAATCTTGAACTCATTTTCATGCATTTCTAAAACACAAGGATAAAGAGAAATCCTAAAATCTTCTGTTGGGGAGAAAGAAAACATTCCTCTACCCTTCTAGGTTTTTCTGACTGGTCTAAGAATTAAATTGATGTGAGACAAATTAACAGGAGAAAATCAAATTTAATTTTGTATGTATGGGACTCCCACATACATGAGAGGTTCAGAGACCACCTCCCCCCGTCAAAGGTAAAATGAGGTATATATATGCAATCCTGATCTAAGGAATGGGGTAGGAGCCTGGGGCTTCCAAGGACAAGAGGCTTATTCATAGGATGATAAGAACAGCTGTTTGGTAATGAGATATTTGCCCTGCCATAGACATAGGGTCACTTAGATAAAATTATCTCCAATAATAACTATTTTCCAGGGGAAATCCCTAATTTAAATTCTTCCAGGTAGTTGAGAGGGGCAGTAGTTTCTCTTGAACCCACAGGGTCTCTATTGCCTTTAGCTCAAAATAATTCTCATGCAAAAGTGGCACATTTTAGAGAGGCTTGTTCTGAACCCCTACACTTCCATAAGAAAAAAAGAGCAACAACAAAAATAGGTCCCCTACAAAGGAAGAGGAGTCAAGCTATTAGACATCTCTTCAGGCTGTGGACACATCCTTTGGATACTTGAAGACGATGGACTCCTTCAAAGTTATGACAGGAAATGATTTTAAACTTATAAGTCTATAATCAGTACAATTATGAATCAAGTATGAAAGCAGAATAGATTTTTCAGACATACATGCATTCAGAATTTACTCCCATGCTTCTTATCTCGAAAAAAAATAAAATCCTTGTGGAAATATTCAAGGAAAACAGGGAAGGAATCAGAAACAAATGAATATGGAATACAAAAATCAGTAGGATTGAAATGAAAAAAAAATCTCAGATTGACAGTTCTTGTAGTCGAGTTGGCACACATTGAAGCCTTCCACCAACAGTATGTGTAACATTTTCGAATATCTTAGTAATTTCGCAAGTTTTTTTTTCAAGTCAGGAAAAATGAAAGCCAAACAAAATCTGTACCAAAAAATCAAGGTCCAAATATGAGGAAAATTAAAATAAGGCATGGTTAATGGGGTATCACTAGAGATAATACATTTGAGCTTGTTATGCGGAATCAAATTAACCAATCCTCGAAGTGTGAAAAAGTCATGGCTATACTTAAGACTATTTAAAAAAACCCTAATAGTTGACAGAATTTGGGAAGTGTTAGGAGGAAGAAGATGTACATGGAAAGAGGTATACTACTTTCCTCATCTTGCATAATACAGAGTTAGGAGTTATTCTCTGAAGTTGAAACAATACAAAATTGAGGTTTTTATATCTTATGTTAAAGTCATGAAGATGATCAATAGAAAGAAAATAAATGTAAGTAAAAACAAACGGCAGGAACAAGGAAGGAAGTATTGTAAGAGATTTCTAATTCTTTATAGAAGAGAGTCAATAGATACTACCTGAAGTTAAAAAATCAACAAATACAATTTAAGAATATTATTTAGATTTAAGAAGATAGTCAGAATAAAAGCCAAAAAGAGAAAACACTAAAGAATAGCCAACTCTAAGGAAAGACCAATGTAAAGTATGGAGAAGGAGCAACTTTAACTTTTTATTTCAATTCTGTTTGAAATTTTTATTTATTTTATGATATTTAAAAATTTAATTCCATGTACTTGCATTATTTTTAATGAAAAACTAATAGATAATGACTGATGTTTAATTATGATGGGTTATGGTTAATTCTTTCATTCAGTCATGAAATTAGTATTTCCTCAGCACTTAGTATGGGCCAAACATTGTTACAGATTTTGAGATTAGAGATTGTTACCTCATGGATTTTATATTGCACTGGGGGAGACTGGAGATAAACAAGGAAACCAAATAAATGAATATGACATGTTTTGATAGTGTTAAGCCTCTAAAGAGAATACAACAGGATAATGAGATCTCGTGTGTATAGGGTTGAGGGGTTACATTAGGTGGGCGGTCAGGGAGGTGGCTCTGTAGAGGAGATCTTTGAGCTGCGGCCTGCTTGTTGAGTAGGAAGAGCTAGCTGTGAATAGAGGCCCCGATCAAGGTGGATGAAAAGAGTTCCAGGCAGAGGTAACAGTTGTCACAAAGGCCCCAAGGCCTATGGTGGGTAAACCATGGCAAAGTTTGGGTTGTATTGTAATTGTGATGGAAAATAACTGAAATGAGTCATAATTTGAACTTTGGTTTTCTGATTGAGAGTCCAGTGAAATTTTCTGAAGTGTGATGATGGACATATCATCTTCCCTGTAGGAATCTTGTATGTAAAATTCTGCGTCTATCTCGATTTTGGAGAATTAATTAACTTAAAAGTATCTTTCAACATTGATTTGTGCTGAATAATTTATAGTTGATATTTTTCTACATGGTGAAACTTATTCATGCCTTGCATTACCCATTTTAGTGGAATATATTCTACTATTTGTCACAAAGAATTGGGAGACAATTTCACTCACTTTCTCTGCTAATCTGTTTTTAATAGTCCTCTTCAGGGACCACAATTCACTCTTCTTAGCCCATCCATAAAATAGTAGGCAATTAACTGTACAGAGAAGCCTCCAGCCTTATAAAAGTGCATTTTATCTAGACCTCAGCCTTCTGGAAGTACTGTAGGGTAAATCAAATAAACCAGAACTTTGGTATATGTCAGAGATTCTCAGGTGTGCTCAGATGATGAAGTACCTAGACAACGGATAAATCATTTGTATTTCTCAGGCCATGCTAGTCAAGAGGTAGGGATGGTTACAATTTCAGCAGTGTCATTTGCCCATTTTTATTCTCTACCATAGAAATTGTTGGCACTCTAGCCTCTCTTTCAGTTTCTTTCAAATATTTCAGGAATTTCCCTGGGGAGATCTCAAGGATCCTCAGGAACAAGTCCCTCAATTGTCATGACCGTTCAATAATTCTCTGCTCCGGCTCTGGATACCTTTGATGATGTTGACTGCTACCTCAAAGTCCTGATGCCAACCATTGTAAATGCAGATGTCAGAGCTCAGGAAACTGTCTTCGATGTTACCCAAAATCAGTGTTCCCTAGAAACTTTAGGCTTTAGGAAGCCTCTTTCTTGCATTACTATGTGCCCACAGAACCAGCTGTGGGCACATACTAATGTAAGAACGAATGGCAAAGGCAATAGATAAAAGAAGGAGGTCTTGCACACATGGCACTAATTTATCCATTTAACCAATGCTTCTTGACCAGTATTGTAAGTAGGCACTGAACAAGACAATCTAGATCTTTTTCTTCATAGATTGATAGAAGAAGAGTGACTGGACTTCGTTGTAAGGCAGTCCAAAATTTAGATATCAGATAGATGAGATGAACCAGTACAGGAGATTTCTCAGGGTTGCCAGGGATGGTGGGAAAATACCAATGGTATGCTGTCACAGAATCTGAAGGAGGGATTGGTCAACTAAGTGAATTGCTATTAAGAAGTTAATAAGAATAAAAGATAAAATGACATCCTTTGAATTTGGTAACATGCATGTTGTTGATAATTTTGATGAGCAGTTTCAAAGAGCAGTGGTGATGGAAGCCCTACTGCAATGGTTTATGCAATTCTATGTGAAAAGTTAGAGAGGATAGAAAATTTTATAATGTTTCTCCATGAAGAGAATTGAGAAATGGATCAATAACTGGAAAGGATATGAGGTCAAGTTAGTGTGTGTGAATACATGTGTGTGTTTGTTAAGGCAAAAGGGAGTGTTTGCATGCTGGTGAGAATGATCCAGTAAAGAGTGTGAAATTAAAGATTCATTAAAGAGTAGAAAACTTCAGAGAGAAGGTAGGGCTGGTGAGGGACCCAGAAGATAAGTGGAAGGTTTCAGTTTTATAATAGCAAGGATTCATCTTCCTTCAAATCTGGAGGTGTATATTCAGGTTGGTTTGTAGATCCAGTGCTGGTAGTAACATGACAGACTTTTTGTCTGATAGCTTCTGTTTTCTTTTATTGAGTTATGCGTTTAGCCAATCTTTAGATTTCAACTTTCCAAAGTCTGAAGCAGAATTCTCTCCATGGGGTTATCTGTAAATTTGATGAGAATATATTCCTTCTCACTCATTCAAAAAATTGTTTTAAGGGCCTACTGTGTACCATGAACTGTGTTAAGCTCTTCAGATAGAAAATAAATGGGACATATATCTTTTTTTTCCTGATTGTGAAGTTCAAGGGCACAAAAATGGTTTAGGCATATATAGCCCCGGTTCAGGGGGTTTTACTTCCTTCCTTCCTTTACTGGACCTGAAAACAAAGTGCACTGTGAGCAGGAGAATGATTGTATCCTAGTCATATTTCTTTTGATCACAAGTAATCAAAATAACTCAAGTTAGTTTAAGCCAGAGAGATGGAAATTATTAGGTCAATATCTGGGGGTGGGGGGTAGATAGGGCAAGGAACCCCAGAGCAGGAAACGTTCCATTGCAGATAAGAAGTGGAAAGCAGTTAGCCACCCAGGCTGTGTTTTCGTCTCTTTTTTCTTCTCTCACACTGGTTTTTGGAGCTTTTCCACGGAAATGGCCACCTCACAGCTTGCAAGTTTGTTTCCTCTGTTCAAGAGTTAAATCCAAAGTGATCGGCTTTTTTCTAAAATCCAATTTTAAATTCCTAGGAGAGAGATTATGAGTGACCCAGCTTTGGACAGGTGTCCATGCCTAGTTCAATCAATGGTAACTAGGGGGTTTGGGTTACATGATACAGACCCTATGAAGAGCAGGAGGAAAGCAGTTGTTAAGGAAAGGTTATTATTGTTAGCTGTTCGGTCTCCCCCCAAAAGTGTCTGCTTCCAGTGGTCTTTGGTTATGTATTATACTTGTGATTTTGAAAAATGGACTTCTCATTGGCATGGTCAATCTCATATTTGCATTATATTTTGTGTTTTTATAACAATTTATCCATCACAATAACTTTGTAGCTCTTATTATGTTTTGGTTCTTGGAGTTAAAATCCTGCATGGTGATAGTTGTATGCTACTGTATGAGTTCTTTCCAAAGAGTTTTAGCTTGCTTTGCATAAGCCTCTAATTTTTCCCTCCAGGGATTTTGTAGTAATCATTGAAGATAAGTGATTTCAACCAGAGTATATCAGTTATCGCTTAGATCTGTAGTTGACTGACTTATTTCCCCCATGCAGAGGGGGAAAACCTTTTCTATCTTACATCTCATAAAGGCACTATGTCTCCTTTCAGTGAATATAACATTCTGAAAATGTTAAAGTGATGGTGTTCTCTCCCTGAATTATTCCTGGTGTTTGGATCATCCTAAAATGGAAGATATAATATTTTATCAAAGCAAAATATAAATTGAGTCTTTGTAGTCATTAATAAACACAGTGTCAGTAAACACTAGATCCAGGTGTGAAACGTGAGGAAAAAATTCATAAAGATCCTCTAGTTCAGTATTCAACTCTCTGTAACATCTTCCTGCTATAGTTGTTCAGGGAGATGTATATGTACTTAATTTTTCCCTCATGGTTCATGGCTACTTTGTTTCTCCCTGCTAAACCCAAGATGGTACCATTTGCATCCATGTTACCCTTTTTTCCTGATTATTTTTGTCAGGAGAAAGGAGTATTAGGATTAATGTAATAAGGAACCCAAACTGAAGTAAACATATCAATACCTTTGAGCAGGGAGTTGAACAAAAAACAACCCAAGGGCTTCCCTGATGGCGCAGTGGTTGAGAGTCCTCCTGCTGATGCAGGGGACAGGGGTTCGTGCCTCGGTCCGGGAAGATCCCACATGCTGCGGAGCGGCTGGGCCCGTGAGCCATGGCCGCTGAGCCTGCGCGTCCGGAGCCTGTGCTCCACAACGGGAGAGGCCACAACAGTGAGAGGCCCGAGTACTGCAAAACAAACAAACAAACAAAAACCCCCCCAAAAATATAAAAAATTGCGTATATTTGCTTAACTCTAAAATCATTTAGAGTTTCTTGCTAAAATGAAGGGGTGTGTGTGTGTGTGTGTGTGTGTGTGTGTGTGTGTGTTTATGTTTTGAGAGAGAGAGAGAAGTAAAAATGTTATTAAATGTTATTACCTTCACAACTGGGAATAGAATGCCTTTTGGTAAAAGAACTGAGGCTTGTTTTGTTTTTTAAATGCTTTGATAAGTACCTGGGGCAGAAGGTAAGTCCCTCGAGGAATCCAAATGTCACCAGATTTTAAAGATAGGGAAAAGGTATTCTGCCATGAGGAGGAAGGATTTAGGGCTCCCTGGAAAAATTGGGAAACAGGATTTGAAGCAGAAAGATGAGAGGAGGAGGGGGTGAGAGAGATGGTGGAGGGTAAAGGGTTGGGGGTGGATTCTTTGTGGGAGATGTTACAGAGCGGAACCTGCAGAAGTGGGAGCAGAGTTTTAGAAAAGGAATATGGAGAAGAGGAAGACAGTACATGGATTTTAAAGTTGTTTACCTTCTGTATGGGGTATGATCCCATCCTGCTCTCCTCGTCTCTTCAGTGAAATCTACTCATCCAAAAATAATTAGAGAGAGAGAGGGAGAGAGAAAGAATGTGTGTGTGTGTGTGTGTGTGTATGTGTGTGTGTGTGTGTAAGCTTAAAGAGGGGGTTATTTTCATATTGGGGTCAATATTATGAATACAAGAACAACATGTGTAAACATGGAAACCAAGGGATCCCTGAGAAGGTAAGAGTCTTAGGAAATAAAAAAGGAAAAATAAAGTCCATAATATAGTGCTGCTCAAGCTTACTTGACCCAGATTTTTTTAGCGTAGGGGCACTCCCAGCCTTAGAGTTATATTATGGAATTATAAGATCAGAGCAGGCATTCTGTTCCAACTATTTTTTCAGTTTTATTTGAACTAGGATTGTAGACTTCCTAAAAAGTGTCATAGTAAAACAAAACCAGAATATTTCACTAAATTTTAGAAAGGTGCCAGGTTATCTATATTTGCCTTCACTAAAAGAAGTTTTCTCAAACTCATAGAAATGGAGAAGAGAATGGTGGTTGCCAGAAATGTGTGGTGAGGGGTAGGGGAAATGGATGAAAGTGGTTAAAAGGTATAGACTTCCAGCTATAAGATAACTAAGTCCTGGGGACATAATATACAGTATGGTGAATATAGTTAACAATATATATTTGTATATTTGAAAATTGCCAAGAGAGTACATCTTAAAAGTCCTCATCACAAGAAAAAAATTGTTAAATATGAGGTGATGGATGTTAACTAAACTTATTGTGGTGAACATTTTGTAATATATACATCTATCAAATCATTGTATTGTACACCTGAAACTAATACAGTGTTATATGTTAATTATATCTCAGTAAAATTGGAGAGGGGCAGTAAGAAGAGGTTTCTGACAGTACAGTCAAAAACCTGATCATCTTCTTGAAAAATTCCACCTACTTTCCATCCCACAACCTTGAGATGCATGCCTTGCCAAGGGCTTACTTTCTTTTCTCTTTAAAATAACACAAAGGCATGACTGACAAATTTCCTGCCTCCAAGCATTTACTCCATTCTTTCTTCTGAACCTATGATTCAGGATGTTTTGAAACACCTAACTTTTTGTATTCTGAGATGAAAGCATGAATGACAATATTTATTTTGCCTGAAACAAATTTATGTATTCATAGATTTTTATATTAGGCAAGAAAGAACGGAAATTTATTAGAGGCAAGGTAACATGATTTTACTCATGAACTGTTTTTTGGTGTTGTGTACGTGAGATTTTCCTTGATGAACTTACTGAGAACTGGGGTGGGGAGAATTGACACCATGGAGGGAAAGTTAAAAGAGTGTTATTCAAATGCTTCAGCATCACCTGCTTTAAAATATTTCAAGTATACTTTAAAATAAAAATTTTGGAGTCTAATGGATTCTTTTTTTAAAAAAATACATTTATTTATTTATTTATGGCTGCGTTTGGTCTTTGTTGCAGCGCGCGGGCTTTCTCTAGTTGTGGTGAGCAGGGGCTACTCTTTGTTGCTGTGCACAGGCTTCTCATTACGGTGGCTTCTCTTGTTGAGGAGCATGGGCCCTAGGCACGCGGGCTTCAGTAGTTGTGGTTCATGGGCTCTACAGCGCAGGCTCAGTAGTTGTGGCGCACGGGCTTAGTTGCTCCATGGCATGTGGGATCTTCCCGGACCAGGGCTCGAACCCATGTCCCCTGCATTGGTAGGTGGATTCTTAACCACTGTGTCACCAGGGAAGTACCCTCAAATGGGTTCTTGAATCTGGGTCTCGTGGATGAATTATGGAATAATATGTTTTTATTAGAGATAGCCAACTGACACCAAGCAGTATATTTGCATAAAACACTTATGTGTATGCATGTTCTCGGCTTGAGCGTAAGCGGACATCTTTAAGAGGACTTTTCATTGAGAACAGTCTCCTGTTTCTGTCACAGCCATTTTTGCACTACACAAACTCACCCTGCTGAACCATAAATCAGGGGCAGATGCAGATCCTTGACTCAAATGAACCAAAGATTCTGTTTTGGAGGAATATGGCATTGGAATTTGGAAGCAAGAGCCTCTGATAGGTCTTGACCTGAAAAAGGACATGCATGGGAAAACACACAAAAAAGTCGATTTGTAAAGATATGGATCAAATAAGGGAACAAGCAGAAAGAGAGGCAAAGACCAAGAAGAGAGAAAGAGGAAGTCAGTGCCTGGTGTTTTGCTTTGAAGATCTATCCAAAACTCATGAAGTCTTATAATAAAGCCCTCTTTGTTTTTTTTAATTGAGATATAATTGATATATAACATTATATTAGTTTCAGGTATACAAAATAAAATTCAATATTTGTATATATTGTGAAATGATCACCACAGTAAGTCTAGTTAACATCCATCACCACACCAAAAATAGTTACACATTTTTTTTTTCCTTGTGGTGAGAACTTTTAAGATCTACTCTCTTTGTAGATAGACTTTCAACTATATAATACAGTACATTATTCAAACAGTTTTGTATGGAGTTTTTTACTTGCATTTCATGACTAAGATATCGTCTCTTCCCTGACCTTCCCTACTCTGGCCCTCAAAGTTCACCACGTGAGCTTTACAAATAGCTGCTCTCCTAAGATTTTTTTTTAAGGCACTTTTAATGTCCTACTTTAAGGGCATTTTTTTAAAGTGTCATTTCATTCTTTTTATTACTAATAGGACAGAAACCAGAACCAAAATTGTAAAAGTGAATTAGTGTGATGCCTGGAATAATTATGCTTTTGATACTGTCCCATCAATCATTTTCACTTATCCTGCATGTCAATCATAGGATGAACAACACTTTCATTTTAAATCTGGGTTGACACTGGCAAATGTCTGCAGTTAAAAGAAGGAAATATGTTAAAATTATGTACTGTTATCACTGATGGCAGTGCCCCAAACAATAACCGTACATTAAATATGTGTCGAAAGGAGGATTTGACTAGCACGTCCTGTGTGAGTCATGACATTTCATGGTAAAGGAAGGTGATGTTTGAGTCCCAAATAACTGACTTTTCTTTTGCAGAAACTAGAAAAAAAATGACAGTAATTCTTTGTAATTTGTGAGCATTATTTCATGGCATTGATAATGGGCAGTAAGGTACTGAGTATCATTTTTCTCAGAGGAAGAGTCAGGTTAGGCCTTTCTTAAATGAAACAATATGCATCTACCACATAAAATGGAACCATACATTGAGTTATGACTGATTCATGAATAATATTAAGATCAAATTGAATACAGTAATAGAATTCTTCAGTCAGTAAGTAAACTCTTCCTTCAATAAGGAAAACAAAGCAAATTTTATTATATGAATGGGTGAAAGTTTTTGTCATAGCAGGATGCCCTGTTAAAGGCAAAGGGTGGCTAGCTCAAATGCCTATAGAAATTTGACAAGTACATATATTGGTGGATCAGGCTTGGTCTAGATAATAGGAAGTGATGGTGACTGAGACAGTAGAGAAACATGCCTTACTTAAAGCTGTTCAAATTCAAAGAACAAAATAAACTAATACTGTGCCTAGAAAAAAAAAATCCCCAAACACCACTAACAAGACTTCTTTTGCCCAGATTTGGCAATGGCCACCTGTTATAGAACCTTTCTTTGAAGTTAGTAGGCATGCTGCCAACATCGAGCAGAACTGGTCTCTGATGTATTTGTGAGCATTATTTCATGGCATTGATAATGGGCAGTAAGGTACTGAGTATCATTGGTCCTTGTATTCCTCAGAGGTTGCACCTCAAACAACTTGATACTCCACTTTCTTAACTCCTTGGCTTCTGACACTCTGCTATGTTCTACTTTTGTTACGGAAGATGGTTTAGTGCTGTGCATCTCACATCTCCATACATGGGAGAGAGTTCCCATTCCACTGCCTAGAGGAATCAGTATTGGTGAAATGCTTCTGATCCCCCTCTCCACTCTCTTCATTATTTTCTCTCCATCAAGAGGAGCACACAATCTTGACAACAGCCTGATTCTCGGTGGGTGGAGTTGGCTTGTTGAAAATTGTGGTCCAGCCTGGTAGATTTCTTTGTTCCTGAGTTGAGACAAAATAGAATCTCTGTCTCCTTTGGGTCTTGATGCCTGAATGTGCCCAAGATGCTCTGTAGTTTCACTTCTACCCATATGTGGATCCCAGATCTAGACTTGAGAGAAAGTAGTAGGAAGCCCCCATGTTGACTGCAGATCAGTGCTACACCCTCCAATTCAATTTTGCGAGCAACAAAGAAGGTAATGAATTTAGACTCAGCCTTGGCTCTTATTCTATTTATTACTTGGTTCAGGTATTGTAGTGGAGAAACTGAGGAATTAGGCTCCCAACAACCTAGGGGACCTTATAACCCTGCCTTAGCAAACCAACGGGATTTTCCTGGCCATCTGGCATGTTATATTTCTTCCTTCAATTCTGAGCACATGGACTAAGTAAACTGCTAAAAAATAGTTAAGAAAGCATGGACTAGGTCATTCTATTTCCTCAAGATAAGGGTGATTTATGTAAGATATAGCCAGGGTATGGGACAAATACATGTGATGTTCTTTTGCCTTAACATTCTATGCTTTATCATGATAATTTTTACATACTTGTTATCTTAGTATATCTCTGATGGAGAATAATGGAAGACTATCTCTTGATGCCTTAATGGGGAAGGAAAAGTTGTTGTCAGATACAATTACAAGTGAGATAAGCAAATATAAGTGAGATAAGCAAATCCCCTTAAGAGGGAGAAGAAGCAACCAGGTCGTATCCATAGAAATTTGTTTGCCTCACTTAAACCAGAGACTCTGAATTATCACTATCAAGGACTAGTTTTAATGGACAGCCACACCTCAAGAAAGTCTGTTACTAGGGCCCTAGTGATTGTTGGTAAGGACACTCCCCTAAATATGGCTCTGTAAGAGTTGGATGCACTGGAGGAAATTAGTACGCTATATACTTATTCTCCTTATGGAAAATAAGTAATTGGAGATTATGATAACCCAAACTTGGGGGTGTGTGGGGACACCTCAGCCAAGGAAAACTATAAAAAGAGTCAGGGAAGTCAGTAAGGAGGATCCCTGTACTGCTAGCTAGATCAGCAGAACAGGTTTCCTCAATCACCCATATAATTAGATTCCCATTGAAATGCAAAGAAATTGGCTTCTTTACTCTTACCACAGTACCCTCATCGTCTATATATAGCTTTTGGCTGAGACAGGGCTACTGTAGAGAATGATAATGATAAAGACTTCAAGTAGTCTGTTTTTCTTGCCCTGTTTACATGTCAGTCACCTGGTCTCAATGGAGACAACATGGCTGGATATGGCAAATTGGTTTTGCAATACTAGCACTTCAAATCCTCAGTAAGCCTAGTGTTGAACTGATAAGGTTACAAAGGATATTGAGGCAGCACTGGAACAGTGATACTCAGGAACCATAAGCTCCTACTGAGGTGCTACAATCGGAACCAGCATCTGGTAACTGTTTACCCAAACAGTCCAAAGTTCTGGGACTGAGAAAGGAGAGTTAACATCAGTGTAAGGAAGTCAAAAATCTTAAGGGTGAAGTTTTTTCTGTACTGAAACATTAAGCTGGATATTTTAAATTTTATTTTTAAAATATCACTGTTTAATGTTTAAATCTATTTAAAACATTTTAAATGTATTCTCATCTCTCTGAATTTAAAGAGCCTTGGCCTAATAATTCCACTATCTTTTTCCTTTAAATGTATTAAAAGATCAATCATAGGTCCTATATCTCAGTGTATTTAAGAACGACAATATATTCAAGTGTTTCAGGAATTGCAGGATTCATTGTAATTCCAGGAAACCTGGATTTGATGAGGACTAATTTGACCATTGAAGGATATGGAGGAAAAGTACCTGAATTATAAGGTTTGCTAACATTACAAGTTGGATAAAAAAGGACCAAATATATTTCTTAAGATAGATTCACCTTCTCTTGAGTGTATGATTGTAATTATTTTTAAACTTTTTGGTGAAGAAGGAAAAGAGTGCATAGAGCTCACATCTTGCAAAGTACAAGCAAGTAGCTATGCCACATGGGGAGGTCTGGAGCAACACAGACCTACCAAAATAAAAATATGGAGCAGCTCCAGATTCCAGGGGAAGTGCGGGCTCTGGTAGGGAAACTGGACAAACAGAGATGGGTCAAGGGAATGAGTGGGTGCTGATCCTTCCCAACAACCCTCTCTTCATTTTCCAATTTGACCTTCAATACTCCCTATGTGAGACATTAACTAGGTTGTACTACAAGTAAAGGAAGTTGTCAACCACGGCAAGTGCTATGCTTGTTGTGGTTTCTAATCAGGAAGATCTCTAAATCACTCTTAATCATTAACTGAAGACATTCTTTCCAAGAACAATACAATTTAATTCCCAGCAGTTGTTTGCCTTTACTTGGCAGTATTAGAAGTTTATTTTCTGCTGTGCTACCACAGGGATATTTAAATTCCCCTACACCAAGTCATAATCTGATAAATAGGATTTAAACAGTGTCTTAGCCTAACTCAAATATTGAATTAACAACCTCACCAATGACATTTGGATCAGGGGTGATTCAGAAAGAATAGTGTAGACTCTCTGACTTCCCTTATTTATTTTATGACTGCAAAGGAATAGACCATTAAATAGAAAACAAATTCAGGTGTTCACCCAGATGTAACCTTTCTGGGGAAACTGGAATCTGGGGGCAGCCAGCCTGCTGCAGACCTTTGGTTGATGTATCCATTTCCAGTTTGGTTCTCCTAATCCTGTTTCTCCTAGTGATGGCTTCTACTTCTCTAGGCTGGTACTACAATTCCAAGGCTTCTGATTTTCCCAGACTTTGGCATGAATGGGTCTTGAAATGTGAAACTATTTACTCTGGTGAGAAGAAACACAATTCACAGCAAGTCTGATAACTCTGTTCTTGGTATTTACTACTCATGCCAACATGAGTACTTGATGAAAAATAGCCATAGATTCTAATCAGTGTGCATACCCAGCCACACCTTTGCAAATATTTGCTAGTGGGTGTTACATTTCTCTGAGGAAGGGATCAAACTCTTCTACTTTAGAAATTGAACAAAAATCATTGAAATATGTGATAATAATGATTGGTGTGAACAGATCGCAAGGCAGACTCCAGTGAACTGGTTGACGCAAAAGCAGTTTTGGGCAAATGCCTGCCTAGTATGATCTAGCTCTGTCTGCAGAACTTTGTCAGATTCCCTGTGGCTTCTCACATAGGACCAAGCAGACTGAATGAGTGAAACCCCTGTAATTGTGAAAAATAAAAGTGTCCCATATTTAGTGATGATGAAGAATTCTGTACTAGTTAGGGCTAGATTTAATTGCATGTAACAAAAAATCCTAAGTAGCGACTTCCCTGGCTGTCCTCTGGTTAAGACTCTGCACTTCCATTGCAGGGGGTGCAGGTTTGATCCCTGGTCGGGGAACTAAGATCCCACATGCCACACGGTGTGGCCAAAAATTTTTAAAAAAATTCTAAATAATCAGTAGTTTATTTCTCCAGAAGTCTGGATATAGGGAGCACAGGACTGTAGAGTCCATGGTCATCAGGAGCCCTGACTCCTTCTGTTTTGCTACTCAGGTCTTTGTATGCATGCTGCATCTTGGCCCAAGATGGCAGCTGAACCACAAGCTATTGTATTCATATTCTTTTAAGGAGACTTTCCACACAGTGTTTCCACTTTCATTTTATTAGACAGATGCTAGTTTCATGGCTAAATCTAGCTGCATGGGAGGATTGGAAGTACATTTTTCTGTCAAGTGTTCAACTGAGATCGACACTTCAATTACTAAGAAATAAAGGGAGAATGTTTAGAGTCAATAATAAATATCTATCTCAGATGATATGAAGAAAAATATATCTGTCACATCTAAGAGCTTGACTACTTTATTTTATTTATTGTAAAACAAACTAAATTTCTCCAGGCTTGTCTCTGGAGATTTAAAAACAGGGCCACATTAAAAGTAACAGCTCATGTTGTATGGGCTCTTGCTTTTACCTGCTTTGGTATGTTCCCAGAATCTTCCACAATGTTCTCTGTATTTCTAGAAAAAAAAATACCTTTTGTGCTTTCAAATAAATCTAGTCAACTTCCATGGGGCATGCTTTGGGGATTGGAAATATATTATTCTATTAAGTGTTCAACTGAGATCTACACTTCAGTTATTAAGAAATAAAGGGAGAACAAATACTTGGAGTCAATTAGAAGTATCTAGGTTAGATGATACGAAAAAAAACTTTCTACATCTCCCTCTGCTCACTGGACACAATGCATGTGCCAAGCCATCCTGCTTATTGTTCTAACTCCTACTTCACCTCGTAGGCATCATACCTGTTTGGTTCTGTGCCTACTTAGTCATGAATATTGCACACACATGCAAAACACGTTGCACATATACAGTATTTGAGAGCAAGTTGCAGACATCATTGTTATTTATCCCTAAATATTTCAATGAATATTTCCTATGGTCAGAAATATTATTCTATATAATCACAATACAGTTGTCAATTTCAGTGTATTTATTGTTGATACAATAATTTAATTTAATCTACCTTCCACATTCCAACGTTGTCAGTTTACCCAAAACTTTCCTCCATTATAGCCAAGTTATTCACCTTTGGATTCCCCTTCCCCTAGGACTTCCAAGTTTTCAGATCTTTCCTTAGTCTCTTGGGTCTTAGTTTTCTAAATGGATATATATTCTTTCCCAATGTTTAAAAGTGTTTTTAAAGGGAAAAAATATTTTTTAAAAATTGTATTACTTGGGCTTCCCTGGTGGCGCAGTGGTTGAGAGTCCACCTGCCGATGCAGGGGATGCGGGTTCGTGCCCTGGTCCGGGAAGATCCCACATGCCGTGGAGCGGCTGGGCCCGTGAGCCATGGCTGCTGGGCCTGCACGTCCGGAGCCTGTGCTCCACAACGGGAGAGGCCACAACAGTGAGGGGCCCGCGTACCGCAAAAAAAAAAAAAAATTGTATTACTTTATAAGAAAACAATAACAAGAAGTACAACCAGAGAATATATCTTAAAGAAGACCTGATAAGAATTGTATTCCATACTTTCTTTTTGGTTCATGATACTCAAGTGTTTGTAAACCTTTAATCCCTTAACAAAGTAAACTGTCTAACCTTAAATTTCTTTACCCTAAGCAACCCTTTCTCTTCACAGATCAGTGGTTTTTAAATTTCTATTATAGAATCTCCTGGAGAGCCTATAAATAGATATAATCGACAAATTTTTGAGTGCCCAAATGTGTGCTGACGCTGTTGTGTGGAAAAGAAAACCATGGAATAGCTTTGGGCTGAGCGATAACACAATATTTATTTAGAACGATTGCTCTGGCTACTGTGCTGTGAATATACAATAAGGGGGCAATGTGGGAAGCAGGGAAGAGTTACAGAGTTATTGCACACGAGCCAAGTAAGAGACGGTGGTGACTTGGATAAAGGTATAAATAATTGACAGGGTGAGAAGTAGACAGATTCTAGATGTACTTTGATTGTGGACTCAATAAGATTTGATGTTTGATTGATTGTGGGATGTGAGATTAAAAGGCAGACTCAAGAGTGACTCCAAGATTTTGGCCTGAGTAACTTTTCTCCATTTTTTAGCAATTAGGATGGACAAATATCAGGTAAATATGATGCTTTAATTGTCTGATAACCAAGTTTATCATGATGTGGTTAATTGCATAAAAATATTTTCTACTAAAATATACTTTAAAAAAACCAGGCAAACAAACAACTTGATTAAAAAAATGAGCCAAAAACCTTAACATACACCACACCAAAAAGATGTACAGATGGCAAATAAACATATGAAAAGGTGCTCCACATCATATGTCATCAGGGAGTTGCAAATTAAGACAATGAGATAGTCCTTATATACTTATATGAATGGCCAAAATCTGGAACACTGACAACACCAAATGCTGAGAAGGATGTGGTATAGTAGGAACTCTCTCTCATTACTGATGGAAATACAAAATGGTACAGTCACTTTGGAAGACAGTTTGGCAGTTTCTTACAAATCTAAACATCCTCTTACCATATGATCCAGCAGTTGCAGTATCTGGTATTTACCCCCAAAAGTTGAAAACTTATGTCCATATGAAAACCTACACATGGATGTTTATAGCAGATTTGTTTATAACTGCCAAAAGTTAGAAGCAACCAAGATGTCCATCAGTAGGTGAATGGATAAATTAACTGTGGTACGTCCAGGCAGTGGAATCTTATTCAGTGCTCAAAGGAAAAGAGCACTTTATTAGGAACCTTCTATTTGTACTGTCTTAGGCACTGGGGTGATGGACAGATAGGAGGGGCATTTGTCAAGGAGGGCAACAATTAGGTGAACTACACTGTAGTCCCTCATGTTCTGTTGGAGCTAGGCTTCTGACCTTGAAGGACCACTGGTCTGAGGTCCCAAGTCATTTACTGTGCTTTGACTGAGTGAGCTTTAACTGCTGCTGAATGAGCTGCTGCAGCTGTGTCTCCTTAGGCAAGAAGTTGCCCTGCCACTTGAGGTGTGATGGGTATGACCATGTATTTGTATATGTTTGTGACTGTACATGGTGGAATGAGGGGGTGAAGAGCAAAGAATTGTCTAATACCTCAAATTCTTTTCCTTTAATCCATTCCCTTTCTATTTTGATGAGATGTCTCTGTAGACAGAGTAGAAGGGACCTATGCTCATTTAGGAAACATTTGGGACTCCAAAGGAGTATAATGAGTAGAAGGTAGCTAGCCTCTGAATTATATAGATCTGAAGTAGAACACTGGAACCACAGGGGTCAGGAAACGGAATTGCAGCAGTCTGCTCCAAGGGCAGGGAATAGAGAAATTTTAAAACTTACTGAAAGTTGGGTACATATCTGGATTGAACCCCAGCTCTGCCACTTAATAATTACATGGCCTCTGGTACATCATTAACCTTATCAACACTCAGCTTTTTCTTCTGTTTAGCGGGGGCAATTCTATGTATATTACAAAGTTGTTGAGACATATAGCACTTGCCATTCAGTGACTGCTCAAAAAATGATAGCTACTATTACTGTATAGCATATTCTCTGACCTATCAACACAATCCCCACCTCACCTTTCCCATCAATACACTTTTGTACTTTTATTTTCTGGTGGCTGACATATTCTTGTCTTGTCTCCTCTATTTGTCCTTAAGTGTTATGAGGTTGGGATTATGTCTTTTAAAGTAGTTCTGGAAACTCTCAGCAAATTTACAAACTAGTAATGTCTAACTCTTAGCCTTCTGCATTCTGCAAAGCACATGTGTTTGCTAGGCTATTAATGTTTATCTTTTGGAAAATCAGCATGCCTTTGGTGAAGAGCCAAGAAGCTAAGTGCTGGATACAGGCTTTTGAAATGAAGAAAGAATAAAGGTCAGATGATGAGGATGTTGATCTGGAGTTAAATCCTGTTCATAAATGGCTTCTGTAAACACATTTTGGCCAGTGGTCACTGACCTCTTCAGGATTTGATCTTGTGAGACTATTTCCTGGTCATTAGTTCATCAGACTGTGTATTCCCAGTTAGAGAAATCATACAACAACGATATTTATTTACCACATACCCCAAGTCTTTAAATAATACCTAAATATCTGTGCTCAAATTAGTAAAGACTTCGTGACCACAGCCAGTTTTAGTCAGAGAGAAAGAAAAAGTTTACCAATTTAATAATACTTTAGAAGCTTTTTATTTATAGGACTATGATTTGAGACCATAAGTTGTATTTGGTGAGGTCTGGCGTTTTTCAATGAGGGCTAGGACTGTGCCTAAAAATTTGCTTGTGCAGGATGAGTTGAGGGACACACTGTCTTCCTCCTGATGAGAAATATCTCCTCTCCTCTAAATCTGCACCAATCTGCCTCGAGGCCTCAAATGATTAGAGTCACTTTTTAGTGAAAACCAGCAAGCATTTTTTAAAAAGCAGTTACTGTGGGCTTGGTGCTTCACTGAGTGAGAATAATGATAAAAATATACAGAAGATTCAGCTCATATCTTCAAGGATGTTGCAATTATGATTTAAGGCATTTCTTGGTAAAAGTTTTGATTCTTTTAGTTGCAAGTGAGTAAGTACAATTGAAACTAGCTTAGACCAAAAACAAAATCAAAAAAACAAAAATGCAATTTACTGGCTGATTTACATGAACAATGGGAAGGGCAGCAATTGTCTTGGAGCTCGAAAGCTTCTCTCATCTGTTTCTGTTTCTCTCTCAGAGTTGTCTTGGACAGCTTCTTCCTTGTATCTGGAACTATGGCCAGTAGCCATATAAAGACTTATTACCAAAAAGGATAAGATGTTTTCATTAGTTCCAGTTTTAGAAAGTCAAACTACTCTGATGGAATTAGCATATCTCACATGGTTTGTAAGGGTATGGGATAAAAGCCTCTCACTGGAATTACTGAGTTAAGAGAAGTTTCCCAAAACAAGAGGAGTGATGCTATCATCTGGGGACTAATAACACAATATATACTCACCAGCCTCTTCTAAATCCCCATCAATTATTGCTCTTTGTCAGGTGTTTGGAGAATGATTAAGGCAGACAATGAGGCTAACAGAAAAAATATACAGAATAATACAAATTAGCCATTAGCTAATTTACTAACTTGAAAACTATCAAAGGCCAAGGTGTCTGAAGAGAAAGTTGTTTTCTCTCCTAATTTCCTCTAATAATTGAATTCTATATACTGATTAGGTAGAGATTTTAAGGTCTGTATTAATTTTAGAACACTGAATAGGGAGCACAGTGGCAGATAATTTTATTTTTACAAGAGATAATACCAGCATTTTTTTGTCCCAGAGATCTCTTAGGCTGTCTTCATTTCTTTTTATTCTTTTTTCTTTATTCTGTTCCACAGCAGTGAATTCCACCATTCTGTCTTCCAGGTCACTTATCCGTTCTTCTGCCTCAGTTATTCTGCTATTGATTCCTTCTAATGTAGTTTTCATTTCAGTTACCATATTGTTCATCTCTGTTTGTTTGTTCTTTAATTCTTCTAGGTCTTTGTTAAACATTTCTTGCATCTTCTCGATCTTTGTCTCCATTCTTTTTCCGAGGTCCTGGATCATCTTCACCATCATTATTCTGAATTCTTTTTTTGGAAGGTTGCCTATCTCCACTTCATTTAGTTGTTTTTCTGGGGTTTTTTCTTGATCCTTCATCTGGTACATAGCCCTCTGCCTTTTCATCTTGTCAATCTTCCTGTGAATGTGGTTTTTGTTCCACAGGCTGCAGGATTGTAGTTCTTCTTGCTTCTGCTGTCTGCCCTCTGGTGGATGAGGCTATCTAAGAGGCTTGTGTAAGTTTCCTGATGGGAGGGACTGGTGGTGGGTACAGCTGACTGTTGCTCTGGTGGGCAGAGCTCAGTAAAACTTTAATCCGCTTGACTGTTGATGGGTGGGGCTGGGTTCCCTCCCTGTTGGTTGTTTTGCCTGAGGCAACCCAACACTGGAGTGTACCTGGGCTCTTTGGTGGGGCTAATGACAGACTCTGGGAGGGCTCACGCCAAGGAGTACTTCCCAGAACTTCTGCTGCCAGTGTCCTTGTCCCCACGGTGAGCCACAGCCCCCCCACCCCGCCTCTGCAGGAGACCCTCCAACACTAGCAGGTAGGTCTGGTTCAGTCTCCCCTCGGGGTCACTGCTTCTTCCCCTGGGTCCCAATGCACACACTACTTTGTGTGTGCCCTCCAAGAGTGGAGTCTCTGTTTCCCCCAGTCCTGTTGAAATCCTGCAATCAATTCCCACTAGGCTTCAAATTCTGATTCTCTAGGAATTCCTCCTCCTGTTGCCGGACCCCCAGGTTGGGAAGCCTGACGTGGGGCTCAGAACTTTCTCTCCAGTGGGTGGACTTCTGTGGTATAAGTGTTCTCTGTAAGGTCGGATCTTAACAAACGGCACCGCGAAACAGAGGAAAGCTTCAAGTGAGCTTTATTAGGGAGCGCTCCCGGGCGAGGGTCACTGGTTCGAGAGAAAGGGGCCAGAGAAGTCGCGCCCGGGCGAGGGTTGGGCAAGATTTTATAGGGGAAGAAGGGAAAGGGGTGTGGTGAATCTGGGAGGGCGCAGGGCATTTCTTATTTGGTGGTCTTTTCGGGTATCCTGGGGGACCGTTAGTCCCGCCCCTCGAATGGCGGGAAGGCTGGGCTGGTTTCAAAGTCCCCAGGTCAGTTCCTGAAACTGGGTGGTCCGGAACGTCTCCAGAGCAGTTTCTGGAACTGGGTGGTCCGGAATGTCTCCAGGGCAGTTTCTGGAACTGGTGGTCTGATGCAACCTGTGAATCTGATTGTGTTCGCCTGCCTCAGGCCAGTTGGCCTTACATTCTCCAGTCTGTGAGTCACCCACCCAGCAGTTGTGGAATTTGATTTTACTGTGATTGCACCCCTCCTATCATATCACTGTGGCTTTTCCTTTGTCTTTGGATGTGGGATGTCTTTTTTGGTGAGTTCCAGTGTCTTCCTGTTGATGATTGTCCAGCAGCTAGTTGTGATTCTGGTGTTCTCACAAGAGGGAGTGAGAGCACGTCCTTCTACTCCACCATCTTGGTTCCTCTCCTCACTGGGTGATATTGACAAGCTTCTGACTTCTCTCTGCCTTAGTTTTCTCAGTTGTAGACCAACCATCTCTATACTGTTTTTAGCAAGATTATGCTAAGGGTCTGAGATAAAGAAATTCTCCTATTTGGTTCCTTGGAAAGCTGTATATTCTTGTTTGTTTGTTCTTGTTTTTTCTAAAAATTGTGGCACTTGCTTGTCCCACCTTCCAAAAGATCTATGATAAGGAATAGAAATGAGGAGTTGTTCTTCTTTCTGTCAGCTAGCTTAAGGCAGGACAAGGTACTGCTTCAAGCAAAGGTCATGAACCTGCCTTCTCTTTCAAAGACCTGCCTGGCAAAAAGCCAGCTTTGGCTTATGTAGGAGGAGTGACATCACCAGGCGATCAGAACAACAATACTGAGTCAGTGCCTGAATTGGCATGCTTCAGAGTACATTGAAATGGCCCCTGCTCAACAGAGAAGAATGTATGTGGCAAACATAAAAAGCTTGGAGAAAGAGTATCTTTCTTCTCGATACACCCATTCTGCAGTGTTTGTGGTGTGAAATGCTGAGTTAGGTGCAGGAATGCACAAGACATAGGATTTTGCCCTCGAGATTGCTGTTTAGTTGAGAAGACAAGAGATAAATTTGTAAAAACAAAATAGGGTAAACTAAGAATGCAAGAGCTGTACCAAGACTGCATATGATTGAGAGAGACTTGAGTGGTTCAGATATTTAGTGAGTAGGAGAAAGAAATCATCATGAGTTGGTCAATAATTGCTCATGTTTAGCAAATACTTTCAAAAAAATATTTATTAATTTATTTGGCTGCATCGGGTCTCTTTGTTGCGGTGCACAGGCTTTCCTCTAGTTGTGGTGCGTGGGCTCAGTAGTTGCAGTGCACGGGCTCCAGAGCACGTGGGTTCAGTAGTTGCGGCACGCACACTCTCTAGTTGTGGCACGTGGGCTCTAGAGCTCATGGGCTTAGTTGCCCTGCGGTATGTGGGATCTTAGTTCCGCAACCAGTGATCGAACCCACATCCACTGCGTTGGAAGGTGGATTCTTAACCACCGGACCACCAGGGAAGTCCCGCAAATACTTTTGACAATGAAAAAGATAGTTGGCCTTCTTTGCTTGCCAGTTAGATATAACATTGATGGGGATAATTAATTTTAGGATATGAATAATAAAATTTGCTATTTATTGAGTGTCTATTAGATGTTAGGTACTTTTCATATATTAACTCTAATTGTATGCATAATTTCATCTTTCAATGGTGGGGCAGAGGGGCAACAGCTAACATTACTTGTCAACCAAAGCTATAAGTACAATCATTATCATCATTATGAATTAACATAATATTATCATCATCCTCAAGATGAGGTATTATTACAAAGACATAGACAAGTTAGGGAGATATTAAAAAAGATAAATATGTCAAGTATTGAATGCATGATAAAACGTGAAAAGTCACTGTAGGCTGCAGGAGTTCTAGAAGGTGTTATAAAGGAAGAGGAGAGATGATCTTGGCGTGGTAGACTTTAGGTAGGCAGACTGAAGCAGGAAAATCCTTCTAGGCAAGAGAGACCTGCTAAGCAAATCTGTGGCAATAAAAATGGTTATGTACCTGTGGGACATGTAAGTGATGGCCAGTTTGGTTGGAGTTGAGGGTTCTTTATAATGGCCTACAAGGCCCTATCTGATCTGGGTTCCATTACCTCTCTGACCTCATTTCCTGTCAGTCTCTATCTCATTCATTCCCACGCCAGCCACATTTGCCTTTTCGCTTATCCTTGAACCTGCCAGATGTCCATCATCTAAAGACCTTTGCCTTTGCTGTTCCTTAGGTTACAAATACTTTTCTCGTAGATATTTATTCTGGAATTCCTCTAAGCATTCCTGTCAAGTCTTTACTCAGATGTTACATACTTGATGGGGCCTGCCCTGATCACTCATTTATAATTTGAGGCTTCCTTGACACTCCGCATCCTTTTTTCTCTTGCACTAATTACCTTCTAATATGCTATGTAATTTACTTATATTTGTGTGTTTAGTTATTGTCTTTCTCTTCCTACTTGACGAAAGCTCCATGGAAATAGGATGCTTTGAATTCCAATACCTAGAACAGTCCTTGGGACATTGTGATTAATTAGTATGTGTTGCTGTTGTTGCTGTTCACGTAGATTACTAGTGGGATTTAAGACTAGAAAAGTATATTGATGTGAGATGGTGAGTTACAGGAAGACCCAGGCAGAGGAAACCAGTAAAAGTGTTTGAGAGAGGGAATGACATGCATAAAGAGGAGTTTTAAGGAAATTAATATGATAGTGGTAAAGATTTTTCAGGGAGGGAATTGTGGCAGTAGTTTAGAAGCTTAGTGATCTGGGCTTATACAAAAGTATTGACAGTAGAATTGCAAAGGAAAGACTTGATTTATTTTTAAAGAGCATATTTAAAAAGGTAGATCAATCACATGTAGCAACTGATGAGACATTAATATTCTGGGTGTAGAGGTGGGGCAGGGACATGGAAGGTTCTGATTTTTCTCTCCCTTCCCCCCCCCCCCATTATCTTCCCTCTTCTGTCATCTCTGTGCCATGGAATACTGACACCTATACCTGTCTTACCTGATCAGTAAAGAGCCAGTCCTGAAGATCTTTGGAATATGCAGGATTTGGGCAGTTCAGGCCTGCTGAGTTAACCTTTTACTGTACAAGGGGGAAGTCAAGAGTTCTGGTTTGGCAGTTTTAAGTTTGAGATGCTTCATTGATGTCCAAATGGAAATGTTAGGGGTTAGAAATATGGCTATGGGAGTTTTCAGTGCATACAGTTTATACAAGGTATTTAAAATCATGAGATTGGATGAGATTATCCAATGAGAGACTGTAGGTTAAAAAGTGAAGAGGGCCAAGGACTGAGACATAAGGCTGTCCAATATTTAAAACTTAGAGTAGGAGAATATTCCAGCAAAGAGGATAGAAGGGAAATTAGGAGATTACATAGTCACAGAAGCCATGAGCAGAGAAAGTGTCTGAAGATAAAGGAAGTCAGCTGCATTAAATGTTAATGAAATACTTAAAGGTGAAAAATAGAAGATCATGTGTGCTTGTAGTTGGGACTGACCTAGTGAAGAGGCAGACATTGATGATGCAAAAGTGAAAAAGATAATTACAGGCATTGAGCCCTTGGAAAGGTAAGAAGAGATGGAGATGTATAATGCTTGCATTGTGCAGGAGAGAATGCAGCTAACAGAGTTCAGAGCCCATGGTTTTGAATATTTGGTGGGGAGAAATTGAAGGGGTTGCTGCCAAACAGCTTGTAATCTCCCAGTGAAATAAACTTCATTTGAATTTACATATTTTTTCTTTCTGTCTGGTCAACATAATTCTCTCAATTTAAGGAGAATGGTGAGGGAAGAGAAAAATGGTTGATAAACATAATTAGAGGAATTCATCAACTGAAGATCTTGATGACAGGCAAGATATGTTGGGTTGAGTGTAGTAGACAAAGCAAGCTGGAAAATTAAGAAGGTGTAGGAGTTGCATTTATCATTTCAATGGTGAAGTAACTGCATTTGAAAACAAGACCCCAGGATGTGGCCATGGAAATGAGCGCATGACCTAGAGTGAGGAAAGGTCCCTAGGGAAAGAAGGTAATGAAATCTACTGAGCAAAAATTTGAGATAGATTAGCTATGTGTCACTCAGGGTGATGATAGGAGTTAGGGATGAGAAAAAGACTAAAGGCTTCAATTAGTAAAAGGAAGTGAGAATGATTTTGGCATGTGACAGCGAAGAGAAGGGGTAGAAGGTAGGGTTTAACAGGAGTGGAGAGGCATAATTGTCCAGAAGTGACAGTGGAGAGCACGAGGATCCTGATGTTATTTTGAGGTCTTGATATAATTGAAACATAGGAAAATGATTGAGTAGATTCAGGAAATCCATTTCCCCTGGGGAGAATGGAATTTCAGTAAATGAAAAGCATTTTAAAAAAATCTGAGTGAAGAATATGAAGATAAATGGGTTTTTAAATCTTGGAATGGGAGTTTCCAAAGGAGAATTGAGGAGTGAGCTCATCAGTGGGAGTTTTGACCATAGAAAATAAATCATATAAAGAGGAAAGGAAGGAGAATGTAGGAGACTGAGAATCTAATTGGCAGTGACCAAGAAAACCAAAACCAAAACCAAAAAACCAAACTGGAGGTCTGTGGACATTTCTGACTCTCCAGTGGCCAGGATAATAGCTGATGTTACCCTAGTAAGCATGAAGCTCAAGCATTCAGAGATTAACTGCATTCAGGATGAGCCCGGGGAGAAATGTCTCTTTATGATTCTATTTACGGTTCTTTCTAAAATGTCAGTTTGATTATAGGATCTCCTTTGTTTAAAACCCTTTCAGTGTCCAAGCTACTTAACCTTAAATGAGTAAAGAAGGAGAAAGAAGGAATAAGTTTTGGAAAGATGTTGAGAAATATGAAGGAAAACTGTAGAAATGCAGGTCAGTTTTAAGAAGATGGAGAATAGATGAGGAAAAGAAAGATTGGATAAATATATAAACATATTTTGAAAAAAAGCTGTATGATGTTCCTATTCTTAGGATATCAATAAGGAATCAAAGGAGCTAAACCAGTATTTGTTTCTACCAGGTCTGCTCCTTCTTCTGGCTTTAAACTATGACACAGGTAAGTGGAAGAAAGAGAGAGAGTTATAATGAAAATCCACCTGACTTTTGAGTCAGACGGATTAATCTGAATTGGAACAATGGCTCTACCATATATTAGCCCTGACCTTAGACAAATCACTTTACCTCCCTGAACTATAGATTTCTCATTTGTAAAATGAGATGAACAAAATGTACTTCTAGGTTGCTTTGAAAGTTAAATGAGGAAACATGACAGAGTACAGAACATAGTACTTGACATCTGGTAAATGCTCAGCAAATGTCGATCCCACCTTTCTCTTCAGATCTATGACCTTCCAATCTGGTTTTTCTATTACTTCTGTGATCACTACTTCTAGTTTTCCTGACAGTTTCTGCTTCTACCTATCAAAATTCAGTATGATCTTGGATTTATTCTTGATCTTCTCTTTTCTTTAATGGTTCAGTTTCTCATTTTATTTTAATTACTAAATCTATGATATTTACATTGGTGGTTCAGTTTTCTTATGTGCATGTAGAACCTAGAATTACTCACTGCCTTCAGGAGAGTTTACCTGAATGTTCATCTCATCTTCTACCTAAAATTAAACGTATCAGAGAATTAAGTGCCCTGTGTCTGTCACCACATGCAGCAATACAGTCGTCCCCATTTGCTACCTGGGAGGATCCGCTTTCATATTCAATCTAACTTCAGGTGGTGGACTGTTTCCAGAAGGATTATAATTTTGTTTTTCAAATGAGTTAGACTCTTTCTTACCTCTGAGTCCTTCAGTGTTCCTGAACAAATTCATTTTCCCTTTGTCTAGTACTTGGACTTCAGGTAAGTAACTGTGGACTTCTGGATCTTTTACAAATGGGAGATTGGTAGTTATTCTAGCTCAGACTATGTATGATTCTGTGAGCCTAGGGATAGTGCATCCTTTCCTGGAGGCCATACAGCTGGTCAGTAGCAGAATTAGGAAGAGAACCCACACCTCCTGGCTCAGAGAGCAGTGTGCTTTCCCATATGCCCCACTTAACTACAGGGGAATAACACCGTACGTTGCCATCTTTCCTCTTATTTTCTCATATAAAAATCAGGTCAGCTAATCCATTCTTTTCACTCTTCTTGCCACCACCCCAAATATCTGGGAATAGAAATGAAACATGGTCTTTAGGCTGCTGATGTGGAATAATGGGTTCCAGGAAACTGAGTTAAGAGGGAAGGTGGTAGAGAAAAATAAATGACAGAAAAGAGAGGTAAACAAAGGAGTTCAGAAGTCTTCTTTGGAAAGCAGGAGGGGTTGTCCAGCATAACGCCTGGAACTCCAAGGAACTTGCCACTAATGAATTAGGATGTTGAAACACAAGCCTTTTGGTAATGTCAGCAATGTTGACCTTGGCTGTCATATCTTCTGTTTACTGTACATACATATACATAGGCCATAGATAAGTGCAAATTTGTATTTTTAAATGGGAAGATTCCCTGTGGTTTTGCTGCTCTTGGGGTGTGAATCTGAAGACAGGATTGGAACGCTCTCACAACACCCTGTGTTTGTGTTAACCATCCTTGGCATGACAAACGAACAAGAAATTGCCCTTGGGAAATCCCAGGAAAGCTAGGATGAGGGAGGGAAGTACCACATGACTGTTTACTACTGGCAAACTGATATTAGAGTTAATTCTTACAGAATGATGGATAGTGAAGACAACTGGGAAAGCAGAGGAAAAAAAGCAGAAACCAACTCTTTCTTACAGCTTTCTCTTTTGAAATCAACTACTCTTTGGGTCTATCTCTTCTCCTTCTGGGAAGTTATAACCTTTCAGGGGTAAACCCTAATGTCTCACTTGTAGGAGGTTTTATTTTATTTTATTTCATTTTTTAAAACATCTTTATTGGAGTATAATTGCTTTACAATGGTGTGTTAGTTTCTGCTGTATAACAAAGTGAATCACCTATACCTATACATATATCCCCATATCTCCTCCCTCTTGCATCTCCCTCCCACCATCCCTGTCCCACCCCTCTAGGTGGACACAAAGCACTGAGCTGATCTCCCTGTGCTATGCAGCTGCTTTCCACTAGCTAGCTATTTCACATTTGGTAGTGTATATATGTCCATGCCACTCTCTCACTTCAACCCAGCTTACCCTTCCACCTGCCTGTGTCCTCAAGTCCATTCTCTACATCTGAGTCTTTATTCCTGTCCTGCCCCTAGGTTCTTCAGAAAATTTTTTTTAAATTTTAGATTCCATATATATGTGTTAGCTTACGGTATTTGTTTCTCTCTTTCTGACTGACTTCACTGTGTATGACAGACTCTAGGTCCATCCACCTCACTACAAATAACTCAATTTCATTTCTTTTTATGGCTGAGTAATATTCCATTGTGTATATGTGCCACATCTTCTTTATCCATTCATCTGTTGATGGACACTTAGCTTGCTTCCATGACCTGGCTATTGTAAATAGAGCAGCAATGAACATTGTGGTACATGACTCTTTCTGAATTATGGTTTTCTCAGGGTATATGCCCAGTAATGGGATTGCTGGGTCATATGGTAGTTCTATTTTTAGTTTTTTAAGGAACACCCATACTGTTCTCCATACTGGCTATATGAATTTACATTCCCACCAACAGTGCAAGAGGGTTCCCTTTTCTCCACACCATATCTAGCATTATTGTTTGTAGATTTTTTGATGCTGGCCATTCTGACTGGTGTGAGGTGATACCTCATTGTAGTTTTGAGTTACATTTCTCTAATGATTAGTGGTGTTGAGCATCCTTTCATCTGTTTGTTGCCAATCTGTATATCTTCTTTGGAGAAATGTCTATTTAGGTCTTCTGCCCATTTTTGGATTGGGTTGTTTGTTTTTTTGATATTGAGCTGCATGTGTTGCTTGTATATTTTGAAGATTAATCCTTTGTCAGTTGCTTCATTTGCAAATATTCCCATTTTGAGGGTTGTCATTTTCTCTTGTTTATGATTACCTTTGCTGTGCAAAAGGTTTTAAGTTTCATTAGGTCCCATTTTTTAATTTTTGTTTTTATTTCCATTTCTCTAGGAGGTGGGTCAAAAAGGATCTTGCTGTGATTTATGTCATAGAGTGTTCTGCCTATGTTTTCCTCTAAGAGTTTTATAGTGTCTGGCCTTACATTTAGGTCTTTAATCTATTTGGGGTTTATTTTTGTGTATGGTGTTAGGAAGTGTTCTAATTTCATTCTTTTACATGTAGCTGTCCAGTTTTCCCAGCACCACTTATTGAAGAGGCTGTATTTTCTCCATTGTATATTCTTGCCTCCTTTATCAAAGATAAGGTGACCATATGTGCATCGGGTTATCTCTGGGCTTTCTGTCCTATTCAATTGATCTATATTTCTGTTTTTGTACGAGTACCATACTGTCTTGATGACTGTAGCTTTGTAGTATAGTCTGAATTCAGGGAGCCTGATTCCTCCAGCTCCATTTTTCTTTCTCAAGATTGCTTTAGCTATTTGGGGTCTTCTGTGTTTCCATACAAATTATGAAATTTTTTATTCTAGTGCTGTGAAAATTGACATTGGTAGTTTGATAGGGATTGCATTGAATCTGTAGATTACTTTGAGTAGTATATTCATTTTCACAATGTTGATTCTTCCAATATAGGGGCATGGTATATCTCTCCATCTGTTTGTGTCATCTTTAATTTCTTTCATCAGTGTCTTATAGTTTTCTGCATACAGGTCTTTTGTCTCCTTAGGTAGGTATATTCCTAGGTATTTTATTCTTTTTGTCGCAGTGGTAAATGGGAGTGTTTCCTTAATTTCTCTTTCAGATTTTTCATCATTAGTATATAGGAATGCAATAGATTTCTGTGCATTAATTTGGTATCCTGCTACTTTACCAAATTCATTGATTAGCTCTAGTAATTTTCTGGTAGCATCTTTAGGATTCTCTATGTATAGTATCATGTCATCTGCAAACAATGACAGTTTTACTTCTTTTTTTCTGATTTGGATTCCTTTTATTTCTTTTTCTTCTCTGACTGCTGTGGCTAAAACTTCTAAAACTCTGTTAAATAATAGTGGTGAGAATGGTCAACCTTGTCTTGTTCCTGATCTTAGTGGAAATGGTTTCAATTTTTCACCATTGAGAATGATGTTGGCTGTGGGTTTGTCATACAGTGGCCTTTATTATGTTGAGATAAGTTCCGTCTATGCCTACTTTCTGGAGGGGTTTTATCATAAATGGCGGTTGAATTTTGTTAAAAGCTTTTTCTGCATCTGTTGAGATGATCATATAGTTTTTATTCTTCAGTTTGTTAATATGATGTATCACATTCATTGATTTGCGTATATTGAAGAATCCTTCCATTCCTGTGATAAATCCCACTTGATCATGGTGTATGATCCATTTAATGTGCTGTTGGCTTCTGTTTGGTAGTATTTTGTTGGGGATTTTTGCATCTATGTTCATCAGTGATATTTACCTGTTGTTTCCTTTCTTTGTGACATCTTTGTCTGGTTTTGGTATCAGGGTGACGGTGGCCTCATAGAATGAGTTTGGGAGTGTTCCTCCCTCTGCTATATTTTGGAAGAGTTTGAGAAGGATAGGTGTTAACCCTTCTCTAAATGTTTGATAGAGTTCACCTGTGAAGCCATCTGGTCCTGGGCTTTTGTTTGTTGGAAGATTTTAATCACAGTCTCAATTTCAGTGCTTGTGATTCGTCTGTTTATAATTTCTATTTCTACCTGGTTCAGTCTTAGAAGGTTGGGCTTTTCTAAGAATTTGTCCATTTCTTCCAGGTTGTCCATTTTATTGGCATAGAGTTGCTTGTAGTAATCTTTCAAGATCCTTTGTATTTCTGCAGTGTCAGTTGTTACTTCTCCTTTTTCATTTCTAATTCTATTGATTTGAGTCTTCTCCCTTTTTTTCTTGATGAGTCTGGCTAATGGTTTATCAATTTTGTTAATATTCTCAAAGAATTAGCTTTTAGTTTTATTGATCTTTGCTATCATTTTCTTCATTTGTTTTTCATTTATTTCTGATCTGATCTTTATGATTTCTTTCCTTCTGCTAACTTTGGTGTTTTTTTGTTCTTCTTTCTCTAATTGCTTTAGGTGTAAGATTAGGTTGTTGATTTGAGATGTTTCTTGTTTCTTGAGGTAGGATTGTATTGCTATAACCTTCCCTCTTATAACTGCTTTTGCTGCATCCCATAGGTTCCGGGTCATCATGTTTTCATTGTCATTTGTTTCTAGGAATTTTTTTATTTCCTCTTTGATTTCTTCAGTGATCTCTTGGTTAGTTAGTAATGTATTGTTTAGCCTCCATGTGTTTGTATTTTTTACAGTTTTTTTTCCTGTAATTGATATCTAAGTCTCATAGCATTGTGGTTGGGAAAGATACTTGATACAATTTCAATTTTCTTAAATTTACCAAGGCTTGATTTGTGACCCAATATATGATCTATCTTGGAGAATGTTCCATGAGCACTTGAGACTAAAGTGTATTCTGTTGTTTTTGGATGGAATGTCCTATAAATATCAATTAAGTCCATCTTGTTTAATGTATCATTTAAAGCTTGTGTTTATTTTCATTTTGGATGATCTGTCCATTGGTGAAAGTGGGGCGTTAAAGTCCCCTACTATGATTGTGTTACTGTCGATTTCCCCTTTCATGGTAGTTAGCATTTGCTTTATGTGTTGAGGTGCTCCTATGTTGGGTGCATAAATATTTACATTGTTATATCTTCTTCTTGGATTGATCCCTTGATCATTACGTAGTATCCTTCTTTGTCTCTTGTAATAGTCTTTATTTTAAAGTCTATTTTGTCTGATAATGAGAATCGCTACTCCAGCTTTCTTTTGATTTCCGTTTGCATGGAATATCTTTTCCCATCCCCTCACTTTCAGTGTGTATGTGTCCTAAGGTCTGAAGTGGGTATCTCGTAGACAGCCTATATATTAGTCTTGTTTTTGTATCCATTCAGCCAGTCTGTGTCTTTTGGTTGGAGCATTTAATCCATTTATATTTAAGGTAGTTATTGATATGTAAGTTCCTATTACCATTTTCTTAATTGTTTGGGGTTTGTTATTGTATGCCTTTTCCTTCTGTTGTGTTTCCTGCCTAGAGAAGTTCCTTTAACATTTGTTGTAAAGCTGGTTTGTTGGTGCTGAATTCTCTTATCTTTTGCTTGTCTATAAAGGTTTTAATTTCTCTGTTTTATCTAAATGAGATCCTTGCTGGGTAGAGTAATCTTGGTTGTAGGTTATTCCCTTTCCTCACTTTACATATGTCCTGCCGTTCCCTTCTGGCTTGCAGAGTTTCTGCCGAAAGATCAGCTGTTAACATTATGGGAATTCCCTTGTATGCTATTTGTTGCTTTTCCCTTGCTGCTTTCAATATTTTTTCTTCTTATTTAATTTTGGATAGTTTGAGTAATATGTGTCTTGGCACGTTTCTCCTTGGATTTATCCTGTGTGGTATTCTCTGTGCTTCCTGGACTTGGTTCACTATTTCCTTTTCCATATTAGGGAAGTTTTCAACTATAATCTCTTCAAATATTTTCTCAATCCCTCTTTTTTTCTCTTCTTCTTCTGGGACCCCTATAATTCAAATGTTGGTGCATTTAATGTTGTCCCAGATGTCTCTGAGACTCTCCTCAATTGTTATCATTCTTTTTTCTTTATCCTGCTCTGTGGTAGTTATTTGCACTATTTTATCTTCCAGGTCACTTCTCCGTTCTTCTGCCTCAGTTATTCTCCTACTGATTCCTTCTAGAAGATTTTTAATTTCATTTATTGTGTTGTTCATCGTTGTTTGTTTCATCTTTAGTTCTTCTATGTCCTTGTTACACATTTCTTGTATTTTCTCCATTCTGTTTCCAAGATTTTGGATCATCTTTACTATCATTACTCTGAATTATTTTTCAGTTAGACTGTCTATTTCCTCTTATTTGTTTGGTCTGGTGGGTTTTTACCTTGGTCCTTCATCTGCTGTGTGTTTCTCTGTCTTCTCATTTTCCTTACCTTACGGTGTTTGGGGTTTCCTTTTTGCAGGCTGCAGGGTTGTAGTTCCTATTGTTTTTGGTGTCTGCCCCCAGTGGCTAAGATTGGTTCAGTGGTTTGTGTAGGCTTCCTGGTGGAGGGGACTTGTGGCTGTGTTCTGGTGGATGAGGCTGGTTCTTTTCTTTCTGGTGGGCAGGACTGTGTCCAGTGGTGTATTTTGGGGTGTTTGTGAACTTATGATTTTAGGCAGCCTCTGTGCTAATGGGTGGGGTTGTGTTCCTCTCTTGCTCGTTGTTTTGCATAGGATGTCCAGCACTTTAGCTTGCTGGTTGTTTAGTGGAGCTGGGTCTTAGCATTGAAATGGAGATCTCTGGGAGAGCTTTCACCATTTGATATTAAGTGGGTCTCGGAGGTGTCTGGTGGAGCAATGTCCTGAACTCGGATCTCTCACTTCAGAGGCTCAGGTCTGACACCTGGCTGGAGCACCAAGACCCTGTCAGCCACATGGCTCTGAAGAAAAGGGAGAAAAAGAAAGAAAGAAAGAAGAAACAATAAAATAATATAAAATAAAGTCCTTAAAATTTTTAAAAATTATTAAAAAAAAATTTTTAAAGTAATTAAAAAAAAAGAAAGAATAGAGCAACCAAACCAAAAAACAAATCTACCAATGATAACAAGCGCTAAACACTAAACTAAGATAAACATAAAAATCAGAAACTAGTCAATTGCATACAGTAAACCTCAAGTCTATAGTTGCTCCCAAAGTTCACCACCTCAATTTTGGGATGAGCCTATTCAGGTATTCCACAGATGCAGGGCACATCAAGTTGTTTATGGAGATTTAATCCACTGCTCCTGAGGCTGTACGGAGAAATTTCCCTTTCTCTTCTTTGTTCGCACAGCTCCTGGGGTTCAGCTTTGGATTTGGCCCTGCTTCTGCATGTAGGTCACCCTCTGGCGTTTGTTCTTTCCCCTGAAGGCGGGGGTTAAAGGAGAAGCTGATTAGGGGGCTGTGGCTCACTCAGGCCGCGGGGAGGGAGGGGTACGGAATATGGGGCAAGCCTCTGGCAGCAGAGGCCGGCATGACATCGCAGCAGCCTGAGGCGCACTGTGTGTTCTCCCAGGGAAGTTGTCCCTGGATCACGGGGCCCTGGCAGTGGCGGGCTGCACAGGCTCCTGGGAGGGGAGGTGTGGATAGTGACCTGTGCTTGCACACAGGCTTCTTGGTGGCTGCAGCAGCAACCTTAGCATCTCATGCCCGTCTCTGGTGTCCACACTGATAGCCATGGCTTGCGCCCATCTCTGAAGCTCATTTAGGCGGTGCTCTGAATCCCCTCTCCTCGCACACCCCAAAACAGTGGTCTCTTGCCTCTTTGGCAGCTCCACACTTTTTCCTGGACTCCCTCCAAGCTAGCTGTGGCTCACTGGCCCCCTTCAGGTTGTGTTCACGCCAACAACCCCACTCCTCTCCCTGTGATCTGACCTTCGAAGCCTGAGCCTCAGCTCCCAGCGCCCACCCACCCCGGCAGGTGAGCAGACAAGCCTCTCAGGCTGGTGAGTGCTGGTCAGCACCGATCTGCCGCGTGGAAATCTCTCTGCTTTGCCGTCTGCACCCCTGTTGCTGTGCTCTCCTCCGTGGCTCCAAAGCTTCCCCCCTGACCCACCCACCCCGACTCCCCCAGTGGAGGGGCTTCCTAGTGTGTGGAAACTTTGCCTCCTTCACAGCTTTCTCCCACTGGTGCAGGTCCCATCCCTATTCTTTTGTCTCTGTTTTTTCTTTTTTCTTTTGTCCTACGCAGGTACGTGGGGAGTTTCTTGCCTTTCGGGAAGTCTGAGGTCTTCTGCCAGTGTCCAGTAGGTGTTCTGTAGGAGTTGTTCCACATGTAGATGTATTTTTGATGTATTTGTGGGGAGGAAGGTGATCTCCATGTCTTACTCCTCTGCCATCTTGAAGGACCCCCTGTAGGAGGTTTTAATTTCACAGAGATGTGGTTGAAATCTTGGGTTCTTCCTTTTGTCCTGGGCACTGGCTTTTCTCTGTATCAGGGTCTATGAGTTTACTGATGTTTCACATAGAAATATCCCCAATTGGTTCTGTTCTGTTTACTACTGGCCAGGGGCAAGATGTTCCCTTCATGCCTCCAATCCCACACAAGATATACAAATGCCTCTCCTCCTGTTACGGGGCTAGGAAATTTCCAGGTTTGTTGAACTGTAGGTTGTCCTTGGGTGATGACATGGGATGATGCTAACTCTTGAGTCCATTTGGTCACTGTCATCCCTTCTATTCTACTTCCTGGCATTTGAGACAAAAGATGTTTCTATTTTTTGTTTTGTTTTTTTAAAATTTTCAGAGTGTATTTGAACAAAAATCAGTTTGAATCAGGCAGCACTGAACAGGAAGTAGTTAGAATCCCTTCACCAACAGGAGCTAGAGGAAAAACTGACAGAAGGTGTTTCTTCTTCCCTCCATAAGGACTACCAGCTTTTTTCCCCCTTCTCTCATCTATTTTTGAGTTATATTGGAATAACTCTTTGCTTTCTGTCTTACTACTCCCAACTTCTCTCTTCTATACTAGGAAGCTGGCACTGCAAGCTCAGATCTCAGAATCTTCCTCTCAGATTTGTTTGCTTCTGTTTTGTTGTAGGCTGGAGGAGGAAAGTTAGCTCTTGAATAAGAGTGAGTGAAAGGGGGAGTGAAATGCAAACGAAGCAACCATGCTAATATTTTGAGCTAACATTCTACAACACCTATGCAAATGATGAAGTTAGAGTTAATATCTGCCTTTTGTTAAATGGGACCAGGTGATCTGAGACAAGATTTTTGTTTGTTTGTTTGTTTGTTTTGGTTAGTTTGGTCTACTAGTGAGATTTCCTTTGCTTGTAAGTGACATAAAGCAAATATGAATTAACCTTATTTAGTAAGGACTTTGGAGAAATAAAATGGCATCTGGTGAGATAAAAGGAAGAGAACAATCCAGTTATGTTTAAGAAGGGCAGGAATTCAACTGGGTCTTGGGGAGCGCTAGTCCCAGGCTCTACAATGTCCACAGGGCTCTTTTTCTTTGCCCTGTAATTCTTTTTCCTCCGTGTACAGATTGGCTTTCTCCATGAGGTAGAAAACATGATCACTCACTGAACCTTAAATGTAATTTTATAATTGGAGGAAAGAAACTGTGTGCCGTACCTCGCCCCCCCCACCCCTCGCCAAGAAAAAGAAGAGGAAAAAAAGACAACCTGAGTAGGATATTTCTTGACCAAAAATTTATTTTAGACCTTACAAGAACAAATTTCAGAGTCTCTACTGGGGCTTTGTACAGCAAAATAAGCAGCTACTAAGAGGCATATTTTGACAAGGAGTTTTTTTTCAGTTCCAGCAGGTTGGTGGGGTAAAATTGAAAGTATAAGTTGGAGATCAAAGAAAGGAATTAGCACTGATCTGCACAGTAAGAATATTAAATACTTCATTGTGAGATTAATAGTTTTACAAAGTCTGTGGCTAGTAAGAAAAATAAATATCTCTGCCTTATAGGTTGAGATTATACTGTTTTATAAGAATTGATATTTTTACTTTGGAGGGGTGTGTGTGTATATGTGTTTCTACCGCTACCTGTTAGAAATAGGAAGAATAATGAGACAAGTTCTGTGATGGCTACTCTTTCAGAGAATTTTAGACCCTTTGGGTTATTATTTCAGACTGAATAACTCAGACCTGCAAGAATATATTGCAGGGAAAAATCAGATGCATCTTAAAGCAAAATAGTTTACCGTCATACTTTCCCAAAAGGCATACAGGACATCACAGAGAGGGACAACCTGAAGAGAAGGGCATGAGGTTATAGATAAGAGACATACACCATCCATGAGAGGCTACTCTGTCCATTTTTAACTTCTTGGTTGCTTTTCCTTTAGATGTTGTACACAACAGATGACAGTCAACAAATATAACATCCTAGAAAGCTACTTTGCTTCAAGAATATCTGTCTGTAGAAGAAACAAGATAATGTGGCAACACCATGGGTATAGGGTACAGCAAATAGGGTACAGGGAAGATCCCTGTCCATTCCTTGGTCCTGCAGAGATTCCCAAGCCAGCAGACCCATATTTCATCAGATGTTTGGAGTGACTTGCCCAGAGTAGGTTTTTGAAAATCTGAGGAATTCCTCGTCACCTTCCTTTACTATTATCTATATCCCTCCCTTGTGTGTGAGTCAGAAACACATTAGTATTTGCAATGCCCAATTAACTAAGACATATTTAAGCACATTTAACTTAGCAGAATACATGTTTGACCAAAAGTAAGTCATCTGTAACATAATTCCCTTACTCATACTTTTGGAAAATGGGCTTTGTGTGGTTCATGGTCTAGACATCTTCTCCACATTGAGTTACAAAATACTGTGGCAGATGTTATATTAATTACGTAGTTAAATTTTCTCCCTTTTTATGCTGTAATCTTTAGTTACCCCAATCCTCTGTAAAGACTGATACAGCTGTTCAACCTCATGTAGTGATACTTTGTGGAATTAAAGAATGGGCAGTACAGGAAATGCTTACTGAAACAGAGTAACCCCTTTTTTTGGTGCCAGTACAGAGAGCAGTATGCTATTGAGGTCACTATGTCCCAGCAGACAAATAGGTGACCAGCAGTGATGTGAAGTTTTCTTAGGGAGGAACTGGGAATACTGGGATGAACCACAATGAGGAATGTGGTGTAATGGCTGTGTGGCCAATACAAGATAAAACCTAAGAAAACCGCTTTACACATAGACTTGAGACAGGAAAAATAAACTGGGAAGGAACTTGACATTTGGAGTACATGGTATGATCAAATTCTAAGTCCCAGTTGCAAAATCCCAGGGTAGGGACTTACTGCTCAACTTGGGTAAGATGCTAAGATGCAGATCAACACTCAGAAACCACCTAAAGCAAGGGTTACACAATAACTTGGCTACTCCTCCAGACATATGAATGGGGAAGAAGGGAGCAGTGTTCAAAATGAGAGAGCACTTGGATGGTCAGCCCCACAGTAGTGCATTGGAGGCTTCTTCTTCCACTGCTAAGCACTGAGTGTGAGGGTATTACTATTTTTGGTGAAGATGACTTTTCCACATGCTGCTCCTCCTTATCATAAACATGGATTATGGAAAGTCGTAGATAAAAGATGATTAATTTATCAAATGGTGTAGTCTCTGTGTTTCATGCCTTTTACTATTTGTGTGAAGTCAGATTTGGACTACTCAGCTCCTTAACGTGACAAATTACTAAAAGCCCTCTCACAATCCCAGGAAAAATCAAAAAGAAGACAGAAATGGAAAAATGTTTTTTTAATTCCAAAAACAATGAAGTTTTGATAAGTTCTCTCATGTACCTAATAGAAAGAAGAAAACTGGGAAAACAAAGAAATAGAAACCAAGAATCACCAACTAGAAACTTTGCCCCCTGAAAATTAATAAAGGAGCAACATAAACAACTTATTTTTCTCAACTTTACTGCAGTGTAATTGACAAATAAAAATTGTATATATTTAAGGTATACACACAATGGTTTGATTTATGCATACACTGTAAAATGATTAGCACAATCAAGCTAATTAACACATCCATCACATAGTTACCATTTTTGAAGGGGGGGTGGTGAGGACATTCAAGAGCTGCTCTCTTAGCAAGTTTCAAGTATAAAATAGAGTATTATTTATCTAAAGTCACCATGCTGTACATTAGATCCTCAGATCTTATTCATTTTATAACTGAAAGTTTGTACCCTTTGACTGATATATCCCTATTTTCCCCACCCCTTTAGCCCTGGTAACCACAGTTCTCCTACCTGGTTCTATGAGTTCAATGTATTTAAATTCCACATATAAGTAAGATCATACAGTATTTCTCTTCCTCTGTCTGGCTTATTTCACATAGCATAATGTCTTCCAGGTTTAACCACATTGTAGCAAATGGCAGGATTCCTTCTTTTTTATGGCTAAATAATATTCCAGTGTGTGTGTGTGTGTGTATACACCACATTTACTTTATCCATTCATTCATTGATGGACACCTAGGTTATTTCCATATAGTTTAAAATGGTTTTTCTTTTGTATGTTTTAATTTTATTTAAAAATAATAATAGATGACTAACATCCCCAAGGAAAGGTCTTTTCCAGATCTTTTATGGACAACTGTTCAAAAGTTTAGAGTTCTTTTTGATTTAAGTGGAGTCATATACACTAATAATCTTCATGTTTGAAAGTAATTTTTTAAAAATTAATTAATTAATTAATTTGTTCATTTTTGGCTGCGTTGGGTCTCCGTTGCTGCGTGGGCTTCCTCCACTTGCGGCGAGCAGGGGCCACTCTTCGCTGTGGTGCGTGGGCCTCCCACTGAGGTGGCCTCTCCCATCACGGAGCACGGGCTCCAGGTACACAGGCTTCAGCTGTTGTGGCTTGCGGGCTCTAGAGCGCAGGCTCAGTAGTTGTGGCGCACAGGCTTAGCTGCTCCGCGGCATGTGGGATCTTCCCGGACCAGTGCTCGAACCCAAGTCCCCTGCATTGGCAGGTGGGTTCTTAACCACTGTGCCACCAGGGAAGCCCCTGATAGTAATTTTAAGTAGCTGTGAGTAGGGTGGATGTTGGGGAGAGTAGAAAAGCAAAGGGGAAATCAGATCTGAGATTTCCTTTCTGTTTAGATTGAAAACAATTGCCCCTGGGCAAGAGTTGGGAGTTTAAAAATTAAACATTTATCTGATATGTAAATTCATCTGAAGATCCAGGATTAAATGGGCAAAGGGTACTATCGAATCTTGAGGTCCATTCAGAGCTTCCTTAAGTAATTTTAATTCTCTACTCACTCTGAGTACTGTGACCCCATAGAAGTCCATGTTGTAGGGAGGGTATTAGCAAAGAAGGGAGAACACTTCAAGTGTTAAGAGGATAAAGATGACACCTCTTTATCCTCTTATTTGTCCCAGCTCTTCACAAAGGGAAAAAGTGAATTCATAGGACGTGAGAGATTTGGAGACAAATACCTGATAAAACCACTGGGTCATATTAATTAGTTAACTGGTTCATGCATAAATAAATTGTCATCAAATAACTAATGGATTATATTACTCTGCTAGATGCCATTTTGGTTGTTGTGACTACAAGATGAGTATAACACATTGTGTCTTATTCAAGGAATTTGCAACCCAGTTTTGTCTAGAGACAAAGTTAACATACATGAAAGTTTAAATATTACACAAGCAATAATGCAAGAGGTATCATGACCCAGTGATGCTGGTGATTTTATCATTAAATGGTGGAAGATTGGATGGGTATATAGATGGCTGTACCACTCTGAGAAACCCTATTTAAAAAGTGATGGCAATTTTGAACATAGCAGTGTTCTAAAGTAATAACTGCAGATGAGGAAGGATGGAGACAAGGTAGAAAGCACCAGGACGAGTTCCTTGCCTTCAAACTGTCTCCAAAATCTGACAAATAGCATCTGTGACATAAATAATACTGTCTGTTAGGTTTTAAATGGATCACAAAGTTTGTGTTTTAATTCAAATCTCACATAGTGCCATTTTCCCATCTAAAGCATTTTTGGTGTATAGTGGTCTCCATCAGAAGCAGTGGTGACATTGCTAGTCCCAAACCATTTGAGAAGTCCTGAAGCCAGGCATATCATTTCTCCATGCAGAAGTCACTGGTTGAATCATGGCCCTCTTCATTTTCCTTCTGTGCTACTAGTCTACTCCCTTTGCAGAGTCTGCAGTCCAACAGGCCTCTCCTTTAGAGCTTAAGTTCCTCTTGAGAGTGTCTGAGTTGTTCTCTTAAATTAGGCACTCATTAAGATACTGGAACCTAAACCATTGAGTCTCCTGGTTCTCAGGCTTTTAGACCCAGACCAGAACTTATACCATTGACCTCCTGGTTCTTAGTTCTTCAAAATGCAGATCTGAGGTCTTTTAAACCCTCATACATAATCGCATAAGCCAATTCTTTATAATAAATCTCTTTCTCTCCCTCTCTCTCTCTTTTTCTCTCTAGGTATATGTATATGTATATGGATAGATTTGTATCATATTGATTCCGCTTCTCTGGGGAACACTGACGAACATAGATGTATTCATATAATTAGGAGATAAGATCGGAAAATATGATTTTCTGTTTAAACTAGCCTGGATCCATAAGAAACATACAAAATGAGTAATTGCTGAAATCTTCCCTAAAGTAGCCCATTCTAAGAAATGATTTTAATATGTGGCTGATGATACTGAGGTGTCTCCTACATTTAATCAAAAATAAAAAGTATGTATTGCCAAAAGTCTTTAAAGTAATGATCATAGGTAGCTCAGTGGTAAATTTGATACGACATAGCCCCATAATTAAACATGAGCAAGCATCTATGAGGGTTTTTTTTATCACATTTTTTAATAATTGAAGTATAGTTGTTTTACAATGTTGTGTTAATTTCTACTGTACAGCAAAGTGTCTCAGTTATACACATGTATACATTCTTTCTGTATATTCTTTTCCATTACAGCTTATCCCAGGAGACTGGATATAGTTCCCTGTACTATACAGTAGGACCTTGTTGTTTATCCATTCTAAATGTAAGAGTTTGCATCTACTAACCCCAAAATCCCAGTCCATCCCTCTCCCTGCCCCCACCCCCTTGGCAACCACAAGTCTGTTCTCTATGTCTGTGAGTCTGTTTTGTAGATAAGTTCATTTGTGCCATATTTTAGATTCCACATATAAACGATATCATATGGTATTTGTCTTTCTCTTTCTGACTTAGTTCACTTAGCATGATAATCTCTAGTTGCATCCATGCTGCTGCAAATGGCATTACTTCATCCTTTTTTATGGCTGAGTAGTATTCCATTGTATATATGTAACACGTCTTCTTTATCTATTCATCTGGCAATGGACATTAGGTTGTTTCCATATCTTGGCTATTGTGAATAGTGCTGCTATGAACATAGGGATGCATGTATCTTTTTGAATTATAGTTTTGTCTGGGTATACTGGCATAGGTTTTTAATTGAGGGAGAAACATAATCAGATTTGGATTTTATAAAGATATGTTCAGAGAGTTTGTGGGCAGGGGTTTTCAGTTAGGAGACATTTGACTGAGGGAAACCAGTTAGGAAATTATTTTAACAGTTTAAATGAGAGATGATAAGGAGTTGAATCAAAGCAATAAGAATGGGTAAACAGAGGAAAATTAAGAGGTTTGATTTTATAAGTCACTTCCCTAGAACTCAGTCAGACACATTAATAGGTAAAGCTGATAGCAATCAAAATATCATTGAAGGGGAGCAGAATATGCCACCCCAAAATATGCTACTTTCGCATGCTGATTATTTTAAAGTTACTTAAGGAACAGCTGGTGCAAGGAGGACACTCTGACCTCCTTTGTCCCACTGAAAGCAGGAGATAAATTTCCCTTGTTAAAAGTACCTCTCGGGCTTCCCTGATGGCGCAGTGGTTGAGGATCTGCCTGCCGATGCAGGGGACACGGGTTCGTGCCCCGATCCGGGAAGATCCCACATGCCGCGGAGCGGCTAGGTCCGTGACCCATGGCCGCTGAGCCTGCGCGTCCGGAGCCTGTGCTTCGCAACGGGAGAGGCCGCAACAGTGAGAAGCCCGTGTACCGCAAAAAAAAAAAAAAAAAAAAAGTACCTCTCTATACCAGGAAGTAGAGACATGCTTATCACTGGAGATAGGGAATTCAGGGCTGAGAAGGCTGTATAAACAAATCTCATTACTTCACTCATTTGCTACCCCAAGCCCAAATCCCTTTGTCTTGTCAGTGTTTCACAAATGTATTGTCTCCTCATCAAAAAGGTATAAAATCTGCCTGCTCTGGTCACTTCTTTGAGTCTCCTATTTTTAAGGGATCCTGTACCTAGAAAATTAAATTTGTTTTTCTCCTATTAATCTGTCTTTGTCAATTTAATTATTAGACCAGCCAAAGAGCCTAGAAGGGAGGAAGGGAAAAGTTTTTCTCCCTGACATTATCTCTGGTGATTCTCTCAATGTATATATACCAAACAAGGTTGTGTTCAGCAGTTTGCATTCTCCACTCTGCAGATAAATAAGAACAATGCTAATATAATATCTTAAATTGAATCTTAGTTCATTTTTGAGCAAACTTCGCCCTTATTCCTATAAAATATTTTTGTTTCTTCATTTTTTGGGTGGGTTTGTTTCCTCTTGGGAAGCATGCTTGCTAGAGCTCTAGAGCTCTCTGAGGTTTAAGGTACTAGTAAACTGTGTCCAAGTAAAAGACTGGAACTATTAGAGGGATTTTTTTTTTTTTTTTTTTTTTTTTTTTTTGCGGTACGCGGGCCTCTCACTGTTGTGGCCTCTCCCGTTGTGGAGCACAGGCTCCAGACGCGCAGGCTCAGCGGCCATGGCTCTCGGGCCCAGCCGCTCTACGGCATGTGGGATCTTCCCGGACTGGGGCATGAACCCGCGTCCCCTGCATCGGCAGGCGGACTCTCCACCACTGCGCCACCAGGGAAGCCCTAGAGGGATTTTAAAAATGGTTGGCTCTGACAAAGGGTGATGTTTAGGGTGATCGACTTGATCTGTATGGTACTTGGGTGTTGGGCAGATTACTCTGTACACTTGTTAAGACCCATAGAACTGTACACCATAAAGAGTGAACTTTATGTAAAATTTAAAAAATCAACCAGAATTTTGGGTTAGGAGAACCCAAGATACTGGGAGAACCCAGACTGTGACAAATTAATTTAACTGTATAACAAATGTAAGGGGTTAGGGATAAAAGGAGCTGACATAAAGAACTTTGGAAAGTAGTGTTTTGATTGGATAATCTAAGTCTAAAGACAAAAAAGAACTATTCACAAGCAGTACACTGGTTGGTATTTGTTTCTTATACCAGTATTTCAGTAATTCTGAAACTACGTTATTGGTATACTACGGATGAACAAATAAATTAATATATTGTTGATAATGAGAGCCAGATTTCTCACTATCAGAGAAAGAAGTTACAAAGGAATTAGAGAGGGCAAGGGAAAGGCTAAAATGAACCCTATGTTGCTAGATTATAGAGTTGGTAACATCATTATTAACTCATTTATTTTAATAGCTATACAGTTATAAATACAGAAATAAACATACATATGTGTGTATACATGGGGTAGTATACATACATATATTTCTTAGGCCTGTCTACTAATGGGACCTAGAAAGAGTGACACTCCACTAGTAACAAATATATCTAATTCCCAGATCTTGGTTTCTGTATACTATTCTTCAATAAAAAGAATCAGGTCTCCTTAGAGAAATGGCTGACTCTCAGTCTGGGGCAAGGAGAATATAAGATTCTGGAGCATCTTATATAGTCAGAAAGTAAGGCCAAAAAAAGAGAAAAATACAAAAAAGGAAGGTAGGGGCATGCCAGAAGGACACAGGAGCCAATATAAAATAGCTGGAATGGCTAAAGCTGGAATAATTTGAGCAACATAATAAGTAAAAATAGTATAGAGTTATAACCCAGAGAAATAAAATAAACATACATAAGTCCATATTTATACAAATAAATGATTGAGTAACTAAATAATTAATGAACACATAGATGGGGTAGATGGGGAAGAGGGGACATTCCTTACAAAAGAATTCGATTAATAAGTGCAGAAGATATGAAGGAAATAGAAAGTCACCATTAGAACACCATAGTAATGACTGCTGCAGGCAAGATCCATTGATAAATGCTAATGTTAGTAGATGCAACTTTAAGAAGAAAGAGAATATTTGCATAGTCTCAGAATGTTTCCTCTAAATATTTATTAGTTTACTGGAGTGGTTTTAATAATTCCCACAAATTGTTTGATATTGTTATCTCCGGGAGATGGAATTAGTTCCCCTCCTCTTGAGGGTGGGTTGGAAGAGAATATGGAAAAGGAAAGATAACTGTAGAGTGGAGAGAATGGGGTGCTTAACACTTTAATCAAATTATCAAAGTTAACATCACCTAAAATAAGTCATGCTGATATCATCACCCCCTGAAATGATACAATGGGAAGAGCACTTCACTTCTATGGTGATCTTCCCCAAAATCCATTACCCAAGTTTAGTCGTGGGAAAACATCAGACACAACATGAGGGACAGTCTACAAGCTACCTGACCAGTACTCCTCAAAATTTTCAAGGACATGAAGACAAAGAAAGATCAAGAATCTCTCTTGTTCAGAGGAGACCAAGGAGACATGGTAACTAAATCAATGGGCAGTCCTAGATTGGATCCTGGGACAGAAAAAAACAATGATTAGAAAAAAATAGCAAAATCAGAATAAAGCCTGCAGTTCAGTTAATAGTATTGTACTAATGTTCATTTCTTAGTTTTTTTTGTGTGTGTGGTTCGCAGGCCTCTTATTGCTGTGGCCTCTCCCGTTGCAGAGCACAGGTTCTGGACGCGCAGGCCCAGCGGCCATGGCTCATGCGCCCAGCCGCTCCGCGGCATATGGGATCTTCCCAGACCGGCGCACGAAGCTGTGTCCCCTGCATCGGCAGGCGGACTCTCAACCACTCGCCACCAGGGAAGCCCAGTTTCTTAGTTTTGATGAATGTGTCACAGCTGTGTAACTTAGGGGAAGCTGGGTGAAGAGTATATGGGACCTATCACTGCGATTCTTCAAATCTAAAATTATTTCAAAATAAAATTTATTAAAAATTATTGGTTCCAAACAGCTTTCTTGTTCACTGTAAAATAATGTCAGTTTCCGAGGTTCTGGAAGTAGCTCTAAGGACAAGGCAAAGATAAAATTGAATTCTGGAATAGATCAAGAGGCTTTTATCTAGAAATCCTGCCAGAAATGATTCATATATTACCTAATTGTGAGACTTTGATGTCAAAACTTCAAGGAAAATGTTTTTAAATCTAAAAATATCTAAAAGTAAAATGAATACTCAATGATTTAATAAGACACATAAATACTTCAAATTCTCCTAATTATGAATTCTGTCTGAAAGTTTTATAAGCTTTATAAATTTATAAGTTTTGCTCACGAGGCCAATGAAACCCCACTGAAAAAAATGAGACGTTATTCTTGTATATTTTTGATAAAACTATATCACCTGACTAATGCTCCACAGTGAACAAAGGGTTTCTAAAAATTTCTGAAATTACCTTGACTGAATGGATGGGTAAAACCAACAGTTTGATAATCGGCATTAAAATAAATGCCAAAGCCTGTTTATATTTAACCCCCAAATGTGAAAAACTAATACTTCCCTTATCAATCTTGCATGCTATTTAAAAAATCCCCAGGAACGTGCTGGACATATCTCTAAGATGCTTTTCTTAATATGCAATGAATAAGTTGTTCAAGGTGGATCCTGTACTGCTTCTAAATGCTACTAAGGTCCTTAGAAGATGAAATTCTTATCCCATCTTTTTCTAGGATTTGATCACTTTTTATGGGACTTCTCAGCCATATGGTGCATATAGAATCTTTCAGATTAAAAGAGCAAGGGAGGTTCCCCTGAAGCAGAAGGAGGTATTCCCCTACATTGCCCTGTTTGCCTTTCATACCTGCTTCATCTCTTACATCAAAGTGAAACCCCCCCACCCTTCCTAGAAATGTGTCAAAAAATTTCCCACGTAGTCACAATAATGCATTCTCAAAGCATGGCAACCTGTTGTGGAGGAGCATTCTTACATGTGATGTAGCCTCAGTCTATAATTGACAGAATGTAATGATTTCAAGACCATTTCCATTATTAAACTGATAACTACGTTATAGTACATGGGACAGTAATAAAAGAGAAATACTTGGCCCAATGACTGCTACTCAGGAGCTTACAGTTGAAGACTAATGAAATTGATGTATTTTGTAAAGGTCATAAAACGCATCCACTGCCAGAATGGACAATTAGGTGTTTGTATTTGACATACGCAATAATGGACATGCTCTAAGTGCCATTGATGAGCAGTTTTTCAGTCATCTACATGCTAGATCCAGTGCTAGGCTGTAGAGCTGGATATGATCATATATAATTCACCTTCTTTATCATTAAGGGGTGAGAAAGGCAATACCACCAAGGCTGGTCTCAAGGATGATGACTTGGTTTTGAGCAACACAGCATTCACTTTGTTCAGCTACCAAATTAAGCAAGGAAGTAACGCAAATAAGACAGCCAGATCTAGCATACTTGATGGCTTGCATGGGTTCAGCTCCCCGTTGCTTCCTTCTTGCTTATGGAAGCACACTTGAAAGTTCAGCAGGCTTTTCCATCTTCATAGAGTGAGAGATCCACTTAGAGGCACCTAGGACCACTGGCTCACTGCCTTTTATACTTTTATTGTGGGTTGTGGGTGGGAATAGTGAGGCGGCCATGTAGTCCTTAAGGATTGGTATTAATACCATAGAAGGATATGATTTTATTCTACTTAAGCCTTGTACCCCAACATCTGGAATCTGGGTTCCTAGCTCTTTTCTGGGCCAAGCTGCATAATTATGTGACACTTGAAGAGAATGGATGATAAACTAATTTCTTCTGTGTTTTATTTCTTACTGAGCCATTAGATCTACTTAGTACAGTAGGCCTGGCCAGATTCTACCACAGTCCACCACTTGGTTGAGGACATAGGTGGCCAGTCCTTGTTCCTAATTGATTTCTTACAACTCTCAATTGTATATATAGATGCAATTGCCTCTGCAAATTGGCAGCATTACCTTCATTTTCCACTTAAAAAAGTAAGGGGTAAGGAATAGAAGAGAGCTGTTTTAATGCCTTATCCCAACAGATATGACTAAAGTGAAGTCATTATATCCGTCAATATAAGAGCTAAAAATTTATGAACAAACCAACATAAGTCTTAGTGTTACTTTAAAATCTCTGAGAGTAATTTTATTCTCAAACTTTGAAATAAATTATAATGTAGATCACTGCAACCAGATAATATTGTCTCTGAACACGGCTGAGACAGTATTATTTTTTTGGTGTTGTTAAAAAAAAACAAAAAACTTGTCATCCGTTTTCAGAAAAGTTAGCAAATTGCACCCATTTTTATTTCTGATTTTGTATTTGTAATTTTTTTAAATAAAAATTCTATAAGCTTCAGACCCATCCCTAAAAAATTTTGAACCCATCCCTAAAATAATGTGAACTTTGAATCCATCCCTAAAAAAATTAATAATATTCTATTTTATTAATTTGACACTTTGACACTTTGAACCCATCCCTAAAAAAATTAACAATATTCTATTTTTTGCCTGTTTCCAAATATCTCAGTTTATTCAATATTTTACTTTTTACTATTTTACATTTAATTGTTAATATCCAACAAGGATAAAGTTATCATTATTATTAGTTGATATTTATAACTAAGTACTATGCATTGTTCTACATGCATTACTTGAACACTAACTTAATCCTTTTAATGATCCTATGAGATAGATACTATTATAATCTGTGTTTTACATGTGAGAAAACAAACATGGAAAGGCTATGGTCTAAAAATCACACAGTAAGTGGCAGAGCTGCGATTTGAACTAAGGCTGTCTGGCTCTACAATCCATGCACTTAAGCTCTACTGCTATGTATATATGGAAGCTTTCAAAGAAATATAAAATATAGAAAGATAATAATATTAGAAAGCAAAAATAGGCATTTTTCATAAAATGGAACCAAAACTAAAGTTATTACTCAAAACGAATACTGTAGAATAAAGTATGTTAAGGGAAAATATGAGCTAAATTTAGCTCTTTCTTTGCAATTCAGGAAGTATGATAAATTTATCACTCACAGGACTTGTGGGAAAGCTGTTGCTTTCCATAGACAAATTGAGGTAAATCTGTACATTTAGGGCCCTGAATCCTATTCCACATAGCACTGCAAATTGAGATCATATGTTACCATAAGGTACCTAAAGACACTTAGGTGTCTTTAGACACCTAAAACACTGCTGCTTACAGATATATGTTCTACAATAATCTAGTTCTAAAATACTATATATGCCAAAGAGATTGCCTGACATAAATGAGATTATTAACCATAACTCATTTACTGAGAAGCTTAACCAGTGATTTAGTCAAACAATACAACTTCTATCTCTCTCCATATTCTTAAACTTTATTGAAAGGAGTAACAGTCTCTTGACACTGAAGGAAAACTCTGACAGTCCCATGAACTTTTGTTGACTTCTAAGTAATAGTCACTTTAACCACAAGCAGCAGCTCAGTTCATTAATTGGAGTTTCCAGGTCTATGTAATATTCAAAACTTTGAAGTTGATTTGTTAGCAAATCATCTCTCTTTGCATACTTTGAGTTAGTTTCAGGCTGTTGGTTTTTTCTGTTTCGTTTTTTCAGTGTACTGCAAGCCGCATTCTCTGGTCTAGAGGCCACGAAAAGCTTCCTCCACGGAATGCTTTCATGGTCTTTTCAAAATTCACTGCTAAACCTATTCAACTGCAGTTCCCTTAACTGAGGCAGACAAATCTCTATGCTGGGTGGGCATTTTCAACTTCTTCCGTAGCCCTGAGTAGTTTGGTGTTCACTTCCAGCTTCCTGATGCTTGGGTCCACCAGCATCTCTAGAAAGGCCTGTTGGACAGACACAGCTCTGGGCATAACCCTAACCCTAATTCTAACACTGTGCTGCAACTCTCTTCTGGGAGCCCCCATATTACCCACAAGAAACACTCTTCTGCCTCTTTTCCAGTTATCTGCTGCGGCATAACTAATTACCCCCAAATCTAGTGGCTTAAAACAGCAACTGTTTTATTATAGCTCACGATTTTTTGAAGCAGGGGTTCAGGAATGACTCACTGGGTATTTCTTCTGCTCTGTGTGGCATTGGTGGAAGTCACTCAGGGGTACAACTGGAGGATGGATTGATTTTGAGTGTCTAAGACTTAAATGTTTGGTGTTTTGGTTGGGAATGGCTGGGAAGTTGGCTGTCATCCAGAATGTTTTCCCAGGGCTTCTCTAGAATGGTGGTCTCAGGGTGGACAATTTATTACAGGAAATGTAGGGTTTCTAGAGAACGTTCTAAAAGAGAGGAAGTAGACCAGAAATTGGCACTTAATCATTCCCACTGTATTTTATCATCAGAACAGTCACAGAGCTTATGTAAATTCAGAGAGAAGGAATATAGCCTCTACCTCTCCATGAGAGGGCTGTTAAAAAAAAAAATTGTGATCATCTTTGGCCACTGTAGTCACTGACAAGCTCTGTGAGTTCAGGTCAAACTCCATGCACTATTTCTGTTTTGATGCTAGAGCACTTTTTAATTTTGTCTTCTGAGAGACAGGCTCCTGTACGCTGTATCGCTCAACTATGCAGACATATTTCAAAACGTTCCACGTGATCCCATAAAAGTCCCTATCAAAAAACTTAAGGTGGATATTAACAAATTGAAGAAGAAAAACCATATGATCACTTCAATAGATGCAGAAAAAGCTTTTGACAAAATTCAACAACCATTTATGATAAAAACTCTCCAGAAAGTGGGCATAGAGGAAATCTACCTCAACATAATAAAGGCCATATATGACAAACCCACAGCAAACATCATTTGCAATGGTGAAAAACTGAAAGCATTTCCTCTAAGATCAGGAACAAGATAAGGATGTCCACTCTCGCCACTATTACTCAACATAGTTTTGGAAGTCCTAGCCTAGTCCACGGCAATCAGAGAAGAAAAAGAAATAAAAGTAATGCAAATTAGAAAAGAAGAAGTAAGGCTGCCACTGTTTGCAGATGACATGATACTATACATAGAGAATCCTAAAGATGCTACCAGAAAACTACTAGAGCTCATCAATGAATTTGGTAAAGTTGCAGGATACAAAATTAATGCACAGAGATCTCTTGCATTCCTATACACTAACAATGAAAGATCAGAAAGAGAAATTAAGGAAACAATCCCATTCACCATTGCAACAAAAAGAATAAAATACCTGGGAATAAACCTACCTAAGGAGGTAAAAGGCCTGTACTCAGAAAACTATAAGACACTGATGAAAGAAATCAAAGATGACACAAACAGATGGAGAGATATACCATGTTCTTGGATTGGAAGAATCAATATTGTGAAGATGACTATACTACACAAAGCAATCTACAGATTCAACGCAATCCCTATCAAATTACCAGTGGCAGTTTTTACAGAACTAGAACAAAAAAAATCTTAAAATTTTTATGGAGACACAAAAGACCCCAAATAGCCAAAGCAGTCTTGAGGGAAAAAAATGGAGCTGGAGGAATCAGACTCCCTGACTTCAGAGTATATTACAAAGCTACAGTAATCAAGACAATATGGTACTGGCACAAAAAAAGAAATATAGATCAATGGAATAGGATAGAAAGCCCAGAGATAAACCCACACACCTATGGTCAACTAATCTATGACAAAGGAGGCAAGGATATACAATGGAGAAAAGACAGTCTCTTCAATAAGTGGTACTGGGAAAACTGGACAGCCACATGTAAAGGAATGAAATTAGAACACTCCCTAACACCATACACAAAAATAAACTCAAAATGGATTAAAGACCTAAATGTAAGACCAGGCACTATAAAACTCTTAGAGGAAAACATAGGAAGAACACTCTTTGACATAAATCACAGCAAGATCTTTTTTGACCCACCTCCTAGAATAATGGAAATGAAAACAAAAATAAACAAATGGGACCTAATGAAACTTAAAAGCTTTTGCAAAGCAAAGGAAACTACAAACAAGACGAAAAGACAACCCTCAGAATGGGAGGAAATATTTGCAAATGAAGCAACGGACAAAGGATTAATCTCCAAAATATCTAAACAGCTCATTCAGCTCAATATTAAAGAAACAAACAACCCAATCCAAAAATGGGCAGAAGACCTAAATAGACATTTCTCCAAGGAAGACATACAGATGGCCAAGAAGCACATGAAAAGCTGCTCAGCATCACTAATTATTAGAGAAATGCAAATCCAAACTACAATGAGGTATCACCTCACACCAATTAGAATGGGCATCATCAGAAAATCTACAAACAACAAATGCTGGAGTGGGTGTGGAGAAAAGGGAACCCTCTTGCACTGTTGGTGGGAGTGTAAATTGATATAGTCACTCTGGAGAACAGTATGGAGGTTCCTTAAACAACTTAAAATAGAACTACCATATGACCTAGTAATCCCACTACTGGGCCTATACCCAGAGAAAACCATAATTCAAAAATACACATGCATCCCAATGTTCATTGCAGCACTATTTACAATAACCAGGTCATGGAAGCAACCTAAATGCCCATAGGCAGACAAATGGATAAAGAAGATGTGGTATATATATACAATGCAATAGTACTCAGCCATAAAAAGGAACAAATTTGGGTCCTTTGTAGAGCTGTGGATGGATCTAGAGACTGTCATACAGAGTGAAGTAAGTCAGAAAGAGAAAAACAAATATTGTATATTAACGCATATATTGGAACCTAGAAAAATAGTACAGATGAGCTGGTTTGCAGGGCAGAAATAGAGACACAGATGTAGAGAACAAATTTATGGACACCAAGGGGGGAAAGTGGCGGGTGGTGGTGGTGGTGGTGGTGGGATGAATTCGGAGATTGGAATTGACATGTATACACTAATATGTATAAAACAGATAACAAATAAGAACCTGCTGTATGAAAAAATAAAATTTAAATGATAAAAAAAGAAAAAAACAAAAAACATCAACAAAAAAAAAACTGAAGGTGGGAGTAGGGACTCACAGCAGGAAAGCAGCTGTCTCTAAAGAAATCTTTTCACTAATCTTCCCCTCTCCCCACACTCTAATGCCTAATGGTATCCTTGTTTGGTTGAGGGTTCCAGGAGTTGTGCAATGATTCTGACACTTTTCCTTTGTAAATTTTGTGCGTGGGATTTGTCTCACCCTGAGTTTGATTTATGACATATAATGTATTGGCACCTAGGTTGAAACTAAGACAGAAAGGGTTTCATTCTAACATCAGAAGAGTTTATGTTTTGCATGATCAGCAAGGCAGAAAGGGATATGGGCCCAATTTGCTGCAAGTGTGCCAAGAAAAAGAAGCCCTACAGTTCCCCAGACATGGCGGAGAGGAATGTGAACCTTTCCTCTCTTGACCCAGCTGTGGCCTAAAAATAGGGTGGTGGAGAGATTGTTTTGTTCCCAGGGCAGGTGGCAGTGGAGGCTTGATCCCACCCTCAGACTGAGAGGTGGAGCTGTGGCAGGAAAGGCAGCAGTTTTGTGGGATGTAAGAGCAGAGGTGGGGTGTCTGGGCAGGGGTGGGGCAGGCCGCTAGGAAGGGTTCAGATTTCACTTGTGTGCCTTGGCCAAGTGACTTGAGGAGTCAGTCTAAAAGGGTCCTCCACTATCACTGGAGCCAAAAAATAACTGGAAAGTTGAGGAACTACAGAAAGTGTATCCATCTCAAGTCCTTGGAAAGAACACTGCTTATGGCTGAAACTGATACTTCATAGGCTGTTTAGAAGTGAGACCCCCAAGAACCTACTCAAGTCACAACAGATGTTTGCTAAAGTGACTTCTAAGTCTTATGAACTTAAACTGCTTCTGGACTTATGTGACTGAATGAAGTGTCTAAGTGGCCATCAGAGCTGAATTGAAGAAAGCGTTTCTTAGCTAGCCAGTGCTTCTGTTTACATAGTGACTTCCTTTTAAAGAGAAAATTGTAAAAAGTGAGAAAGAATAACTGTACAGTGGAGAAACCTGACAAATAACTACCTCAGCCAAGTGATCAAGGTTAATAGCATCAGTGACAAGTCATATTGACAGCATGTACCCTTGATGTGATACGGTGAGAAATGGGACGTTACCTCTGTGACCTTCCATCTAAGGACTCATAACCCAGTCTAATCATGACAAAAACATCAGTCAAACCCTAATTGAGGGACATCCTACAAAATATGAGACCAGTGTTCCTCAAACTTGTCAAGTTATTTAAAATAAGTAAAGTCTGAGAAACTGTCACAGCCTGTTGACTAAATGTAATGTAGTATCCTGGATCCTAGAACAAAAAAAGGACCTTAGATAAAAACTAAGGAAATATGAATGTAGTATGGGCTTATGTTAATAATAATATGTCAACATTTTTTATCAATTGTAATAAATGTACCATACTAATAGTAGATGTTAATAGGGGAAACTGGGTGCAGGAAATAAGGGAAATAGGGGAAACTGGTATATGGGATCTCTCTGTACCATATTTGAAACAGTAATTTTTCTGTAATTCTAAGTGTTCTAAAAAATAAAGTCTATAAAAATGTGTGTGTGTGTGTACCACTTGCATATAAAAATATTAAAGAAATATTTAAAGAGATCCAAATCATTAGCCTGCCTGTACTTACTTACACAAATGTCCTATGGCAATTCTTTTTCCCCTTCCCTTCACTTTCTTCCCTCGCACAGGCCCTGAGTATTTTCCCTGAACTGCTGCCGTCTCCTTCTGATTAGTCTCTGTGCCTCAATTTCTTCTCCTTCCTGACCCTGGACCCAACAGTCACTTCATAATTCAGTTTTTTTCTGGTAGTTAATTTTCTGGTTTAAAAATTCCCTAGAGGACTTCCCTGATGGCTCAGTGGTTGAGAGTCCACCTGCCGATGCAAGGGACACGGGTTCGTGCCCCGGTCCGGGAAGATCCCACATGCCGCAGAGCGGCTGGACCCGTGAGCCATAGCCGCTGAGCCTGCGTGTCCGGAGCCTGTGCTCTGCAACGGGAGAGGCCACAACAGTGAGAGGCCCGTGTACCGCAAAAAAAAAAAAAAAAAAAAAAAAAATCCCTAGAGACCTCACCATTGCTCTCTGTATAAAGGGAATTCTTTCGGGCACTTAATGCCTCCCAGAATCTGGCCCAAAAGTTCTTCTGAGCGCATTTCTATCATTCCTTTTATTAACCAATCCCTGTGCCAGCTCAGAGGTTTTCAGACTTTAAAATATTTTAAGAGAGCAGAGCCTTGTTTTTCCTAAATAAAATGTTATGTAGAAACCCAAGTTACAAATCAAATAAAGACAAGACCTTGGTAGAGCTTGCGTGGAGATAACCTATTCAGTCCCCCTGCCTCAGGATCTGTTGGAAGTCACATGAATACTCTAGTTTCTGGGTCCGTGGCCTACTCACTAGTTCTAGTGCACTGAGCGCCGCTGCTTTCTTCTTGAGTGATTTTATGCCCTTGTTTCTGCCAGTAGATTAACCAAAAATGCCCTTCTTCTGCTTCTGTCACTGTTTGGGCCTGTTAAAATTATTCTTTTTCAAATACTACCTCTTCCAAGAGGACTTCTCAAATTGCCCTGACAGAATTTCTTTCTCACTCCCTTGGGGTTCTTGGCCCTTGACTTGAACTTCTGTTATGACATTTAATCCATACTGATCTGATCAGAATTATCTGATTATACTTATCATCCTCATTAGTCTGTAAGCCCCTTGAGGACAGGAGCTGTGGTTTTCATATCTGTGTGTTCCTCACAATGGGTAGCATGATGCCTGTGCTTAGCAGACTTTTGGTTATTGCCAACTAAAATAGAAGGTAGAGTGAAGAATGAATGTCTTGGATGTACTTTGAGTTGGACTCGTAATTCTGCTCTTTATTCTTAGCCTGCCTCTGACTCTTGATATCTGTTTTCTCCTTTCCCTCTCTTACTTTTTTTCCCACTCATGGATGCCTATCCGACAACTAAATTTGCCAGCTCCCTATGGCTTAGAGAGAGCAATGGAGAAATGTATCTTGAAGGTTATTACACTGTGTCCCCCATTTCCTTATCCCATGGTCTTTACCCAAAGCCTAGTCCAGTACCTGGGACATCATAGGTTTCAACATGTGTTTGTTGGTTTATTGAATGCTTGAGAATGATTTAGAAAGAGGGAGTTTTCTTTTTAAGCCAAAGCTGATTGTGCTCTCAGCCTTTGTTGCTGTAGAGTCAGCTGCAGCTACCCATAGAGAGATTGCAATGATTCTGAAAATGATCTCTGGCATTCCAGTTCAGATCTGGGGCTGCCAGCTTGGCTCTACAACTCAGCCCTCATATCTCAGCCCTCATATCTGACCTCTTATTTACACTGCGTTATTTAGCCTGGTTTTCCTCTTGAATGCTGTTCTTGACAATGATTTACAAATATTTATTCTCAATAAAAATGTTGGAGAGGAGTACAACGTGTGACTTATCCTAGACCCTGCAATCCTCTACAGATGGCCCTAAATACAACCACAGTGATTGGAGCAGCACAGATCACAGCAGGTGGCTCAGTGTGAGAGTGTGCTTGCTTGGTGGATTTTTAAATGGTGATGGCTCCGAGTAAGGATGAGTAAGGTATTATTTTCGGCTTGAGGACCTACCTTTAAAATCATATGAAGGTTGTAGCCTGAATTTCCAAAGTTGTTCACTTGTTTTTCCTACCACAACTTGAAAAACAGAATGCACTATCACACACACACACACACAAATAAAGGTATTGAAAATGCTAATTTTTTGTTTTAAAATTATAAATACATTCATAAATACATTCGTAAAAGATTTGAATACAAAGATTTGAATAGTATACAAAATATACTGAACACAATGGGAGCATTTGCCCTCTCATACTTAGCTTCTTTCCCAAGTGGTAACTACACATCCAAGTTTGTTGGTCATCTTTTCAGCCAATTTTACACAGACATCTATATTTTCCTTTATTATTTTTTCTAATATGTACTATACCTAGATTAAACAATATGAATCAGTTAGGATTTAATTTTAACTGCAAGTTCAAAAATAAATCACTTAACCATTTAATCACTTATTTTCATCAAATAATAAAAAGTCCAAGACTGCTGGGAAGATCTACAATGCCATGAGGGACCCAGGCTCTTTCTGTCTTTCTAGTTCTATCCTTAGTTGTAGCTTTTGCCCACACATGTCACCTCAAAGACTCCAAAATAGCTGCTACAGCAGCATTTTCTCACGTTCCATATGGAAGGAGGTAAAAGGGCAAAGAGCAATGAGTTTTCTTTGGTAATGACCCCTTGAAAACCACCGTGTGCCCGAGAGCCACATGGAGCTTGCAAACCGCAGCTAACGTGGACTCTTAGCACCTATGAGATGACGCCACTTTACCCCAATGGCAGTGCAAGTCCTATCAAAATGTAACAGCCAAAATGTAATAGTTACCTTCCTATCTCTACTTTTACATTAGTTGATATCAGTAATTTGTTTCTCAATTCTTGTTCTTTCTGCTCCAGCCTCTTTCCTTCTTGAGGTAGCAGAAATTTATTTTACATTTTTATTTTGAAATAATTGTAGATTCACAGGTGTTTACAATATACCCTTTACCCAGTCCTTCCCTATGGTTCCATCTTTCATAATTATACTATAATAGCAAAACCAGAAATTTGGCATTGGCACAATGTACGTGTATAGAGGTAGCAGATTTTTGCTTTCTTTATGGTTTTCTCCTTAAATGCTTTTTGTAAGACTCACAATTTCTTGTGATTAATGCCCAACTTGGGCTGACAGTGTGCAGAAGATACAGTGACACCAAGTGTATTCTGTGCCAGTCTTTCTTGGGCACAAACTTTCCAAGGTAAACATGTCTACAACATCAGGAATCCTTTCTATGTAAACTTTGGCAAGAAAGTTAAAACACACACAGTGCATATAGGATATGTGATTTGCTTAGGAAAATCTCAAAATAAGATATTTGGTAAGCTTTAACATATTTTAATTGTTATCATAGCCAGTAACTATAGAATATAATAATATTACTTTATTTTACTTTATTGTGTTTACAAAGCATTGTGGAATGCTTTGCATTTAACAATGTGTCTTTATATCCATTTTCTCATTTTATTTTCACTATTATGTTGAAAAGGAAATATTGTTTTTCCTATTTAACAAATATAAAACCAAGGCAGCTTAGAGACAGTAAAGAAAATGAGTAGAATGGGAGAGAAGACATTCAGTGCTATGATAAGGTTGTCCTACCCCAAATATCTACCAATTTACCAATTCTATTTTCATCTGAATATAAGCAATCTGGTTAAAAATTGAGATGTACTTTAAGTGTGAAGCACCAGGTAAAGCAGAGCAAGAAGGTGGCCATCTACAAACCAAGAAGAGAGCCCTGACAAGAGAGTTCTTACTATAACCCAACCATGTTTGCACCCTGATTTCAGACCTCCAGCCTCCAGAACCATTTTGTTGTTTAAACCACCCATTCTATGGTATTTTACTATGGCAGTCCAACCTAACTGAAACAACCTTTGAGGCTTTGGAATAGTTGTCTCCAAATTTCTATTCTTTAAAGCTCAATAAAAAGCTCATGAACTTACCTACTTACTGATGTCTATGATAGTCACAATTCTAAATATTCTTGTTTTCTTGGTTTGGGGGACGCAGAAGAGTAGAGAGAGAGGCATTCTGAGACCAGACCTCTGGCTGATACCATAACACCATTTGAAGTGACCCTAAATAAGTTGTTTTTAGAGAATAATAATAATATCAAATGAACAATTTGTTTCCATATTATTGCATTTACACCAAAAAGCCTAAAGAAAATATAATTACATTTTCTGGTCCTGTAGTATTTCTTATTAAGATTTAAGTTGTAATATGAAATGGATTCACCTATTTTTCAACATTCAGCACATTTTTTAAAATTTATTTTTTTCAAGTATAGTTGATTTACAATGTGTTAATCTCTGCTGTACAGCAAAGTGATTCAGTTACATATATATATATATATATATATATATTCTATTTCATACTTTCCATTATGGTTTATCACAGGATATTGAATATAGTTATCTGTGCTATACAGTAGGACCTTGTTGTTTATCCATTCTATGTATAATAGTTTGCATCCGCTAACCCAAGATTCCCAACCGATCCCCAATCCCCCTCCCCCCTGGCAACTGCAAGTCTGTTCCCTACGTCTGTCAACACATTTTAATGTTCCATTACATTGGACAAGGAAATACACTTAGGATTTTAGAAAAACAAAAACTGAAGAAAATGCCTCTGCCACTAAATTGTTGGCCTTATGCCTTAGTCTTTTTTTTAATGCCTTAATCTTTTTACATTTAGGTTCCTTCATTTGTAAAATATAGATAATAACAGTATCTATCCCACAGAGTCTTTGTGAGGACTAAATTAATTGTAAAGTAAGGCATGTAGAACAGTGCCTATCACTGAATTATATGTATTAACTATTATTAATAATGATCATTATATCCTCTTTGGATAATGTGAGGTAACAATTAAAAAGAGATTTAGAAAATTCGAAATATAGAAGGCAATAAAAATAGGGTATTGTCAGGCTTCCCTGGTGGCGCAGTGGTTGAGAGGCCGCCTGCCGATGCAGGGGACACGGGTTTGTGCCCCGGTCCGGGAAGATCCCACATGCCGTGGAGTAGCTGGGCCCGTGAGCCATGGCTGCTGAGCCTGCGTGTCCGGAGCCTGTGCTCCGCAACAGGAGAGGCCACAACAGTGAGAGGCCCGTGTACCGCAGGAAAAAAAAAAAATGGTATTGTCAAATATTTAAAGAATAGATTCTAAGTGTTGTGAGGCCTGAAACTTATACAATTTCGGGAGCCCTTCATCAGAAAATAAATACAAACTTACAAATATAAAATTAGGAATGGGGGGTTTCCCTGGTGGCACAGTGGTTAAAAATCCACCTGCCAATGCAGGGGATACGGATTCGATCCCTGTTTCTGGAAGATCCCACATACCGCAGAACAACTAAGCTCGTGCACCACAACTACTGAGCCTGTGCTCTGGAGCCCGTGAGCCACAACTACTGAGCCCACATGCCTAGAGCCTGTGCTCTGCAACAAGAGAAGCCACTGCAATGAGAAGCCTGCACAACATAATGAAGAGTAGCCCCTGCGTGCTGCAACTAGAGAAAGCCTGCTCACAGCAACGAAGACCCAACGCAGCCAAAAATAAATAAATAAAATAAATAAATTTTAAAAAATAAAATTAGGAATGAAGGATGCTCACATTAGCACTGTTTGAAAAGACAAAACAAAATAAAGCATAGCTATGTGCCTCAGTAGGTGAATTGTTAAAAAAAAAAAATAGTGGTACATCCATACAATAGAATACCAAAAAGTTGTTTAAAATAATGAGATATCGACTTCCCTGGTGGCGCAGTGGTTAAGAATCCACCTGCCAATGCAGGGGACGTGGGTTTGAACCCTGATCCAGGAATATCCCACGTGCTGTGGAGCAACTAAGCCCATGCGCCACAACTACTGAGCCTGCACTCTAGAGCCCGCAAGCCACAACTACTGAGCCTGTGCGCCACAACTACTGAAGCCTGCGTGCCTAGAGCCAGTGCTCCGCAACAAGAGAAGCCACCGCAATGAGAAGCCCAAGCACCGCAACAAACAGTAGCCACCGCTCGCCGCAGCTAGAGACAGCCTGCATGCAGCAACGGAGACCCAATGCAGCCAAAAGTATACAAATAAATAAATTAATTAAAAAAATAATGAGGTATACATTAACATGGGAAAGACTGCAAGGTGTATTGTTAAGTAAGAAAAGCAAAATTCATTTTGGCAGATAGACTAAGTTGCCTAGCTGATATTTATTGTTTCAATTTTCCTTACTAAGAGATCTTAGTAAACCTTAGTTGGGAGGCAATGTGCAATTTTTCTTTAAGGAAAATTAGGCAAATACCACAGAAAGGCCAAGCAAACTCACAGGGTAGACATTTGGGTGGAAAACTGATATAAATATCTTTCTCTCTGGAAAGGGCAAAGAAGTTTGATTCTCTTGAGTTGTGCCTTTTCTTGTTTCCATCTGACTGTTTCCTCTTCCTGTAATCGTGCTGAAGCCAAAGAACAGGACAAGAGGGGGCAAGTAAATTAGATAGAGTGAAGGACATCTCCATAGGTCATTCCTATTGATTAAGGAAGAGCAAGTTCATCTTAATGAAATTCTCAATCTCACAGGCTGGAAGTAAGAGCTTTCCTTCTACTCCCATTGCGTTAAATTTCTTTCCATCTTACGTCCTGAAGAATATTTTGTCATCTCTTCTGGTTATTCTCTATTCTCTCCCCAAGTAAACTGTAACCTCTTTTCAAAAAAAATTTTTTTCAAGACATTTAGAATGCTTTAATTTTTCCACTTAACACCATTTGTATCAGTAACTGCAATATTGTAATTTTTAGCCTCTCACATTACCTAGTCAGTAAAGATTTAATTTTTTGAGGGTACGAGTAAGAACAGGAAGACAGGAGACACAGAATGTCAGACTTCACACTTGTCTCAAAAATTAAAATTATTTTCTTTGCAGCAAAACTATACCACAAACTTCAGTGATTTAGCTTTAATCCCATGATTCATCATCTACTGGATTGGGAGCTTGTGAAAAAGAAAATCTTGCTGTGTTCAGGGTGCTCTTGCCCTGATGATTCTTTTCAGGATCATCAGATGCAAACACATTTCCTCTTGTTCTGTCACGGAAGCCAGGAACACATGTGCTCAAGGCACTTTCTTCCAACTGTGCAGAACACCCTGTTGAGCATCTGGTGGTACTTTCATTGGAGGCTGTGCTGTATGGTAGTCTGAGCATCAAAATAGGAAATATCTCTGCCAGCGTTTCCACAATGACCAGTACACTGGATTCAATGAACACATCATCAAAACTGATAACATATCAAACATTTTCAATATCTAGCCCTCTGGCAGCTACTGAAGTAGCTACGAAAACTGGGCACTTTCCACAATGAAAATCCCCAAGAGTTTGCTTTTTCTCTCTGTTCCAGACCACCGTGAATACATATGGTTGCTATTTTTTTCCTGACAAAGAAAAGTTACAATAAAATCTGCTTTCTTCTTAGTTTCAGCAAAAACTATAGTTTTTTCGTCACCTATGTTTTGCAGAATTTCTACAAGTTTTTCTCTTTTTCAGTACTAGCCAGCTGGGAGAATGGTCTGGTGAACATCTCTACGTGCTCTGCTCACTTATCCAACAGCCACAAACAAATAGTTTAACTTTTACAACTCCTCAGCCAAGCTTTGAATTTCCTCTGGGAAAACTGCACTGAGCAAAAGGGTTTGATGTTCCTTTGATTGCTGGGAAGGAAATTAGCTTCTTCATTTCTGGTCCAGAATCCATATCCAGCAGCAGTCATCTAAAATTAAATATTTGAGTTATCTGAGACCAATGTTTTCTTTATCTGTGATATCCGTTCGTCTTCCAGGAGTAGCACATAATAATCATAGCCTTGTAATGTCTGGGTGAGAGCAAAAGGGGACACCATTCTCGGTTCAGGCACTCTTGCTAGGCAACTGACATACTTCTTTGCTTTTATCCTTACGCGTTCTTAGAGATAGGGATTATTATTTTCACTTTTCATACAATGAAACAGAGGCTCAGAGAGGTTAGATAATTGATCTTCTAAGTGGTAGAGGCAGGAAACCATCTGGGACTTTATGGACAACGCTAATCTGAGAATAAAAATGCTAATAGGAATCTTTATAAAATTGGTCTGCCTTTTGAAACATTCCTGTCTCTTCTGCCAAAGAGAGGCTGCCCCAAACTTCCTATGAAGTGAACAGAGAAACACTGTGCTTCATTATATCTACATTAACGATGGGCTTTAGCCAAAACTGAAAGGTAGGTGAGGTGAGACTCAGGGGCTTTTCTGTCTCTGCGCTTGGTGGCTCTCACTTAGCTCCATCCATGAGGTCACACCTGACCTGAGTCTGGGCCAACTTCCAGAATTAAACTCCATTTCCCTTAGTGCTGCAGTCTTAGCTGGTGGTCATGGAGGCAAAGTAATCTCAGAAGAGAAATGTCATGAGGAAGTTTAGTTTATAGAATTTGGAAACAAATACACTGGGTTCAAAAAACATAGGTCCTCCACTTATTAGTTCTGTCACTTTGGATTAAGTACTCATTCCAAAAATTTGGAATATGGAAATTTCCTCACGTGGTTGGTATGAGGATTAGAGACAATGTAAATGAAGGGTAAGGCTCACAGTAGGTGCCATTAAGATGTAGCTATGACTCAGAGCTTCTAGCTGAATTTTTGGTAGATACAAAGCCTGGACTTTTCCAACAACAAAAAAAAAAAATAGAAGAAAAATTTTAGAGATTTATGATCTTACTAAAGTCAAAAGTATTTACTTAAATAATGTATAGTCACCTCAGCTAAAATGAAAAAATATGTACATTTGGAACTAGTCTTCAACTTGGGCTTACCCTGCCTGCTTTGGACTGTCACCCTAACTTACTCCTCTTTGGCGATTTTCTAGTGGGAGAATAAGATTGGAGCAGCCTCTCTTTAGCAGATGTCCTTTTTGTTGGCACTGGGATCCTGCTGGGAATAGGACACTGTCCAATGTGCATCTTCCTCCCCCAACTTGGAAACAAATGGAAAACTCCCGTGAAAGTGTTGAGAGACAGTTCCCCATGGATCTCTCAGGTTTCTGCAAAATTTGTAAGCAGCACTAACTGCCCTTTCATTCTAGTTTATCTTCTCACAGATTTTGTAGAGGGAAAGCCTTGGAAGATAGAGTTGGTGTCTCCGTGTGGAGCAAAGCACAGCCTTGCATATTGTCCAGTGTTTCCCTCTGGGGCTAAGGTTGATAGACTTGCTCTAAGACCATAAATAGAGTCAGATTCTCTATGCTCAGGATTCCACTACCTGCTCTGCATCCACTTGGGCTCCCTCTGCCTCAACACCACGGGACCTGGGGAGTAAGGAGAACCAATCTGAACGTAAATCTCGTGCTGCTTGCTATGCTGTGATTAGTGAAGTCCATCATCTCTCATCCAGGATTCTCTTGCCTTCTGCCAGCATGAAACTGTGACAGGCAAACTTATTAACTTGAGAGTAGGTAAAAATTCACATCCTTTACAGTTCTTGACGCAGAGCATGTGAAAACGCTGAAATGTACAGTTGTCAGGCCAGAGGACTCAGGAATCTCTTCTGATTAGGGAGTGCAGGTGGCTTAGAGAAATTGTTGCAAGAGAGGTAATACCTGAACTGCATTTTGAAAGATGAGTACAAGTTGGCCAAGTGAGAAAGGCTAAGAGAAGAATTCCAGGAAGAAGAAATGAGACATAGTTATGCATATGTTTGTGAGAAATTGGAATATTAGAGCTCAAATTGCAAGGGGATGGGCGTGGCAGGAGGTAATCTACAAAGCAGTCTGAGAATATATTGAGTAAAGAAAGAAGAAAAACTGATTTCTGGATTTTCTGCTCTGCTAAGCAGTCTCATGTGAACGGTCTCATTTTACTAGCACAGCAACTTTCTTAGGTTAGGTATTACTAAACTTTAAGGCTCAGAGAGTTTAAATAATTTCTTTAAGAATAATCAGCTAATAAATACTACAACAATGATGTAAGACCAATGCTCTTTCCATACTGTCTTCAGCCAGTCAGTGAGTAGCGTTTGATTCTTACTCTGTAGGTAACATCAGGAACCATCTGGGTTTTTTCTTTGTTGTTGTTTGTCTGTTTTGCTTTTTCCTTTAGGTCAAGATGTCCTAATCAAGTCCATCATTTAGAAGCAGCATGAGGCTTTTGACAGGCGTAGTCTGGGAAGAGTGAGACTAGTTACGAGATAACTGTAATGTTCCACTTGAGCATTTTTAAGGGGCCTGGAACTGGGTATATGGAGAAGAGAGAATAATTAATGGAGTTTGGAAGTGTAGTATATATTTATTTAACTTTTTATTTTATGTTGGAGTATAGCCAATTAACAATGTTGTGATAGCTTCAGGTGCACAGCAAGGCAACTCAGCAATACATGTACATGTATCCAGGAAGTGTAGTATATTATAAAGGTGAAATGATTTAGAAAAAGGCACAGAGGTTTATAGCTTGGATGACTAGGTGATTTCAATTAACTGAAATAGGTGATTCTAGTTAAGGAATTTTGAGGGGCAACATTATTAAGTTTATAAAATAAATGAGATGACAAACAGTAAATTTCTGATAGTGAAATCTCAGGCAGTTTTTGCTTTATGGAAGATAAGTTTTGGAATAAGAGATGTTCAGTTTTTCATTGAGTGGACAGGTTATTGTTTTCATTGGTAATTACAGCCTAATAATTTAAATCATAAAATCCTGCAGATGTGAGACAGCATTTAACGAAGGTGTTTACCTTGCAGTAAGAAACAAAAACACACACAAAATGTTATCAAGTTGGTTGCCTGGACCTGAGATGGGGTCCTAGTCAGGGCTGAGACCCCTTATCTCAGCCAGGGAAGTTCTTTTTCTGCTAGATTTGCACAGCCAATAACAAAACCAATGCTGAGACTGAAACAGCACAAGTTTTATTCAATGGCGAAAGAATGGAGAAGCGGAAACTTAATTCACAAATCAACTTCTCAACCCACTTGGGATGGAGATACCATACACATACGCGGGTCGAGGTAAAAGGGAGGGAATTGGAAAGAGTGGGAGGAATATTCATGACTTATCTGAGAACAGGGGTATGGTTTGAACCTGGAACTAATGCAACACTCCTTTTCAGGCCTCTTTTCCAGTTGTTGTCATGGCAACTGTCAACTGTCTTGTCACTGGTGTGTCATTTAGCATGCTAGTATATTACAGTGAGCATATAACGATGATGAAGGTCTACTGGAAGTCAAATCTTCTGCCATCTTGGGCCTAGTTGGTTCTAACCAGTTCTTGTTTTTCTCTTTGCAACTTCCTCCTGAAACTTAGATAAGAGCAATTGGTTTCCATTTAAGGGAGGGGAAGGAGGGGAAGGGGTATGATTACAGGGCAACAGACTTGGTCACAAATAGATATTGTAAGAAGGATTAGAATGCTAATTTACCCACTCAAACTTTTACTGTATTTCATTTAGTCTAATTAGTAATTAGTATTTTACTGAAATAATAATTCCTCTCCCCAACTAAATAATTTTGGCTCAAAACAGTGGACAGGTTTTTTTCTTTTCTATACCCTCTCATCATTTCTCTCCAAAACCCCCTCCAAAAATTGAGTCCTGGAAAAGATTTGAAGCAAGGGTGCTCATGAGCAGGAAAAAGACCAACATTTCTTTAACTTTGGTGGTTAACTTTACTTATTTTTTATTCTTGTTTGTAAAAAGAATGCCTGAATGATTCATACCATCTGTGGATTTAAGTGAATTCTTCTATTACTTTGAGAAAACATAGCTTTTCCTTGAAAATGAAAAAGAAAAGCTCTTTTACAAAACTTTTTCTCAAGTGAAAAGATTGTGTATATGTGCATAGCAAGTTTTAGATCACTGTTTAGTCAGAGCTCCAGTTAACTGGCTGATTCACCACCACCACTAATGCCAGGATAAAATTTCTCACTTAATGATAAGGACAACTGGTTGAATGTAAACCAATGTTCATTCATTCAGATATATTGCCTAATAACTGACTCATTCTCAAGTGGATTTTTTTTTTTTTTGGTGGAAACACACACACACAAATACAAGCAAGAGAGAGAGAAATAATAGCAAAATGGGAGCTGTTACATGGTAGAAGTGAACACTTGAAGGGGTGATTTCTTTATTTATAGGGGTGATTTCTTTATTTATCACCGTGCAATGCAATTTACACCTCAAATTACTGTACAGAAATATTCTAAATGACAGTTTGAATGTTTAAATATGAAAGTAAGGGTATTTCTTTTTACATTACAAGTATGAAATTAGCCATGGTAATGTCACTGGTGGAAGGGCGAGTTCCTCAGTTCTTGTACTCTCGAGGGAAAGAATTCAGTTGAGAGACATAGAGCAGTTCTAAGTAGCAAGAGCTTTATTAAGCAAAAAGAAAGTACACTCCTGAGGAAGGATGAGAGCAGGCTGTCTGGAAACCAGAAGCAGCCCCACAATGGGGTAGGGTTGGGTTTTTTAGAATGGTGGTCCCTCCCAGTGTCCTGCATCATTTGACAAGTTGATCGACAGCTTTAGGTTATATAACTTTTCTCCTAGTGCGCAGGTGCTTACCCATAAGCACCAAAACGAAACTGACAGCAAAAACCACAATGCTGATTTATTACAAATATGGCATAATGAACCTCATGTTGCTTTGAGTCACCTTTTAGATCTTGGTGTGCCTGTGCCAATCTTTGCTAGCGGTTTTATCTTGCTTGGTCCTGATATGGCTGGAAACCTAGCAGTGGTTCTTGGCCACAAGAGGGAGGCTCTCTGGGTGTGTTCTGATCACAGTGTCCAGGTTGGGGAGGGAAAGATGACCCCATCCAGGATGGGGTGGGGCCCGCTTATGTCTGACTAGCTAACTAATATTTCCCCCTCAAAAGTTGGGACCCTAAAATCTTTGGAAAGATGGACTTCATCTCTCTCTGGCTGCTTCCTGCTGAAAAGGGGCATAGAGGGGTTTAGGGTCCCTCCTCTTGCTGACTGTTGGGTTCCTGTCCACTTGTCCTGGGGGGTCAATCCAAAGGTCCCATGTAGAATAATTTTGTCTCTTGGGTGTTGATGGGCTGATACCCTTAACTGAGGACCATCTGAGGTTTTATTGCCTGCCACGTCCGAAGTTGCCCTGGGCTCTGTCCCCGTGATGATGGTCCTTGATTTGGGAGCTGGCCAGAGCTGAGGGCCCCTTCATTTCAAGGCCATGATTTGGTCAGGGGCCAACCCAAGGTCCCTTCGGACTTCGGAGCAGTCCCTCTTCCAATGGCCAAACTTGTAGTATTGGGGCATGGCTTATGGGGCCTCTTTGTCTCTGGGCAGTTTGTCTTCCAGTGTTCTCGTTTCCCACAGTGATGACACTTGCTGGGGGGAGCCTCCTGGGAGCAACAGGGGGTTGGCTGTCAGACCTGTAATATTGCCAGTAGTTGAGCCTGCCTTTTAACTTTGTGTTTTTCTTTCTCCCTCTCCTTATCCTCTCTGTCTCCATTGTAGAAGACAGGGGAGGCTGCCCTAAGGAGCTCTGTGGAGGTGGTATTTGTTCCCAAGGCCATCTTTTGTATTTTCCTCCTTATGTCTGAGGCAGCCTGAGTGATGAAGTGGTCATTTAAAACCAGTTTCCCTGCCTCTGAGTCAGGATCCAAATTAATGTATTTTATGAGCACTTCTCTCAATCACTCAGAAAGTGGAGAGATTTTCTTGTGGTCCTTGGTCATAAGTGGCCAGTTGCCCATAATTAACAGGTTTTAGTTAACAATTATACTGCTTACAGTTAGTTTACATTGTTCATTGTTTATTCCCTCAACTGGGCAGAAGAGAAAGTGGTCCCTTCAGGTCAACTCCAAGGTCAGGGTTAATTGCCTGAACTTGTCTAGATATTTTTCAGGGTCATCTGAAAACTTCCCTAGATCTTGTTTTATCTGAGTGAGATCCTGCATGGAAATTGGAACTCTGACTTTTATGGGAAGCCCGGAAGGCCCTATTACCTCCTGGAGTGGACAAAGTTTTGAGGAGTTATGGGATCCCGGGTAATAGGGCAAAGCATCAGGGGGTCCAACGCTGGGTATAGTGAAGAAGGGTCTGATGATGTTGAACCTCCTTCTTTACCCCAGAAGGGAGTTCCTGTAGACAGGACTTATTGGCTGGCTGATGATTGTATCATCAGGAGAAGGGGAGGGAACTTTGGTAGACAAATTAAGCATTGCCAAGACAGCAGAGTTTACCCAGCAAGTCTTGCAGAGTTCGGGGTTTTCCCTCAAGGCAAAGAAGACTTGGACATAAGGGACCTTGCTCTACTTGCCCATCTTTTGACAAAGAGGTCAAGTTGGAGAATGGTATTGTAATTTAAACTCCCATTTCAGGCCAGATTTCTCCCTCTCTTAGCTTATATTAGGACCATGCTGTGTTGCAAAAGAAAATTAATTGTTCCCTCTTTAAGGTTTAGGGATCAAATTTAGCCAGATTCTTTAGGATAAATCCTAAGGGTGAATCTTGAGGGATGGACAGTCGGTTGTCCATCTGAAAGAGAAAAGACGAATGTGCATAGGGGTCTTGATGAGTCCCTCAATTCCCTTATGGCCTTTTGTGGGTGAGACGTCCCTCACCGCTGATCCTGCCGGGCAGAACACATTTCAGTTCTGACCCCAGGGCTACTGTCTAGTGCACCTTACCACATGCCCCATCCTGAAGCCATTGTGGCTTCCCTGAGTCCTTTCTCTGGGTACTTTCCCTGTATGCCTTATGTCCGATCATCAAAGGTCCAAGATTGGGATGTAGTCCCTGGGATTTAGCATCTTTCCAATTTCATCCTCTCCTCAAGTCCTGTTGACCCTGTTTAAGGATGATCTTAAGGAACAACAAGGAACTATCTTCAAAGTGAGTCTTAGTAAATACAGACCTTAATTAATGAAACTAGGATTTAATATTTAGTGAAACATAATTCTCTCTCTCTTTTTTTAAATTACCCTCATCTCCATCAAACACAGCCACGACTAATTTGTTTTCAAAATAAGTTTGGTCCATTGACCACATAGGCTCTTCCATATTGACTCCGGTGTAACTTCTCAGGAGTCTCAGATTAAATTCCCAAAAGGCATCTCAAGGCTAAGAAAGCCACACCAAAGGCTTGCCATCAGATTTTGCCTAGGTGAATTTCTCTCTTCTAGAGGTCCCCAAAATATTTAGAGATTCCTGTACATGTCAGGAGACAGTCGTTTTATTTACCTGATAAGGCTGTTCATAACCCAACAGTCTCCAGTTTTTGGAGGGACCAGGCAGAGAGAAAATAAAAATGTTTTAATTTTACCCTCAGGGGTAAATTACCAAATTGTTGTTAATCATAAGTAGCTTGAGGAGAAGGGCTTTTCTAGATCAGAAAAACAAAGATTAGAAACTGGTAATATGTAAGACAAAAGTCATAAAAATTATAATCATGTTTAGCAGTTCATTTAATCCCATGTAATTAATTTTTGTTCTGTTTGAGTCCAGCTTTTCCATTAGTTTTGTTGACCTTGTCTGATGATTGAGGATGATAGTTACAGTGATAATTTTAAGAAGTTTGTGAGATTTCTGTTAAGGATTGTACGATTTGTCCAGTGAACTGGGTGCCTTGATCACTGAGATTGTAGAAAGTATACCCCAGATGGAAAACACATTTTCTAACCATTTCCTTTTCATTGTGAGGGCATTCGCCCTGCAGCCAGGGAAGGCTTTAACCCATCGAATAAAAAAATGAGGTTTGCCAGGGAACTGGGAAAAGCCAAGTGGATTTTGGATTTCCCATAGCCCTGACTGTTTTATTTATAGTTATTGTTTACCCGTTTAAATTCTCTGGTTTAGGTGTAGACTGTTGTTATCCTACAAGGACAACAGGAGGGCGAAAGTCTGACAATGACGAGCTAAACTTTTCATAGAAGTGGCCAAGAGAACTTTGTTCTCTTAACAGAGAGAGAGAAAAAAAAATCAAATTCCAGTGTTATATTAGCTTACTATTAACAACAAAATTCAATTACCTAATTAAATTCAGTCTAGTCTTAATCCTGACAATTTACAAAATTCTTTTCTCAAAGTTCCTTTTTCACAAACCTTTTATCACTTTCTGGATCCATATTAATTTGTCCCATGTTTTCTCCATACCTAAGCAACCAGCCCTAGGGCAAAATTATTCTCCTCTTTTCCTCAACAAAAATATATGTCCAGTCTTTATACCTTCTCTTGCGTTCAACATATCCTACTTGTTTTACACACTGAAATACTTCCCTTATCACTTTAGCAGCTTTTATTATTACAATTTGTAACCTTTAAAAGACCTTAACAAAACCAAGAAACAAATCATTGAATTGTTATATTAACATTTTCTGATTGGCAAACTTAAGATACTTAAGATTTCTATTGGTCCTTGGCAAGTCAAGTTTTAAATTACTACCCACTTTTTCAAAATTTGCGTTTTACAAAGATGGGGGAGATAAGGTTTCCTGGAAAAGACCAGGTAGGACATTTGCATTTCAAAGACATAGGAGGAGAAAGGCAAGTTCCTCCTAGGAGGATGTCTGTTTGTTTCCTTAAGGCCAGAAGAAAAGCTTTGCTTTTTTTCCCTCAATACTTACAAGCCTCTTAAAATAAGTAGGGGAGGTTTGGGGAGTGGTAAAGTGTTGGTGAACTTTGGATTAGTCAAGGTAACAAACAAGAGCCAGTGGGAGAAAAAGCTACCAGAGTCCCAGGGCCTAAATTCTTAAGAGGGGGAGGGAGAAGACCTAGGCCCTGAGCCAACTAAATGGATTACCTTTATCACTGAAACAAAAGACAGAGAAGCAAGTAGAGGTAGTGCTGGAGTGCCACAAGGCAGTGATAACAATACAAGGCAAAAGTTCCCCTCAGGATATGGTCCTTGTGCGGTTGAAGAGGGCTACCTCTCCACAGAAGTAAAAAAGGCAACATCCAACCTGCTGGCAAAGCTGGCTAGGAGGCTCAAGGATCAATAGACAGTCTAAGAAGTTAGGAGAGAAGGAGGATATAAGAGAAATCCAGGACAGGAGGGAAGGTATGAAGTCATGACGCTTCCCAAGAGAGATTCGTAAGCCTGCTGAGAAAGGTACTTGACCACTAAGGGCTGGGTTGCAAATCTAGAGGAGGATGCACAGAGTCCCCCAAATGGGGCCACTGATGCAGTTCCAGTGTCCTGGAACCAGACTGGGACTAAGAACAAGTAGTGACTCCTAAAACTGTGCCACTGTGCACTGGTGTCGAATTGAATCTCAGAGACAGAGTTTTGAGTGAAGTAGAAAAGAATAGCTTTATTGCTTTGCCAGGCAAAGGGAGACACAGGGAGCTCATGCCCTTCAAAACTGCGTGTCCCCACCTGGGAGGATTTGGTGAGGAGTTTTATAGCAATGGTTCAAGGGTGGGGTTGCTGATAACAATCAGAATGTGTGCAGGGCCTGCACTCCTTTAATCTGGCCTGAGGTAGTCTCCTAATGAGCTTCCCTGGTTCCTTTAATCTGGCCTCAGGTGGTCTTCTTTGGAATGAAGAATGCTAACAACTTCCATTTGCTGGGGGGGTTTTAGTTCTGTAAAGAGCTCAAAGATATTGTTATGTATATCCCTTGAGGTGGAACCAGGACCCTGCCCCAAGGCTGCTCTATTGTTTCCTGGCTGCTCCTCCCTTATCTCTTCGTTCCCTCCCTTCCCTGATTAGCGACTGTTTGAAAGGCTTCCGTACCCAGGAGCCCCACTGGGTGCTTCTTGGTTTCAGTAAGGAGGGGGAATTGGGCTCTAGCAGCCACAGAGGGGAAACTCACCTGACCAAGTTGCCAATTATTTGCTGCACGTTAATTTGGACGTCTGGTGGTCATCTTGGTGGATCTTCTTGAGTCCAGAGAGATAGAGTGATAGAGGAGAAGGAGAAAGATCAAGGGGAGAAAAGCCTTGGCCTCAGTGGACTCCTTCATGGTTGGAAATTGTATTTCCACCAGGTCCCAAGGACAACATCAGCTGCCACCCGAGTTTAATTTGGATCTGCACGGCCTGGGGGATACCCCCTGCCACCCTTAACTGGGGATCACCATAACACAGTAAGTGGACTGAGATTGTGCCCTGTGGGTCTTGGAAAGCAAACAAAGCAGAGATTGAGAGGAAGCAAGTTCTCATGAGAGAGAGAGAGTGAAGTCAGGTGAGACATGCAGTTTACCTTGGCAGCAATCTGAGTCACAGCACCAAATATGTCACTGGCAGAACGGTGATTTCCTCACTTCTTGTACTCTCGAGAGAAAAATTCAGATGAGAGGCATAGAGCAGTTTTAAGTAGCAAGAGGTTTATTAAGCAAAGCGAAAGTATGCTCCTGAGAAAGGATGAGAGTGGGCTGTCTGGAAACAAGAAGCAGCCCCGCAATGGGGTAAGTTTGGGTTTTTTAGAGTGGTTGTCCCTCCCTGTGTCCTGCATCATTTGACTGACAAGTTGATCGACAGCTTTAGGTTATATAACTTTTCTAATGTGCAGCTTCTTACCTATAAACGCCCAAGTGTAACCCGAGCGGGGTGGGGCGGGGAGGAGGGAACCACAATGCTAATTTATTACAAATATGGCGTAATGAACCCCGGTTACTTTGAGTCACCTTTTAGGTCTTGGTGCGCCTGTGCTAACCTGTACTGCGGTTTTGTCCTGCTTGGCCCTGCTGTGGCTGGAAACCTAGCTGTGGTCCTTGGTCACAAGAGGGAGGATCTCTGGGCGTGTTCTGGTCACCAGTGTCCTGGTGGGGGAGGGAAAGATGACCCTGTCCAGGATGGGGGGGGACCCACTCATGACTGACCAGCTACCTAACAGTAATACTTCTATTGGAATTTGAAATACAATTTTTTGAAACTTTGCTTTAAATAGTGGGAGGCTCCAGCCAGAGCCAAAATCAGTTTCAACCAATGACTTTTATTTCTGCTAAGTAAGTTATCTAAAATTTCTTTGAATAAAGGAAAGTGTAAACAACAGATGTGGTAGGCAGTTTTTTAAATGCATGTTTTTTACATGTTCTGCTATTATTTTATTAGCCCTGTATGTCAAACTCCTTTGGACTCCACAAAGTATTCTCCCAGAATTTTTTGTAGCTATATATAATGTTTTAGCAATGGAATCATGGTTTATTAAATGATTTTGGTAAATAATTACTCTATGAATCATTAAAATTGACTGTTAGCACTAACTTTTAGCTGAGTTCCAGGCAGATTTAGATAAGAAATGTTTGACTATGTACTCATTTAGAGTGCAGTCAATAATAAAGTATACAACTTCCAGTTTGATGTGTTCAAAGCTTGGTTTCATAGGAAACCAAGATATTTGTTTGCTAAAAATACTATTGCAGTAATCAAAAGTTTGATCTGCAAACATAAAGGCTTTAGAAGTTGAAGTGAATTTTCCTCTCTAGGGCAGGGTTCATCAGGCTCTGATCCTCATATGTTTTTTTTTTGTTTTGTTTTGTTTTGTTTTGTTTTTGCGGTACGCGCGCCTCTCACTGTGTGGCCTCTCCTGTTGCAGAGCACAGGCTCCGGACGCACAGGCTCAGCGGCCATGGCTCACAGGCCCAGCCGCTCCATGGCATGTGGGATCTTCCCGGACCGGGGCACGAACCCATGTCCCCTGCATCGGCAGGCGGACTCTCAACCACTGCGCCACCAGGGAAGCCCCTCATAATGTTTTATAAAGAACCAAATGGCAAATATTTTCAGCTTTGAGAGCTGTATGGTTTTGGTCACAACTACACAACTCTACTACTGTAGTGTGAAAACAGCCATAGACAAGACATAAATGACTGAGCATGTCTATGTTTCAATAAAACTTTATTTATAAAATCAGGTTATAGACTGTGTTGACTGAAAAAAAAAATGCACAGCTTAAAAGTTGAGAGTTATGTTTTATTCGGAGGACATTCTTAGGACTTCAAGCCCAGGAGGCAGCATCTCAAGTAACCCTGAGAAAACTTCTCCCAGGAGATGAGGGGGGAAGCCAGGATATATAGGAGTTTTGCAACAAAGGACAGGTAGTCTGAACGTCAAAAGATTATTGTTAATTAAAGAAAGCCGGATATTTCAAGTTAAGGAATTTAGCACTTTTCTATGTATGGGAAGATGCAAGAGTCCCAGGCTCACCGAAATCATTCCTTTGATATGCACCCCAGCTATCTGGGGCCAGTATCCTGTGTTTTCACATCCTGAGTTTCCTCAAGCTGCACCCTTGGGGGTGGCTGCAGTCTGATGACTAGTAGATGGCAGGTATACTTTGTTTCCTTCCTGAGTTCCCTTGGGGCTCACCATCATGGGTGGCTGCAATTGCGTATGACTGTGACGTCCTGTGTTTACTGATATGGCAGGCAATATTTTATTTCTCACCTGTATTTGGCCAGTGAGCTATAGATTCTGTCAGGGAGGAAGAAATCTTCTTCTACCCTTCTAGGTTCTTCTGTTCTGTCCTATGAATTTCATTGACTTGAGACAAGATTAACAGGAGAAAATCAAACAAAAGTTTAATGAGATGTATGCATAGGAGAAACCCAGGAAAACTGAATAACTTATCAAAATGGCAGAAACTTTCACATTATATACCGTCTTTAGCTAAAGACAGAAGAGGATTTGTCATGTAGAGGTTTGGGACTTCAAATGGGAGGAAGGCAACTGGCATGAAGATGAAAAGGCAAATGTTTGGTAAACAACTGTTTGCTGGGCCATGCAGAGACAATGGGACACAGAGTGGACTCTGATCTTTAGGCCTCGCTTAGAGTTGCCCCCACCATCACCCCTATAGCCCGTGTTCTTTGCAGATATCTCTGGTGATAGCTCAATTCCCTTTATCCAGATTCTTTAGGCAGCTAAGAGAGAGGTAAAAGGAATGACTTCCTGAGTCTTCTGTTTCTTGATTGTTTCAGCTTAAATTAATCCGCATGCCAAAGAGACGTTTTAGGGTGGCAAATTTTGCTCCCCTACAATTGCCAACCCCTAGTTTAAATTATTCTTGTATTTGCATTCAAGCCCCCATTCTCCAGAACCTAGTATAATACTTCAAAGGACATAATTAACGTTTGTTGAATGCAGAAATGAATTGTTAAAATAGAATGATGAACGGGGCTTCCCTGGTGGCGCAGTGTTTGAGAGTCTGCCTGCCAACGCAGGGGACACGGGTTCATGCCCCGGTCCGGGAAGACCCCACATGCCGCGGAGTGGCTGGGGCCGTGAGCCATGGCCACTGAGCCTGCGCGTCCGGAGCCTGTGCTCCGCAACGGGAGAGGCCACAACAGTGAGAGGCCCGTGTACCAAAAAAAAAAAAAAAGAATAATGAAATAAATATACAAATTCATTTACAAGTTTAACAAGTATATATTCAGTATCAGACACAGGACACAATTCTAGGCTCTAGAGGTACCACAGTAAACTAAACAGGTCAAAAAATAAAATCCCTGCCCTTACAGAAATTACATTCCAGAGGAGCAAGAGACAACACACAAGGTAAATAAAAAAGTGTGTGGTATGTCAGAGGTAAATAGCAAGTAATAAAGAAATAAAGAAGGCATGGGGAATAGGGCTTGATAGAATTGCCATTTTAGATTAGGTAGGGAGGGAAAGCTATCTGTAAAGGATACATTTGAGTAAAAGCCAGAAGGAAGTGGGAGAAACATGTTCCAAAAATAAGGAAGAGTAAATGCAAAGGATCTTAAAACTGTATTCGTATTTAAAGGTGTCAGTTCTTCTATATTTTCTTTATATTTTTAACAAAGCACTTTTTCCAAATAAGATATTATTAACATGTAATGAAATGCACCCATTTTAAGTGTAATGAAGGTAGTTAATGACGTCATGGGATTCGTTAGTTCTTGAGTGTTTAGTCCCTCAAAAATAAATACTATCCTAAAATAGCCAAAGAATCTATTCAGAAAAGTAAAGCGTAATCCAAATAAATGAAAAGAGAATTTCTTACACACATTTTATACTGGGTAACTATTTAGTATGATGGGGTTCAAGGCAGGCTACCCCAGGATGTGCCACTTTGTCATGTGGATTATTTTGAGCTGAAGACAGCCAAGGCCTAACAGACTCAAGAAGAGCTTTTCACCTCCCATTCAACTGCCTAAAAGAATTTAGACAGAGGGCCTGCTCCGGGAATAGGGCTGTCACCAGAGGATAATTACAAAGAGAATGGGCTAGGTATAGGAAGATGGGGGGAGCTCTGCAGGGCCTGTTTCTTTAAGGTCCTCTCTGTCCTCAGTGTCTCTACATGGCATGACAAAAATTTGTTGGCTAAACATCTGCTCTTCCCACCTTCCTGTGAACTCTGTTGTTTGCCTTTGAAGCCCCAGACCCCTACCCTTTTCTTCTTAGCTCAGGGTGGCAAATAAGCTTCAATTGCCTGACTGTCTTTGAGCTTCTCATGTCTATGTGAGGTTACCGTAGGTACAAAATTAAATTTGTTTTTCTCCTGTTAATCTCTCTTATGTCAATTTAATTATTAGACCAGCCAAAAGAACCTTGAAGGGCAGAGGAAAAATTTTCTTCTGCTGCAGTAAGAACATCAGTTTGATACAATTTATTGGCTCAATGACTAAAAAATGACTTGTCTAGTTTCCATTTTTTAGGTCATCTAGTGATTGCCATTATAATTCTCATAATATGCTTAATCCTTGATTTCTTGAGGTAATCTTTTAGACAACTGTGTTGCTATGTATACAGTAGACCTCCCTCTTCACGTATCTAGTGAGCACTTGAAACGTGTCTGATGATGTACTCTAAGTGCCAAATTCACATTAGATTTCAAAGATTTAGAGAAAAAAATGTGAAATAATTTATTCATAACTTTTATATTGATCATATGGTAATATTTTGGATATATTGGGCTAAATAAAATATATCACTAAAATCAATTTTATCAGTTTCTTTTTCCTCTTTAATGTGGCTACTAGAAAATTTAAATTTATAGCGTTAGCTATCACCTCCATCAACTTACATATTATCTTTTTGTGTGTGTGTGTGGTGAAAACATTTTATTTTCATTTTACCAGTGAAGAAGCTATGGCTTAAAGAGGCGAAATAACATGGATAGCAAACAATAGATTTTAAACATCTACCCATTTCAGTAAGTTTAGGAAGTATAACATTTAACCTCTATACTATTTTCCTTCAATATGAGGGGGAAATGCTAAAGACAAGGTGGGGAAGAAACCTCAGTACTCAGGAAAACATACCTCAAGCATGTTATTGATTATTAAAGTGAAGTATCCAATCTGATGATTTGAAAGAACATATCTTCTTATGTTATTATTATGTGTTTGAATAGATATGTTTCATTGCTTACAGTACTCAGTGTGGTATAACTCACTAACCCCTGTTGTTAGAGGGCAGCAGCAAATTGTCAATGAGACAAATAATTCGTGCTTGTCAGGAATTGAGAGAATGTGCTACATAAACCATCCCAGATATTGTAATCATGAGTAAAACTTTAAAAGGAAACATTTTAATATTTTCCTCCGAGTTGATTACTGTTAAACACGTGTATAAAATGTGTATCACTGTACACTAAGATAAAATTGCTGTGTTTCCAGTTATTTCTTCCTTTTTAGTACTTTTTGATCTTTCTATTTTTACTTTTCATCCCTACCCATATTTTGAGTAAGATGACATTTTCATATCTCAATCACTGCTTCCTTTATGCTATTTCTGATCTGTTTTTCTTTTCTTCACATACTTATGTGTATAAGTAAGCTGACACTGCCATTTTTTAAGCTATTGCTTTTTTTTTTCTTGTCCTGTGCATCTGCTTTACTTTTCAATTAACATTCACAGAAATCCAGAGGAAAGTAATAATAATTTGGAAGACAGTGTGAAACATGGAAACGTGGAGAATTATGTATTTTCATCCCACATCCTTCCAAAATAGATTTAAGGTGACTTTCAGAAGTACATAGAAGAAGATGAAGAGCAACAATGGGTCAGAAGAAACTATGGAAAATGCACATGAGAGGGAAACAGATGGAAAATAGGAGAGAGAGGGCAAAAAATGTAGACCATTAAATTAAGAAGTGCAGAAGAAAGGGTATGGGGAATAGGCAATATTTAAGGAAATGCCTGATAATTTCTTAGAATTGATGGAAATGTCAGTATGCAAATTCAGAGGCGAAAACATCCAAAGCAAAGCAAATAAAAAGAAATCCACACCTAGAAATATAGTAGTGAAGTTGCTGAAAGCAAAAAATGGAGAGAAAAATCTCATAATCAGCCATAAAAATAAGATGAATTGTCTTCAAAAGATTAAATGTAACATTAAAAGCTGATTTCTCAACAGGTAGAGTGAAAGTCAAAAGGTAATGTAATGTCATCTACAGTATAATAACTGAGGTAGCCAACAGAAGATCCACACTATAGGAAATTATAAAATATAAAAAAGATATGCTTCAAGCAGAAGGAAAATAATTCCAGATTAAGTCAGAAATGAGCAAAGAATGAAGAACAAACACTGTGGTACAGATATAAGAAAATACAAATAATATTGGTAATATAAAATTATAACTGTAATGTATCATGGTGCTTAAATACCATGATGATACAGAGAGAATTAATGTTAGCATATAAGGGAACGAGTGGGACAAATGAAGTTAAAGGATTCTAAGGTCATTGTATTATCCAGAATGAAGGTAAAGTAATTGATAAAAAGAGGCATTAATAAGTTACCTGTAAATATTTTTATTTGTGGAGCAAAATTATTGAAAGAAAGAAAATAGAATACATAATTTACAAACTAGGAAGCAAAATAATAATAATAATAAAATCCAAAAGAAGGAAATAAAAGCAAAAAGAAAGAGAATAGATGGAATATAAAGAAAGCAAAAAATATAATGGTAAATTCATACCCAAATATATCAGTTAGTACACTTAGTGTAAATGAATGAAATATTTGAGTTATGAGACAAACATGTCAGGCTGGATTAAAAAACCAAAAAATATATATGCTACTTACCTTAGATACATACAACTCATAAAAATACAGATATCTTAAGAGTATGGAAAATGACTAATTATAACAAAAAAGCTACATAGCTATCTTAATACTTCATAAAAAAAGACTTTAAGAGAAAATAATTATTAGAGTTAAAAAATCCTTTATAATACTAAAAGATTCAATTTACCAGAGAGATAAAGTTATATTAAATCTATATGCAGTCAATGACATAGCCTCAAAATATGTAAAACCAAGATTGAGAATTCTACAAGGAGACTCGAAGAGAAATACTGAAATCCACAATCATTATGGGAGGTTTTGACACAATTCTCTCAGTATATGGGAGGAAAAAAAAAAAAAGGAAAACAAACAAAAAGTCAGTAAGTAAGCTTAAGGAATATTTAAACAACATATTTAACAAATTTCCTTAAGTGAGTACACATTAGAAAACTCATCCACCAATTGCACATTACACTTTCTTTTTTTTTTTTTTTTGTGGGATGCGGGCCTCTCACTGTTGTGGCCTCTCCCGTTGCGGAGCACAGGCTCCGGACGCGCAGGCTCAGCGGCCATGGCTCACGGGCCCAGCCGCTCCGCGGCATGTAGGATCTTCCCGGACCTGGGCACGAACCCGTGTCCCCTGCATCGGCAGGTGGACTCTCAACCACTGCGCCACCAGGGAAGCCCTACACTTTCTTTTAAAGCACAAAACGTACACAGAAAAGTCCACATACATTTAAAAGACTTAAATCATATAGAATATGTTCTCTGAAGTTAAAATAGAAATCAGTAACAAAATGGTAACTAAAACATCACCTTATATTTAAAAATTAGAAAATCTCTTCTAATTCATAGATTCAATTTAAAAATCCACAGAATAATAAAAACATTTTAATTTAATATAAGAATATTACATATCAACACTTGTAGGTTTTTACTAAAACATCACTTAGAATGATAACCATAGCTTTACATGTATGAGTTAGAAGAAAAGAGACTGAAACTTAATGAGCAATGCCTTCATGTGAGGAAATTAGAAAAAGAATTTAAAAATAAAACCAAAGAGTTTTGTAATGGTGGAGGAGCTTGTATGGGGCTAATCCTAACACAGATAACAATTATAAGCTATAGACAAAATTTAAAAGGTATGTATTGATCCCACTGGAGTGTGATTAAAATCGAGTATGACCCTTGAAAGAAGGTAATTATTCTGGGTGAGATTCTAAAATACATGACTTTTTGACTTAGGGCACAAGGTAATTAAGAACTCAGGCCATTTATTAGCTTGACAAGTCAGAGGATGGACATCAGGGCTACTAGAGTGGCTGGAAAGAGAGAGGGGAATTTTGGCGAAGAAGAGATCCACAGGTTGTGCAGCCCAAAATTAGGTATATAAACTCAATGAGAATTCTTAAGTGATCCCTGAAGTGCATAGACACAGTAGAGGCTCATGCAGCCCAGACCAAAATAAATAAAGACAACAGCTGAGCAGTGATTTTTAGTTGATGTGGATGTAGGGCACAGAGTTTGGAGCTTAAGACAGCCAAGTTAACTGCTTGCCAAAACAAAACTCTGCAATTTTCAAAAACAAAAAGAATGAGTCCGAAATGTATCCTCTACAACATCCAATATATAACAAAAAACTACAAATCATATGTATAAACACAAAAATATGAACCACAGTCAAAAGAAAAAGTAGTCAAAAGAAACTGATCCTGCTGGATTAGTAGACAAGAACATTAAAACATTTATCAAAAGTATGTTCAAGGAAATAAGGAAAAATATGTCTATAATTATTGAACAGATAGAGAATTTCAGCAGAGAAAACTCCACTGAAGGACCAACGTTCTGGACCTAAAGTTACAATACAAAAATGAAAACTTTATGGAATGAGCTTAAAAAAATATTGGAAACAAAAGAAATGCCCAATGAATTTGAAAATAGAGCAATAGAAATTATCCAAACTGGAGAATAGAAGAAAAAGTATTGTGCCAAAAATAAACCAGGCCTCAGGGACCTATGGGAAGTTAAAAAGCTGTCTAACATAAATGTAACTGGAGTCCTAAAAGAAGAAAAGAAATAGAAAATGAAACAGAAAAAATATTAAACAAATAATGAACTTACATATATAATGAACTCAGCTCATCTCAAGCAGGATAAATATAAAGAAAATCATGCACATCATAGTCAAACTGTTGAAGAGAAGAACAAAGAGAAAATCTTGAAAGCATACACAGGAAAGCAATACATTAAATACAGGAGAAGATTGATATAAGTGACAGATAACTTCTGACCAGAAACAGTAGACGTCAGAAAAAAATGGGACTTCTTTAAAATGTACAAGAAAAAAAGTGTGAACCCTGAAACTGTATCCAGTGAAAATATTCTTCAAAAATGAAAAGAAAAGACATTTTCAGATAAACAAAAACTGAGAGACTTTGACATCAGTAGATATACACTACAAAGATTGCTAAGGGAATTTTTTAAGACTGAGGGAAACCAGATAGAAACTTGAAAGATATAAAAAGCAACAGAAGTATTAAATATGTGGAGCAATGTAAATTATTATATATTCTTTCTTAATCTGCTTAATCTTCTTAATCTGTTTAAAAGATATGAGCATTTAAAGCATTGTATATTAGGGATGGTATAGGTAATATATATATATCATAAATACAACATATTTTATGTTAGCTAGCAAAGGAATAGGAGAGAGAATAAAGAAAAATTTGTTAATATATATGTAATTATATTCATCCTGACATAAGAAATATTCATAACATCTCAAGTCCTCATTATTGTAGTTTAGGTTGGTTATAGTTTATTGTCTTGTGAGAGGTGACCCAAGCTTTCATCCCTGAAGGGTTGTTCCATTAGCATTCATGCCTGTAATGGGTGTTTTAATTTTCCCTTAATTTGCACCACAAAATATGGAAGTATTAAGAGTAGATCCAGAGAATTTCTGCATTCCAGACACAGTTTCTCCTGCCCTTGTTGTGTGATAGCAACCTATCATCATTTCTGCAGTCAGGATCAATTACCCTAGCCAGTAAATAAATAACCCCTTCTTGACCCGTTGGTTCATTAACAAGAGTATTCTAAATCCACCAGGTGGCAATATCATCTCCTAGTTTAATGGAATCAATATTACCTTTCTTGGTAGAAGAAACATTATGTCTTTGTGAATTAAGACCTCTAAACAAGCAGAGTCTAGAGCTGTGAGGACAGGAAACCACTCCCGTGTCTAGTCTTAACTCTAAGCCTCTTAAATCCTGGCCATGAGAGAAAAAGGACAAAAATGGTCATCGATTCAGAAAATATACTCTATTATGGAGGACATTACTACAGCCCCTCAAGTGTTTCCTCCAAGCTGGTACCACAGTTCAGTTTTTAAGATATCTCACTGTTGACACAGGTCATCTGTTTAGAGTGACAAGGAACATGATAAATTTCCTAAGCATGAGCTGATTGCCATATTTCAATTGCTGAAATACGAGTTCCGTGGTTAGAAACAATTCTGTGTGGAATAACATGACAGTAAAGAAGACATTCTGTGGGATAATGGTTGGTGGTTTTGGCAGAAGTAATATGGTCAGGGAAGGCAAATCCTTTTCAGAGTAAATATCTACTCCACTGAGAACAAAATGTTGTCCTTTTAGTGATGGAAATGGTCTGATGTAATTAATCTGCTACTGGTTCCCCTGGTGAATCATGCCATGTCAAGAGTTCATTGTTGCTTTCTGTTATTGGGAAATTAGGGACTCAGCAGTGGCTATAGCCAAATCAGCCTTAGTGAGTAGGAAATAATTTGATGAGCCCATACATAACTTCTGAGCATGCTTGCATGGCCAATTTATTCATCAGCCACTTATCAAGTACAGGGGTAGCTGGGGAATGAGACTGATTTATATCCACAGAAAAGGTTATCTTGTCCACCTGATTATTAAGATACAGCTTTGTTCAGATTACTGTTTGGTGAGCATTCAGAAATATCTTCACAGTCTGTACACACTTGGAAAGTTTCTTCCACGTAGCATTTCCTCAGGTCTCCTTTTCATCATTTATCTAGTCATGCTCCTCTCAAGTCTAATCTCCCAGCCAAACCATCAGTCCTTGCTCATGAATTATTATAAAAGTATAATTCTGGTCATCTCTCCTGTCAGATAAAATGAACAGTCAGAATGTTGTCCACTGTGAGAATTTTCTTTTAACACTCTCAGGGACATCCACGAAAGAGGCTATATGCCTTAATTGTCCATAATGCAGAACACTAAAAGGATAATAAGAAAAGAGTATAAACAACTTTCTACCAATATATTTGAAAACTTAGATGAACTGGACAAATTTCTTGAGAAACTCAACTACCAAACCTGACAGAATATGAAATATACAATCTGAATAGTTCTGTATCTATTAAATAAATTGAATCCAGTGGAGAAAAAAAAAAGAAATTGAATTCAAAACCAGTAACCTTACTCAGAAGTAGCCTCCAGACTCCTAGTTTTTCTGGTGAATTCTATCATATAATAATAATCTTACACAAATATTAAAGAAGAAACAATAATAGTCTTATACAAACTCTCAAAAAATAGAGGAGGCCACAAGACATCCACATTTGCTTTTATAATATATACAATTGACCCTTGAAAAATGCAGGATTTAGGGGCAACGACCCCCCACACTGTTGAAAATTCAAGCATAACTTTTGACTCTCCCAAAACATAAATGCTAACAGCCTACTGTTGACTGAAAGCCTACCGATAACATAAACTGTCGGTTAACACATATTTTGTATGTTATATGTAGTATATACTGTATTCTTTCAATAAAGTAAGCTAGAGAAAAATGTTATTAAGAAAATCATAAGAGAAAATATATTTACAGTATTAAACTGTGTTTATTGATACTATAAGTTTATTTACATCATCTGTTTACAGGATGAATCATCTGTCAGTACCTATATCAATATTGTCTTAAATGATACAAAGCACTGTAGATGTTATATAGTATTAGTAGTACTAGACATCAAAAGTGAAAAGATAATGTGAAAAAGGAATCCATATTTATAGGTATAATGATTCATGCATTGATAATGAAGAAGCAGCAGTACGATTGCTTTATGGTAAGCTAGTGTAATCCATACTAGTGTTTCATGATGGTATAGCCTATACACTAATGACTAAATCACTATCAAATTTTTATGACATACATTATTACAACCATATTCATAGTTCAGTACTGGAAAAATTGTTACATTAAAAAAATCCGCTTACCTGTGATGATATACAGTTTCTCCAATCATGAGAGGGAGAGGCATACTGTATGGTAATTCATTTTTAAAAGCAAATTTATAAAACAGTAAGAAAACTAACACATTGTTAATTTTATACTAAGTATCACTCACCTTATGCCTATGTAAGGATAGGCTATCCACTTCAATACAAGTCCTGCACATGATGTTCTACATGATGAATACTTAGGCAATGATGCTGCTGACACAAAAACATGTCATGCAGTCTTGCTGTACAGTTATTAGATTTTCACATAAAGACACACACATATACAACAAATATATTTATTAACTGTATGGCATGATGACTATTTACTATTTATTGAGTGGAAGTGGATCATAATAAAGGTCTTTATCCTCACTGTCTTCACGTTGAGTAGGCTGAGGAGAGGAAAGAGGAGGGGTTCGTCTTGCTGTCTCAGGGGTGGCAGAGGCGGAAGAGGTGGACGAGGGGAAAGAGGAGGCAGGAGATGCAGACACACTCAGTGTAACTTTATGGAAATACATCATAATTTCTGTCTGACGTTACTGCTTTTTCATTTCTCTAAAAATGTTTCTATACGGTACCAATTCTTCTTCAACCATTTCCTTTAGTTTCAGTGCCCATATCAAAGAAGGGTCCATGTTGTAAAAGAAGTCAAAAGCAGTCTTGAATTACCAGAACCCTTCTGCCAGATTATGTCAATTTGTTTTCTGACACTGCGTCTTCTATATCTTCTTCCTCCTTGTCTGGCAGTGGTTTGGAAGCACGCATGTCCGTTAAGTCGCCTTCTGTTAATTCCTCTGTTGTGATCTCCTTTAGCTTTTGAATTTCTCTAAGATCCATATCCTGAAACCCTTCCCCCGGCCTTTTTTTTTTTTTTTTTTTTTTTTGCCGTATCCACAATCTCTTTCATAATTTCCTTGGTTGGCTCTGTTGTAAATCCTGTGAAGTCATGCACAATATCTGGACACAGTTTTCTCCAGCAGGAATTTATTGTTTTGGGCTTGATGGCTTTCACAGCTTTTTCTATAAAAAATATGACATCTTCAATGGTGTAATCCTTCCAGACTTTCACAACGTTCTCTCTATCAGAGTTCTCTTCCACAGCATTGACAATCCTTTCCATAGAGTACCATGTGTAATGCGCCTTAAAGCTCTTTATGACCCCGTGTTCTAGAGGCTGAGTTAGAGACATTGTGTTTGGGGACGAAAAGACCACTTCAGAGCCTTCAGTGTTGAACTCACAGTGTTCTGGGTGGCCAGGGGCATTGCCCCAAATCCAAAGAACTTTAAAAGGCAGTCCCTTACTGGCAAGGTACTTCCTGACTTCAAGAACAAAGAATTGGTTGAACCAATTCAGAAAAAGCGTTCTCATTGTCCAGGCCTTCTTGTTGTACAACTAAAAGACTGGCAGCTGGTGTTTATCTTTTACCTTCAAGGCTTGAGAGTTAACAGCTTTATAGATAAGAGCAATCCTGATCATAAACCCAACTGCATTTGCACAAAACACAGTCTTAATCTATCCTTTCCTGCCTTAAATCCTGGTACTCACTTCTTCTCCTTACTAATAAATGTCTTTTGTGACATTTGTTTTTTTCCAAAATAGGGCAGATTTGTCTTCATTAAAAACCTATTCAGGCAGATATTCTTTTTCCTCAATGGCTTTCTTAATAACATCTGGGAATTCTTCTCCTGTTATCTTTATATTTGTTAAACCAAACTTCTTTCTAAAATTATAAAACCAGCCTTTGATGGTATTAAATTCTCCAGCTTTAGATCTTTCACCTTCCTTTTGTTTTGAGTTGTCGTATAATGACTTCACTTTTTGTTGAATCATATTATAGTCTATAGGTATGCCTTTCTTTTAGCAATCCTGCTCTCACATAAAAGCTGCATTTTCAATATGAGATAAGAAGGTATTTCACCAAAAAATGCAAGGCTTTCCTGCCTCTTGGTGTACCTGCAGTGATGGATTCGCAAATTTCCTTTTCTTTTTTCTGCATTGGTTCTTAGGCTGGATTCATTTATCTTGAAATAACTGGCAACTGCAGCTGCAGACCTCAAGCTACAGTACATATCAAGTAATTCAACTTTCTCTTGTAATGTCACGACTCTTTCTGCTTCTTAGGAGTACTTCCAGCATCATTAGTGGCAATTAATATGGGTCCCAAGGTGTTATTCAAGGTTTACAGTGTTGCACTAAACACAATGAAAAATATGCAAGAACTGTGAGAGATCACTTTTTACTGCCACACACAATTTATTGGAGAGACGAACTGCTCACTTTGATGATTAGCATCACATGGTGTTTTAAGCAGATACTCATAACACTTGAGTTCATAGCAATAACAACAGGAGGTGGCTATGAAATTATTACAGTAGTACAGTATATACTACAGTTAATTTTATTAAGTTATGATTTAGTACTGCATCTTTATGGTTTTTTTACATGTCTATTGTGAAAGACCTTGTGTATGGTCTGTAAGTGTTTGTGTGCATAAGTTTTGATACATTTTAACTTTTATAATAGATCTGTGCATATTTTATGGTAATAAATGAGGGACTAGTATCTACATATATTTTATGTACTCATGACATACATAACTTTTTCTTAATTTTTTTATGTTTCTATGCTATGTGGTTCGTCTGTGAGTTTTTTTCAAATTATGCAAAACAAAAAATTTCCCAATATATTTATTGAGAAAAATCCATGTATAAGTGGAGCAATGCAGTTCAAACCCATGTTATTCAAGAGTCAGTTGTATGTGTGTGTGTGAAACAACCACAAACTTTACAGAAAAGAGAAAAAGAGAATTTTTTTCCTGAATTATTTCAGAATAAAATGCAGATCTCATGCCTCTTCACACTTCATGCTTCTGACCTAGAATGTTGGAGGTTAAAGGAGACCCCATGCTGGCAGAGTAATTCACATTGAAATATTGACCCTGAAGTAGGGCTGCTTTTACATAGTGGGAATAGGGAAGTGTATATTTTGTGGCTACATAATCCACAAAATTATCCACAGAATTCTTCTTCATACCTGTCTGGTTTTGATGGTAAATGGACAAGTGCAGTAGCCATAACCTGAGAAGGGTATCATGACTGGAAACTTAGACATCTCAAATAATAAGGTGGATAAGGTGAACGGAAACTTTCAGATGGCTCAAAGAAACAGCATTTGAAACTGAAGTGAGGTAAATGTAACTAATGAAAGTAAGCGCTATTTCTCTCGAATAATATGCAAATGAAAATACTTGATCCAAGAATTACTACAAACAGGAAAAAATACCTCAACTAAAATGTTTTGCTACATTTACAAATGGAAGAACCATCCTCTTAAAAGAGTCAGGGATATACCTCATTAAAAATTATCATCAGGGAGAACGTCCATGCTCTGGAGCTTAGTATTGGCCATAGGTGATTTGGTCTGAATATCCGTGGATCTAAATCATACTCTAATTTGTATATTCTTAAGCACTTAAATACGGTCAGATTAAATTGTTCTAATCAGACAATTTTTAAAGCAGTGGTTTAATGACTTTGTGCTTAAACCTTTAATTCCAGATGTATTAGGGTAAGTCATCAATTCCTTAACGTCAGTAATGGAAAAGATTTGTCAAGTTTTTTTTTTTCCGTATGGCATTTTATTCCTTGCATCACTGTGAGATTTATGCCAGCTTAACTGATTTATTACATGTGTTAATTGTCTAGACACGGAATTGTTGGAAAGTTTTCCCACATACAGTAACAGGTTTTAGATTCTATTAAATAGCTTATGATTTCCGCATGACAATAATTTATATTATTTGGCGTTATCAAGCTAGTTGACCATAAGAAAATCAAAGGATTCATGTACTACAAGCTTAGACTACTAGTAATATATAACATCACCATGCTGGCAAGATGATAGGATGCTTCTTCTGAAGGAAACTTTAAATAGAGTTCTAATGCTATATTGTGTCTGACAGTCTGATATCATTGGAACCTCTTCACAGTTCAATTTCCATCTCATCTGACTTTTGTTATGAGACATAATTATTAAAAACCATGTCCTGATGAGTATTATAGGAAAACAATCTAGAATCCCAAAACTGTCACTGCATGTCACTGCAACAATTCTTTGTCTAGACAGTTAAGACATGTCATAAATTGTTTAGTGAATTGTTTAGTAAATTTACAGCTATTTATGTGAGGCGGTTAAGTCCAGCGCTAAACTCTTTACTCTTTCATGGTCAGAAGAGAAATGGTTAGAATGCAATCTTAGAACCTTGAATGTAGGTGTAAATTGTGATGTCTCTGGAAATTATTTCATATGAAGGGTATGGAAGAAGCTCAATCTGATAAAATAAGGAATTAAATGATTCCTTAGTGGCATATTAGTTTACAGGCTACTCAATTTTTACACAAAAGAAATCCATTTTAATGATGCAAATTATGCACATAATGACAGAATGTCACAATTCAAATAAAAATCTTCAAATTAGTTTTTTAAAATAAATATTATCTAAGTATCGTTACTTCTTATGCTTGTAGCTCTAAGCTACATGCTGAGAGGCATAAGAAAAAAAAATCTTTTGTCTTCAGGACATTCATATTTCAACAGGCACATGTCACTTAAAATTTATCTAATTCAGAAAGGAGCTTACTATCTAGACGAGCAAATCTGCTGTCTCTCTAACTGTCCCACTTCTGTCAATAACAACCATGCTCAAATCTCAACAATTCCTTTCTATGTTTAGTTACGTAATATACTTCTCTATTTCCTCCTGCAAACCCTCTATCTCTCCCTTTCTAGCCCAACCAAAGCCTTTAAATTATTACACTTTTGATAGGATTCTCATTCTTGGACTTCTTGTCCTCAGTTTTTTGCTTAGTTAACCAAATGAATTATCTTAAATGTTTTATTTCACCTTCTTAATCCCTTGTTTTGACCGCCTCTGACTTGCCTATAATATTAGATCCAGAATCTCAGTGTCTGCTCATCACCTCACCTCTACACCATCCCAAACTCTCCCTAGGCTTCTCATTGTTCCTTATACTCACTCAGATATTTTACTCATTCTGGTCCCAAGATCTCAAATTCCATCTCCAGGTCTCTACAACTATCTACCCACCCTCTAAAGCACAACTCCAGCTTCATTTCTCTTCTTTCTGACCTTAGCAGTCCTTATTGATTTTGCTGTTCCCTGGATCTAAATCATTTAGATTATCTCTCTATGTCTGGAAAACCATGTAAATAAAGTACTTAATACTTATTTAATTGAGTAATACCCAGTACCTATACACAAGTAGTTTAGAATCTGTAAGTTTTAAAGTAAAGCACCAATTTTTCATCATTCCCAGAAAAAGACTGGATTTCAATTTATGGCCACTTTTAGAAAGATAACTTGAAAGAATACTAATGCTCAGAGTGGGATCAGTATAATTCACAGCCTTAACTTTTTGTATGAAATTGAAATATTGAGGTTTGAACCTAAATAGTCCAACAAACTCACCTTATCTTAAATTTCACTTTCCTTTTCCACAATGTATTCTTTGCAGTAGTTTTTCTCATTCTGCCCAAATTGAAGTGGCAGCTAAATGGACAAATAAGATGAGGCATTTTGGAGCAATTTTTAAAAACCTTGTATTTCCCAGCCTGGATTGTGATCAATGTAATGAGTGGTCAGTGACTGCCTACACAGTACCCATAGTCCATCTCAGAATTCATAAGCACTGTATCATGATCATCAACTTTATTTTCAACACTTGAATATCAGTTAGACCCCAAAACGGTATTTAAATCTTGATTTAGAACTGTAATATTTAATGGGCTGAAAATTTAATAGCATCATCATCATCATTGCCATCATGATAGTCAGCTAATATTTACTGTGTGCTCCTCACCATATTCCAGGTATTGTTTTAAGTGCTTATTTGATTAATTCATGCAATCATCACAATAGCCCTAGGACTCAGGTATTATTATTATATTATACCCATTTTAAAGATGAGGATACTGAGGTAGGAAGATGTTTAGTAATTTGCCTAAGGACACACAGCTAGTAATGGCAAAGTTGGGGTTCAAAATCAGGCAATTTAGTGTATGGATTCAGGAATTTTAATAACTTTAGCAGAACTCACAAAAATATACTTATTTCTTTAGTAAAAATCATCATTGGTTTCTAATTCTATTATATTAATTATTACTTATCATAGTCTTTGTCTCTTAATACTAGTTTTTGCCTTTGTCTTACTTGGGAAAAGTTGGAGCCAGACACTTGTCTTACATGGCAAATTGGGTTGCCCAAGTTGCTTAAAGATATTATATTTTTGTTGGGGGAAAAGCTGTAATTAATGTTTAAAATTAGGTTGATTATGGCAGAAGGAAAGTAGTAACCATTTATAGAACTTTTATGTTACCATGGACAAATAAGTTAAAATTTCTGACACTATAGTGATGTGGGCTGAATTTCCTAACCTACGTCAAAATTTATCTATTGAAGTTACTTCATTCCCGTATTAATCTTATAGATCAATTATGTCTCTGATAGCTCTTTGAAAGGGTCCAAATAACTGGAAGATTAACTAATAGTTTCAATAAAATCAAATAAATCTGACTGGTATTCAGAAAAAAATTCCGAATGACTTTTCTGCCATAATCAGGTAAAGGAATGCATTTTATACTGCCTCCTGTTAAGCATTCGTACGTTCAAATTTGGCTCCATTCTACATTCCTGTAAGGAATTGAATGGAATGTGAGCTATTTAATGTGAATCACTTGGTGGTTTCATTTTTTAATTTGGACTCGTTTGCCCAAATTACAATGGAATCTAGTAAAGGCATAGAAGGGCATAACATTTTGATATGACCTGAAGGTCATAAAAATACAAAAATCATAGTTGATGAACATAGAGCTACTTACTCATGCTACTTTTTATTTGTAAAGATAAGAGCAAAACCCCAAAATGATAGGCTAGATTGGGTGTCTTTTATGATCCCGCTTGCCTTACTACCATAATATAGTAACAAATGATATTGAGTTTTAGAATTTAAATGGCACTTCAGAATTTTCCTAATAGATCTAGTTTAAATGACAATAAAATAAGCAACCACAAGCAAATATTTTTGTAGAACAGTTAAGTGTCTGTGTCCTTGAAAAGACATTGGTTTGGATTCCAGTTCTCCATGACAGACGGAGCACACACATTTATTGATCCTCCCTCCTGAATCCCACTGCAGTGAACATGAAAATGCACCGAAGGAAACACATCCACAGTAGAATTAACAGGAAGTGTAGGACATCAGTAGATTAGACTAGAGAGTCTGAAGGCCTAAGGCAAATGAAGTAGGTGTTCCTTATATGAGCAGAAATGAAAACCAATCTGTATCCTAGAGGGACCACAAAGAATCAGCAGGTGTGAGGATTAGGATTGTGTTGTGGGACAGTGAAAATTGAGGTTATTATTTCAAAAACTATATCCTGAACTGCAATGTCCTGCATGTAGTCCACCACTCCCGTCCTTGTAGACATATAGAGAGGGCAGTTGTGGCAGTAAATAGAGTGGACATAACAGATGTACAGTTTAAAGGGGGCTAGGGTTTCTAATGTGAGACCTAGACTATTTTAGTATGAAATATTTTATTTTGGCATGAAAGTGAATGAGATTTGCCAAGAAACAGCTGCTCTAAATTGTCCAGGTTATTGAGCTATTATCTCTTGGCTTCAAATCCACCCATCTCCACTCTGTTTTGTGGTACTGGAACTGGTATTGCAAACCACGTTTCTCCTTTGTTGGCTTATTTCCTGTTAGGCTCTGCCAATAGGGGGCATTAAGTGGAGACTGTAGAAGGATTTCTGGTGGCATCATCCCAGCAGCGCTTCACCGGGACTGCAGCAGTTTTTTCCAGTAGTAGCTGTCAGTTTTAGTTTGCAGTTTTTCTAACACTCAGAGAAATCAACTTTATTGTGTCCCCTCAGACTTCAACACCAGCTGTGCTAAATCCCCTCAAACATTTTGGATTTTGGTGTCACACAGCCTTCTTCTGAGCTTCTAAAGCACCAGAACAAGCTGAGGAGTGCCTCCTCCTCTGAATCCCAGCTCCCAGCAATTTCTTCTGAGCTCTCGAGGCACCTGTACTAACCAAGCAGTGCTCCTTCCTCAGACATGTAAGCCTCAGTGCCACAGGATCTGCCCTGCACATATCTACGTTGTAATAATTCCAACTTCATCTTTTTCTTCCCCCAACGCTTAGGTGTCATAACTGCTTACTGTAGTTATTACCTTTGTGATAAGTCAGTATTCTCAATTTGCGTTTTTAGTTCTATAATATCTGGTTAATAATTCTTTATATTAAATAATCTTTCTTAAAATAAGTGGGGCTGTTTTTACCTCCTGATTGTATCCTGACTGGCACAGAAATAAACCCCACCTACAAAACATTCAAAGCCAGTGCTCCCAATCAGGCAGGAGGCTGGCTGTCAAAGCAGACAGATTGATTTGTAGAGGAAACAAAATTAATAAACCCAGTCCTTCATTTATTAACAAAACAGAAAAATAAGGGCCATGAGTCATTTGGAAAAAAATATATAGCAAAAAATAGAAAGTCCAATATGCACAGATAGATTAAGTGACACTGTAGAAAGTAGAGATATATTGAGAAGCAGAAGAGAACTTGTAAATAATTATACCTCGCACTCTCTAAATGATGTGAATAGACATTGCAACCGTATTTTTAAAAGCTGATACAAAAAGGAGAAGCTTCAAATAAAGGGTTCTTAAAGATGAAAACTACAATGAGTGTAATTTTTAAAAAGTAATCAACACTTAAAATACACTTATCTAAATTTTAGAGCCTCACAGAATTTCAGAACACTATAGATAAAAAAGGGACCATCCTAAAACCACCCAGAGCCTAAAACAAATCGCCCCAAAAGTAATGAGATTTGGACTTCACATCAGCCTTATGAATGTTAGGGGGAAAAAAAAGGGAAATGTCTTCAAAGAGGAAAGAAAAGAAAATGAACATAGAATTTTCAACTTAACCAAACTGTCAATAGGTTGTCAAAGTAAAAGCCTTTTTCAGATGTCAGAAAATTTTCTACAATTCACTCTTTTGAAACAGACAATTCACTCTTTTTGAAACAAACCCCACAATGCTTAAGTATTATTGAATTAAAATGAAAAAAGGAACTCAAGAAAAAAAGAAGAAATGAGATCTAAGTAGAAATAGACTTAAATTAGAATAAAAAGCAAAAGAAAATCTAGAAAGTTAGTTATATAGCAAACTAAGGGAACCATCCCAGAGTTCTAAGGAAGTCACACAGTACCAAGAAAAATAAAGAGAAGAAAACTGACCCTATTACCCACATCTTGTGAATAAGAAGCTGAATGATCTTAGTAGTAAGGTGAAGTCCTAAATTTGTCAACAAGAGAAAAGGAATTCAAAGAAAATACAAGGTATACTCAAAACTACACAAGGAAAATGCGATCTCAGTATGAAGCAAATTTAAGGGTGGCCTGATTTTGAGCGTTTGATGACATGTAAAAATAAAGAATCAGTTGACCAAAGACCTACAACTTTCTCCTCAAGGTGCACAGGATTAGTACTTTGCACATTAAATATCTAATCTCATACTTGCTTCTTAAGTTACTGCTTTGTAAGTTTTAGAATCAGCCTAGACAAGCCCAGAAGATGTAAAAACAGTGTATCTATAGAATATAATATAAATTTTAAAATCCTATAAAATGTAAAAGTAATGCTAGTTTTGGTGACAGTTGGGAGGTTCAAGGTGAAGGGGAAAAGATGAAGGAAGTTTACATAATTGTCATTCTCTTAAACATTGTAAATTTAAGAGCTACTCTAAAGCTGAGGATGAAGAAATATGGATCTAGCATAGCAATGAAAATTATATAAGATACCAATAAAAGATTTACTATTACTGAATAAGTGAGGACAGAGACATTTAGCTGTTCACCAAAATCTATGCTTCCCCTTCCACAGAGTTATCTTGGGGAAGCAGCTTTCAGGCTAGGACTATATCTCCTTGCTCGTGTCTTCTGCCTCTTGGTGTGGCTGTACCACTAGCACTTGCCAGTGTCATGAGATCATAAGTAATGTGTATGTTCCTTCCAGGCCAAGGGTTTTGAGAACTGAGTGTGGCTTTTTCACACTCTTTTTCCTTTCTCCTGGCTACATGCAGAGGACAGTGAAGATCTCTGGGATGATAGAACCACAAGACTGAAGGGACGCCACACAAATGGAGGGAAACTGCCTCACACTGGAATGTTGTAGCAAAAAATGTTAACTTCTAATTTACCATGCCATTGAATAAAATAATAATAATAAAATAGGAGTAGAAAAAGTTAAGTGAAAAACTAAATGAGCTAAAATATTTCATCATTCCTAATGGAAAGTCATAAGGTATTGTCAAAAGTTGATAAATCCAGTAACGGAGGCATAAATACATAGGGTAGAATTTTGATGGCAGTCACCAGAAAAAAAAAAAAGAAGATTAAAAGTGGACACCTCTGGAGAGCAGCAGGACTGAAGACTGAAAATGTGGCAGGAGAAAAAGGAGGATTTTTTTTTTAACATCTTTATTGGAGTATAATTGCTTTACAATGGTGTGTTAGTTTCTGCTTTATAACAAAGTGAATCAGTTATATATACACATATGTTCCCATATCTCTTCCCTCTTGCGTCTCCCTCCCTCCCACCCTCCCTATCCCACCCCTCTAGTTGGTCACAAAGCACCGAGCTGATCTCCCTGTGCTATGCGGCTGCTTCCCACTAGCTATCTACCTTACTGTTTGGTAGTGTATATACGTCCATGCCTCTCTCTCGCTTTGTCACAGCTTACCCTTCCCCCTCCCTGTATCCTCAAGTCCATTCTCTAGTAGGTCTGTGTCTTTATTCCCATCTTGCCCCTAGGTTCTTCATGACCTTTTTTTTTTTTCTTAGATTCCATATATATATGTGTTAGCATACGGTATTTGTTTTTCTCTTTCTGACTTACTTCACTCTGTATGACAGAATCTAGGTCCATCCACCTCACTACAAATAACTCAATTTCGTTTCTTTTTATGGCTGAGTAATATTCCATTGTATGTATGTGCCACATCTTCTTTATCCATTCATCTGTTGATGGACACTTAGGTTGCTTCCATGTCCTGGCTATTGTAAATAAAGGAGGACTTTTATTGTTTTGTGTCCAACTACACCTCTGTCATTTACTACATGTGTAATTTAGAAAAATTATTTAATCTCTATTATAGTTTTCTTTTGTATAATATGGAAAATATAGTAACTACCTCATAGCTCTCCAAAATATATTATGTTCTAAGCACATACAGAATAAAATAAACTCAGTCAGGTTAGAAAAAGATATATTTCAAAAGTCTAAGCCACAGTAATGGTCCATATGATGAATCACATTTTATAGCTGTATAATATGCATGTATTATAGATACATATGTACAAATCTATGTGTAATCATAAAAAGTCATTTATATTCATATACCTCTATATACTTGTCACTGTACTTTAATAATCTTACTCTATTTCCAAAGGTGCTTTGTATAAGTAGAGTTCTTTTAATTTCTATTTTACCAAAAAAAATCATTGAATCTTAAAGGGGAGGCTTGTTACTTATCTTAAAGTCATGTTATTATTAGTTATATTATTAATTAATAATAGTAGAAACGATATTGGAATCATGATTTCTTGACTCTTAATTCAGCACTTTTTCCATAATGTTTGTACTCTACTATTAGTAGTAGTAGTTATGATTTTAGTTTGGTTTTGTCTGAAAGGTAAATGTCACTATGACATAATTGAAACCATGAAAATGGAGGAGACTGCCCAGGGAGAATGTATTACATGCAAAAAGAAGGAAGGCTTGAGTGATGATTCTCAGGAAGACCAACATTTAAGGGAAAGGTAGACAGCATACAAATGGAGAAGAAATAACCAAATAAATAGGAAGCAAACCAGAAGAGTGAGTGCAATGTCACAGAAGACAAAGGATGGTAATATTTCATTAAAAAAATTAAGTGGGGCTTCCCTGGTGGCGCAGTGGTTGAGGGTCCGCCTGACGATGCAGGGGACACGGGTTTGTGCCCCGGTCTGGGAGGATCCCACATGCCGCGGAGCGGCTGGGCCCGTGAGCCATGGCCTCTGAGCCTGCGCGTCCGGAGCCTGTGCTCCGCAACGGGAGAGACCACAACAGTGAGAGGCCCGCGTACCGGAAAAATAAATAAATAAATAAATAAAGTGGTCTAAAGGGTTCAATTATGTTAAAAGAAAATGTACATTGGATTTAAGAATAAAGAAGTCATTGCTGTTTTGGGTAAGACAAATTTCAATGGGGTGGCAGGAGCAGAATGTAGACTGTAGTAATTTGAGGGGGAGGTGGTTTGGAGAATCATTGTTGATAAGAATTTTATCTGTGAAGAAAGGAGAATGTTGGGGAAGTTGGTAGAGGAGAGTGCAGGGTCGTGGAGAGATTTGTTTTTGTGTTTTGTTTTAAGATGATAGAAACTTAACCCAACCAATAAAGAGGAAAACGTTGAAGATACAGGAAAGAAAAATAACATTCGGTAGACTGAGGAGTGTGAGTGAAGGGGCATCCAGAATATAGCTGTCAGAGTACACCTTATACAGAAGGGGGAGATCATTTCCATAAGCAGGAGGGAGAGAAGAAAGGATGGTATAGATGTAAGTAAATGTGTAGATCTGGTGGGGAAGGAAGTTTGCATAAGATGACTTTTATTAATTTTGAGAAATAATAGAAGATGTATAAAGGAATTTGATGGAAACCACCCAAAATGGAAAAGATGACTGAATTGGGAAACCTAGAAGGATTCTTAGGCGGTATCAAGAATCAATCTATAGTAGGAGAATATGAATTCACAGAGCCATTAAGGTTCGTAGTTTTATGGTTTTCTCCTGTAGCAATAAGCAAATGAGTAGCTGGTATAGGATCAAAATCTTCTAGAAAAAGCACAAACTGACTACCTATTGACATGTGAAAATGCATGTTAAATTCAGGTAAATTGGAAGGCTTTCAAAAATGTCTCTATAGCTCTGATAATCAAAGTTCACCCAAATATCTAAGAAGCAGGTTTACTCATGTCAGACATGCTCCAAGCTATCAGAAATTCATTTATATAACCATTCTGAAAAACTAAACTGGAAACTTAAACCTGTAATTACTACACTGGTTCCAGAATCATGAAAACCTATGAAAAGAAAAATTTTCTTTTCTTCATGATATGTTATGGATTTTGTAAGTACCCTAATAAAATTCTGACAACACAGTTTGCATTGTGAGTAGGGAAATTGCTGAGGCAATGGGTTGCGCAGATTAACTGGTTCCACACCTTAATGCTTTAGATTTTTCAGATTCTTTACATATGCTAGAACTTTAAAAATTTTTTGACCTAAAACAAACACAAAAGTGGTTTTCAAAATTTAACATAGCATTTAACACTACTTTTAGCATTTTCAAGGTTTAACACACTTGACTGCTCCCTCCTTGTACCTCATCCTTCACTTACCTTCCAAGATAATAATCTCTCCTGAATTTCCACCTTACCTGGCTGCTACCTTACCTTTCCTTCCTGTTTGACTTCACTGTCTTTCTGTCCTCTAAATTCTGAGACTCTATGTTTACTCCCTAGATGCACTCATCCAACTCATGTCTATAAATACCATCTATTGTTGATTACTCCTCAATTTATGCCTTAGCCTAGATTTCTCTTTGGAACTCTAGATTCATATGTCCACTTGACATGTCTACCATATATCTACTTGACATCTCTGTGCATATATCTAATAGTCATCTCAAATTTAACTTGTCCAAAAACTAGCTTTTGATTCCTCCCTTCTACCACCACCAATCTCAAATCAGCTCTAACCACATTTCCCCATCTCAGTAAATGGCAACTCCATTCTCCCAAGTTTGTTAGGCCAAAGATGTTTGAGATCCAGGACTCTCCCACCCTTATCTCATCAAGCAGCACATCCTGTTAAATGGGTCCAACAAAACAGATTTTAAATTCATCTGCCACTGATTCATCCTCCACCTCCACTGATATCACCCAAGCTCAAGGCTAGGAGGTTATTTCCAGTGTTTGCTCTTACATATAAAGCTATAATCAAACATTCTTGTACAAGTCTCTGTCTACATATGTTGTTGTTTCTCGATGGTAGGTAACTAGTAGGGTAAATACATTATGCTTTGTCATAAATTATGGGTGTTTTATTTTAATAGATATGGAGTGATTGCCCTTTAGAAGGTTTGTACAAATTTGCACATCCTCCTGGGGAACATAAGAAGAAGGTAATGTTGATATGTTTGATCTGATTCTTTCTCCCCCTAAATTGAAAGCTATGTCTGATTCATCTCTGTATCCAACACAGAACTGATATTGAATCTTTCCCAGAGATAGCGCAGCAACCCTACAGCTAGGCATTCAGATATCCTGGAGTTTTGTGCTGGCCCTTTATCTAACTAGCCAGTCATTATAGAGCCAATATCTTCACTGCTTCATACCGTATATTCTCTTCACCTGTAAGATGACGAGGTTGGACTAGATGGTCTAAAATTTTTTTCCAACTCCTCATTCTAAGATTTAAATCTTACATAAGAAATGTTTTTAGACCAACTGGTGCTTCACCACATGTTAGCCAACAGTTATTTGTCTGCATCCCTTTATGACTATCCTTTCTTCTCCTCTTTCATTTAATGGAAAATGCTACTTAAAAGCAAAAAGAAGGATATCATTTAAATAAGTATGGGTCATAAAACATATTTCTTTAAAATAAAGAAAAGCTGAAACTCTGAAGAAGACATAGAGAAAATCTCATCTAATTTCTTCATGCTACTGATATGGTAACTGTGAGCCAAAAGGAGGAATGTGAAGTGTCAGAGATGACACCCCTGAGGTTCCAGAGCCCCGAGAGAACCCAGCAGATTTACTCTGTGCATCCACTGCTTATTTCATTATCTTATATTTTGTGTAATATATTTGTAGACAGCAGAGTTTCTAAAGGATTTTGGAAGCAAAGAGTAGCCTATCTGGAGTTGCTCTTCTGTTTGCTTTATTACATTGACTACTCCTGCTAAGTAAAACCTAACCTGTTTATTTCCCTCATATTGTTTCTTGCTAGTTCTCTGGTGTACTCTTGGTTAGAGATGTGGTTAGTTTAGCAGCAGCCTGGCTGTCTATAATTCGGCTGCCAGGAGAGGATTTGTAGCAACCTATTTGAAGAGAGTCTAGTTCCTTCTTCTCTAAAATCAGGAAGGAACATGACTTCCTGGCAGGAGAATTAACTCAGGTGTCGGCGGCAAGCTGCAGCCTGATGTGCTCTGAGCCCATCTGGAGCTCTATGTCTTGGAGAAAAAGGCTTCAATACAGAATTGGGGAGTGCTTAGGATGGGATTCATCATGTTGCTCTCCACTTCATTCCTGACCAGAGGCACATTTGGTCATGTGAGCTTGGAAGTTCTAATGAAAATGTTTTTCAGTTTAAAAAAAGAGTAATATTAACAGTTGTCATTCACTTTGCTCTTACTGGGTAGAAGGCAACTCTAATAATAATAAATTAAATTTATTATTTCTTCTAATTAGCACAAATCTTATCAGTACACTGCTTCTATACCCCCATGGTAGTAGAAAATTGAAAGAAATCTAGGTGTTTACATTTTAAGAGAAATAGCTAGATAATATGTGGTAGACACATTCCATAGGAGAAAAAATGAACTAGACACTCACATAGCACCATCCAGAGATCTTAAAAATAAGATATGAGTAAAACAAAACTAAATAAGAGAATAAGATTTATAGCAGAGTACCACCTATGTAAAATAAAAACTATAATTACAAACACTGTATCCAAAGATACATGCATATTGAAAGACACATACAAACACGTTAGAGTGGATGTCTAAAAGGAGAAATGGCTGAAGTGGGGAGAGGAATTTAAAGTAACAAAATAATAATTAAGAGAAAAGCCTTATTTATAAGGAATGATAATGATAGTTTACAATGAAGTCTCTGCAAGTTCAAAAAGATTTTTTTTTTTTTTTTTTTTCCGGTACGTGGGCCTCTCACTGTTGTGGCCTCTCCCGTTGCGGAGCACAGGCTCCGGATACGCAGGCTCAGCAGCCATGGCTCACGGGCCTAGCCGCTCCGTGGCATGTGGGATCTTCCCGGACCAGGGCACGAACCCGTGTCCCCTGCATCGGCAGGCGGACTGTCAACCACTGCACCACCAGGGAAGCCCTCGAAAAGATTTTTAAATGCCATGGATCATAATTAAAATAATACATGTGGAGAAGTGTGGAGCACAGCTATAGCAGTACATAGAAGAACATTTATAGCCTTAAATTTCATGGTAGAAAATAACTTTCAAAATTAATAATATTTAACTCAAGAAGTTAAAAAATGAACAGCAGGGCTTCCCTGGTGGCACAGTGGTTGAGAGTCTGCCTGCCGATGCAGGGGACACGGGTTCGTGCCCCGGTCCGGGAAGGTCCCACATGCCGCGGAACGGCTGGGTCCATGAGCCATGGTCACTGAGCCTGCGCGTCCGGAGCCTGCACGTCCAGAGCCTCTGCTCCGCAACGGGAGAGGCCACAACAGTGAGAGGCCCTAGTACACGCAAAAAAAAAAAAAAAAAAATGAACAACAAAGTAAACCAAAAAATTGAAAAAGGAATAAAAATGATCAGCATAAATTAATGAGAGTACAAAGATATGCTAGAGAATGTAAACAAAGCCGAAAGTGAGTTCTTTGATTAGGACTAATAAAATTGACAGATTTTCTACTCTATGGACCAAGAAAAATTTTAAAAGAAAAAAGGCACAAATAAACAATGATAGAAATGAAAATGGAATGTAACTACAGATTCAGCAGATTTTTAAAAATAATTAGGGACAATATGAAAATATTCTGCATGTTCTTTTCCTCCATGCCAGGCCCACAGCCCTTTTTCCTTTGTTCTAGCTACTGTAGGATTGCAATTTCCAAAAAACCATCAGCACAGAGGCTTTGCTGAGGGCTCCGATGTTTAGAGAAATTAGGCTAAAGCAAAGAGCAACGTAGAATTTTGGAGGGACATACAAGTTGATTCAACTGTCTATTTTGTTTGAATATTTAGTTAAATACTTAGTATAAAGAACAAAATATTTCAAATTAACAAGGCTAGGTGATGAGTACACCAGTACACAAGTGTTAATTATATTATTTTATTTATTCGTAGGACTTAAAAAAGTGCCTAAATGTGATTTTTAAAAAGTAAGCTTTCTCTACTAGGAATGTTTCTCATTTTTTAATTGATTATGCATTAGATGTTTCCTTCCCTGTGGTTATGTCCTCTGAAGTTTCCTTTCTCTCTGCAAAGACAATTAAATTAAATTCTTTCATATCTCACATACTTATTGTTCTGAATATATCCTTTTATCCCCCAACTCAGATTTCTTTTTGATGACTCTGCATTTGGAAACAAGTACTGCTGTATCTTGAGGAGATATCATGCAGTACTTCTGTGCTGTGCCATCCAGTGGCCCTTCAGACTGAAGGACTTCTTTCCCAAGCTTCTAGTAATGTTGTTGAATAAACAACATTACTAGAAGCCTTCAGCCCTTTTTGGAGATGGTTTCTCTGAGGACAGTTGCCTTGCCCAAGTTCAAGTCCCCTTCTGGGGGCAGACCATACTCAATGACTTATCGACACATGAGTATGAAGGCTCAGCCCCCTTACTACAACTCAGACAATTCTAATGGGCCATTCCAACATCACCTGATGTTGCAAGGTCGTCTGAGGCATTATTGTGACTTCACTCCAACCCAGCTTCTCCCCTCTTGCCAATCCTGCTTCATTCTTCACAAATGGTGACTGCAAGAGCATACACTTCTTCCTTGTTAATTTATATTATGCAGTCTACCTCCCATGAAAGCCACTATGACAAGGGGCAGTGTAGCACGTTGGAAAGGGAACAGATATTGAAATCAGATGTGCTTATTTTAATCCTAGCCCTACACCATTTCTTCAACTTGAACTGCCTGAGTCTTAATATCTTCATGTGTAATATGAGGATAATACTTCCCTCATAGAATTTTTTGAGAATGTTTTTAAGTTCTGAATAGCTATAACAGTGTTGATGTTGCTATTATTAAAATCAGGTAATATCACAGAGTTCAGCAAGAGCAATAATTCTCCCAACGTTCCTTCTTTTTCCTCCCTTCCTCCTTCCCTCCCTTCCTCCCCCCACTTCTTTCCTTCCTTCACTGAAATCATATGTAGGACCCTAATACTTAACTTTTAAAGTACATCTGCAGAGCTCTAGGATTCCTTAGAACTCAGTATTAAAGCCACCAACCTAGAAGCACTCTAAGGTACTGGATCTGGTATTTCCAAAAGAACAAACTAATCATGACAATGTGGTATGTCAGAAGCCAGATATTAGTGGCATTAGGCTTCTGATAGATCTCTCCACAACCACTACCCTGAGAAAGTAAACACATATCCTTATCAGAATAATATGAACCTGTTGAAACTTCTATATGGATTTCGGTATATTCCTTAGCTCACCATTGTTAAACTTCATTTTTGAGAGGAAAGTATGAATCACTTCTTTGGCGTGAATCATTACTTTCACTTTTCTTAGTTAACTAAATGTTTCTTTGGGCTCCACTATGAACAGATAGTAGTTAGCTTTATTTTTTAACTTAAAAAAATTTTAAAAATACTGAAAGATTACAGTTCTTTATAAGATTTAAGGCTTATTTATTGAGTACCTGTCAACTTCTTTACCGGCGATACTTACTTGGCCTTAAAACAGTCCTTTTAGATTTATTAGCCCATTTCAGAAATGCAGAAAGTATGACTCAGTAAGGTCAAGTAACTTTCCCAAGGTCACAGAGTTAAGGAAGAAAGAGGTAGGATTTGAACTCATATCTGTTGACACCAAGATTTATACCACCTTCACTGTGCCTCTCTCCTTCATAAATTAAATATTTGCTAGTATCCACATGAATTAAGAAAAAAATGATTTAAATTCTCAAACAAAATCTTAATAATGCTGGATTATTATGGCTGAATTATGGTTGAAGATTAAATCTAGTTGTGACTGTTACTTTGTTATTTTTTACAATATAAGGACTGTGATAGTTGCTTAAAATTGAAAACATTTTGTGTGGTATTATATTACACAATGTTTTTTTCTATGTGTAGTACTGTGTAAATTAATGTTTGTAAAGTTTGGGTGTTTTTTGTGTGTGCACCTATGAGAACTGCCAAGTAATTCGGACATATTGCTCAACCTCCCAGTTGTGATGATGAGCTGCCAGGTATAGTAAGAACATTTATACCATCTCTTATGTTTTATATGATATGACCTTTAAATGGTAAATTCCTACGAAGTCACTGTTTCTAGATGTGTTGGAATAGCTGGTACTATACTTAACCCTTTCATCATAAACAACTCTAAAACTGGGCAAAATATATGTGGCAACTCTTTTTAGACCATGCAGGACTGTGATCCTTAATAAAAGTGTAACATAAAAGGTAAGCCCCGCATTCCTTCAGCTTTCTACCTGCGGGTACTTTCCAGACCAGAGTTCAGGGAGGTAGAAGCTAAACTGGAAGGTGATGGTGCCATTTAGCAGAGGTGGTAAAGGTTGGAATTCAGTCCAGCTGAAATAGAGTGGTGTCTCCAAAAAGGGAATTCTTAAGAAACAAATCCCAAAAGTCTTTGAATTTTTGCTTTCTGGCCTTTTGCCGTAAGCTGAGCTATGTATGCACACAAGACTCCATAGAATCTAGCAGAAGGTGGCTGATGATGGGCAGAGAGATGAAAGTAAATGCCAGTAGTCATACAATGCTGGTAAACGTTGAATATTTCAATCAATCAGAGCAGAGAGACCTCACTGAGTTTACTGAGCATTCAGGTAAGACCTATATTAATCTGCTTGGGCTACCATAACAAAATACCACAGCTGGATGGCTTAACCAACACAAATTTGCTTTCTCACAGCTCTGGAGGCTGGAAATCCAAGCTCAGTGTGCCTGCAGGATTGGTTTCTGGTGAAACCACTCTTTCCAACTTAGAGATAGCTAACTTCTTGTTGTGTCTTCACAAAACCACTCCTCTATATGCACACAACCCTAGTGTCTCTTCCACTTCTTATAAGGACACTAGTCCTATTAGATTAGGGCCTCACCTTTATGACCTCATTTAACCTTATTTACATCCTTAAAGTCTCTATCCCCAAATATAGGCACATTAGAGGTTGGGCTTCAACATATAAATTTTGGGGAGGGCACAATTCAGTCCATGACATGACCCCCAAATAGTTGTGCTGTAAGACAAAGGGCTGCATACCCAAAACTAAACTTGATAAAAGCAGGATGACCAGCCAATAATTTTACCACTTTCCAGATCTTGATGGAAGAAATCAATCTAGATTCCCTACCTACCTCACAGTATCTGTAATAAGATATAAAATTACTATATATGCAAAATACTAGTAAAATAATGTTGGAATTAGCATACAGAAATTTCAAACAAGTATATTAATGTCTTCAATAATTTAAAGGAAAATATAGACAAAATGCATTAAATATGGAATCCTAATAGAGAAATTCAAACAATAAAAAAGAACTAAATAAAAATTCTAGAAATAAAAAATGTAATATCTAAAATGAAAAGTTCACTGGATGGACTTAAAATAAGATTATTATTTAAGATCTTAAAATAAGATTATAAACGTAAGGATCAGTGAACCTTAAGATAGGTCAGTAGATAAAGAGCAAAGAGAAAAAAGGACAGGTCACTAGAGCCCTAGTGACCTGTGGGACAATATCAAACAATTTATAGAGGTGTAATTTTAATTTCATAAAAAGAAGATGTAGAGAATAAGGCCAAAAATATTGGATAAATAATGGCTGCAAAGTTTTCAAATATGTTGACAAATACCAATTTAAAAATCCAAGAAACTCAGCAAATCCCAGCAAGTATAAATACATAGAAAATCACACCTATGGTCATCATAGACAAACTACTGAAAATCATAGGTAAAGAGAAAATCTTAAAAGAAGCCAGAGAAAAAAGAAACATTTCATGTTACAGCAGTAATGGAGGAAATAAAACAAAAAATAAAATGTTTAAAGTACCATTTCAAAGTACCATTTAGAGAAGCTTCTATCTCTCTAAATTCTGGTCTGAAAAGTATCCTTAGAAAACTGGATCACATATCAAGCTAGGCTTGTGTGATTCTCCTTTCAAGGATCACAGTCTTGTACTATCTGAAAACCTAAAATACTTAGGAATTAATTTAAGAACAATGACAACAAAATTCAACTCTACTACACTGAAAATTACAAAACATTATGGAGATAAATGAAAGTGGTCCTAAATAAGTGGAAAGATATACCATGTCCATAGAAAGGAAGACTCAAATTTATTAAGATGTCAATTCTTCAAAATTTAGCAATCAACTGAACACAATCCCAATTGAAATCTCATCAATCAGGTTTTTTGTGGAAGCTGTTTTAAAATGTATATGGAAATGCATAAGAACTAGACTAGTCAAATCGATCTTGCAAAAGACTAAGAAATTTTGAGGACTCAATATCTAAAACCAAGAGTTACTGTGAAGTTTCAGTAATCAAGATAGTGTGATTTTGGCATAAGAATAGGAAATGAGATCAATGGAACAGAGTTCAGAATCCAGATATATAGAGTTAGTTGACTTTTGACAGAGATGCCAATGCAATTCAAAGCAGAAAGGAAATCCTTTCAGCACATTATGCTGGAGAAACTGGATAAGTTCATTAAAATTATTTTAAAAATTCATCTTGACCTCTTCCTCATACCATATATAAAATTTTATTTTGGAAGCATCATAGACCTAAATGTAAAAACCAAAAGTGTAGAACTTCCAGGAAAAATAAGAGAATGTTTTCACAACTTTGCAGTGGTCAAAAAGCAGTAAAGATAAAAGATAAATAGATACAATTGGACTTCTTCAATTAAGAAAATATTCCTCATCAAAAGATACTCCTAAGCCAATGAAAAATCCTGGCAGAAAGCACTCAGTACATATATTTGGTGAAGGTCTTATATCCAAACTATATAAACATCTGATACAACATAAAAACAACAAGACAACAGCTCAGTTTAAAAATGAACAGAAGTCGGGCTTCCCTGGTGGCGCAGTGATTGAGAGTCCGCCTGCCAATGCAGGGGACAGCGGTTCGTGCCCCGGTCCGGGAGGATCCCACATGCCGCGGAACGGCTGGGCCCGTGAGCCATGGCCACTGAGCCTGTGCGTCCAGAGCCTTGCTCCACAACGGGAGAGGCCACAACAGCGAGAGGCCCCCATACCGCAAAAAAAAAAAAAAAAAAAAAAAAAAGAACAGAAGTCTTAGATGATACTCCATAAAATGTGATATTTGAAAAACCAGTAAATACTTGAAAAGGTTCTCAGTAGTCATCAGGGATATGAAAATTAGAACCACAATGAGACACCACTGCACACTCACTAGAATGGCTTTTATTAAAACAAAAACAAAAAAACCAAAACCTTTACCAAACCAAATTTGGTAAGGATATGGAGAATGAATAAACTAATTGTAGAATACTTGTTATAATGGAATATTCTTCAGCAATAAAAAGATTGAACTACTCATACACACAACATGGAAGAATGACAAAAATGTTATGTTGAGGGAAACAAGCAGACACAAAAGAGGACAAACTGAATGGTTCAATTTATATAATGCTTGTGAACAAGTAAAACCTCTGGTGGTAGAATACATTGGTTGCTATTGCAGTAAGTTGGGGAACTTGACTAGAAGAGGGCATGAAGGAAATGTCCAGAGTGCAGGAAATGTTCTGTACCTTGACTGGGATGTTGGTTCCTTGGGTGCATATATTTGTTAAAACTCATTGAACTGTATAATTATGATCTGTGCATTTCACTATATGTAAATTTTATCTCAGTTAGAATATAATAACAGGGGTTCTTGCTCACCTCAAAGATTTGAGAGTATGAATACATAGGAGTGCTTGTTAATCTTATTGACATCATCAGTCCTGGAGGAATAATGTCATAAGATAGCTGTCTTCTCCAGTTACACTTTTCTAGTCACCAGACCAGTTATTGAACTGCTTCTACTCAGTTCAGTCAAATCATGAATGATTCCCAATGATCTCTATATTTTTCTTTTTACTACCCCTAGATTTTTCATGATACATAGCTTGATGGAGATAATACAACCATTATTATATGATTATATTTGATCTCAACTTGTAATTGCTTAACATATGCACATGCCAAGAACATCTTTTCTAGTCAGGATATATATTAATTCCATTGTTTTTATTAGATGCAGAGTATGTCACAGCTTGGATATATCAAAATTTATTTAACTCTTTCCTTATTGATGGTCATTTAATTTGTTGAATTTGTTACCATGGTTTGTTTTTTGATACTGAAACTAGTTTTGCAATGAACATTGTATTTGTTTTTATGAATTTAACTCTTGTTTCTATAGATTCCACACTTACTGCAACATTTTACTTACTTTCCATATTCTTAGTAATACCTATAACTCCATGAAGGCTGACACATGTCTGTAGTAAACTGTTGAATCCCTAGATATCAGCACAATACTTGGTGAATAGTAGGCGCTCACTAAGTGTTTTCTGAATTAACTAATAAATGAATGATATGTATTCATATATTTATTTGGTTGCAAGTCTTAAATAGCAGTTGACTCGCTAGGTAGTCCAGTACATTTAATTTCAGCCCTCTGAAATGAAAAACCTTTGAGGAAAGGCATGCCAGGTGTATAAAAAATTACTAAAAGGAAAACCTCAACTCAATATGATAAATTTATTTGTACAATAAAAAGTGAAAGGATAAATAACAATCAAAGATTAAGCAGAGAAACCTGAGAAAAAAACTATTATACCTAAATGAAAACTAAACTTAGACTTTGTTGACATATGATTTAAGTGAATTCCAATCACATTAAGGTGAGGAATTATTTACTTCAGCTCAATTCAGTTTTAAAGGGAAGTGCTTTGAATTCTTGAATAACAGGGTAGCTTGGGTAAACAAGGATGTTTCATTTTTGTTTTTTATTTAGTTTATTTATTTATTTTTGGCTGTGTTGGGTCTTCATTGCTGCGCACGGGCTTTCTCTAGTTGTGGTGAACCGGGGCTATCCTTTCTTGCGGTGTGCGGGCTTCTCATTGCAGTGGCTTCTCTTGTTGCAGAGCACGGGCTCTAGGTGCTCGGGCTTCAGTAGTTGCGGCTTGCAGGCTCTAGAGAGCAGGCTCAGTAGTTGTGGTGCATGGGCTTAGGTGCTCCGTGGCATGTGGAATCTTCCCGGACCAGAGCTTGAACCCGTGTCCCCTGCATTGGCAGGTGGATTCTTAACCAGTGCGCCACAAGGGAAGCCCCACAGGACGTTCCTTTGTTTTGTGTAGCTCAATCAGAAATGACAAGGAAGAAGTTAACTCCTGAAAAGAGACAAACCTGGTGTTGTCTTTGACTCAAGTTGCCTTTAGTACGAATCTCTACATACTTGTGAATGTATTTGCATTTCTCTGGAACTTTGCCATCGAGAGGTGTGTTTGTGTGTGTGCACACATATGACTGCTTCTACCATATCAAAACACTAGCAAAGTAGTGCAATTAATGTGTTGAATTAAACAGTCAATGAGCTGTAACTGGAGGTGGAGAGCTAAAAATGCTGACACTGAAGCTCCTAGAAAGAGAGGGCAGTAGAGACTCTATGTTGCTCTCTACTAAAGGAATCTTGAACAACTAAAATGAATAAACAGGAACAACCAGCTTGTGGGTGAAGATTTAAGACTCAGAATCCAAATCTATTGAATGCCAGTCAAGGGATGTGCTTTTAAATGTTAAATGATTGAGCTTTATGAATTAGAATTGCAATTTGAATCATATGCTGTACACCAGCATATACCTTTGTGCTCAACACACTTTAAAACAATAAAGGGCAACAGGGGCTAATTCTATGAGCTAAGAGTAGAGGGATGAATATTGATTTGCTTTCTGTTCCCTCATCTTTCTTAGGGAAAAAATTATTACCTGCCCTTTAGTGCATGACCATCTACTCCAGCCATAAATGTGGTCTCAAGGCCACTTAGGTAACTTTCCTAATGATCGTACTCCACGGAATATTGCTGATCTTAGAGTTATTTTGCTTAATGTTTTCTTCTGAATCTGGGGGCCACTTTTTATTTAAAATCTACTTTTCCTTAGATTTAATATAACATTGGCTCTCTTTATACCGGTACCAGTACATTAGTTTGCTAGGGCTTGCGACATTGAAGTACCACAGACTGGACAGCTTAAACAATACATTTTTTGCCTCACAATTCTGGGTCCTAGAAATCTGAGGTCAGGGTGTCAGCAGGGTTTGTTTCTTCTGAGACCTCTCTCCTTGGCTTGTACGTACATGGGTATCTTCTCCCTGTGTTTTCATGTGGTCTTTCCTCTGTGTATGCCTGTGTCCTAACCTCTTCTTTTCCAGGCACCAGTCAGGTAGGTCAGATTAGGGCCCAGGCATATGACATCATTTTAACTTAATTACCTCTTTCAGGACCCTATCTCCAAATACAGTCATGTTCTGAGGTATTGAGGACTTCAACGTATGAGTTTGGGGAGAACACAATTTAGCCCATAACAACCAGTACTTTATACCACCACCAGCACTGGTACATGCTGGTCTTTACTACAGTCTGGGTGAGGACTGGCTCACTGTGAACCATGTTGATAGTCTTCTTAGTGAAAAATTGGCCAAGTCCAGCCTCAGAGCGGATTATTTCTCTTGTTCCTTGCTTGCACTGTGGTTTGGGGTGGTGAGGGGCTTGAAGGGGAGATGATGCCAAAGTTGGACTCAGTTAAGGAGTGTCTCAGCCCATGCTTTTGCTCTATGACACAACTTCCTCTTATCTTTGATCTTGTGGTGCTTTTGGTAGTTTTTTAAGAGATGCCTGAGATTTGGTGCTCATTGGAAAGAAATCCAGATTTATTTTTCCTTTTAAAACATTTACCAAATAGATCTCTTACTTGTTCCATCTTTCTATATTTTGCCCAACTTTATAGCCCCCTGAATGCATGCAGGAGCATAGCTGTGACTTGAGTGATTTTGTTGACCACGGCAATTCTAAAGTCAGTTTTGGATACAGGCTTCAAGAGATACAGTATATCTGCTTATCACCAAGGAAGAAAAAGCTTAATCCATAAACTTTCTTTGTTTAATTTTGCCTTTTCTTCTTGTAACCATCAAAAGAGTGATGCAAAACACCCCTTTCTAAATGGAACTCCTTCTTGTCTGAAGTTGTTTTATTTAGTTAGCCATCAAACTCTGCCACACTATCCCTGAAGATAGTGTTCATTCTTAATAAAAATGCAAATGGAATTTTTCTTTGTAACTAAGGAGATAGTTCTGAAAGCAAAATTCTATATCATGTATAGATATACATATCTATATCTATACATATATATATACATGATCTATATCTATATCATGTAAGAGCTATAACATAGTGCCCATAAGCGCTACAGAACATTTTGAGAGATTAGCAGTGAATATCAATATACAGCAAGATTTTAGAGAGGATGTTTGATTTAAATATACCTCAGAGAGTTTGTTGCAACAAAGAGTTTCCCCCAAATAACCTAAAAATGCAATCTAATCCCAATTTTTAAAAAAATCCCAGGAGCTTTATTTTCTTGGTGGAAATTGATAGACTGATTCTAAATTCAATATGGAAATGAAAAGGACCTAGAATCCAAAAATATCTGAAAAAACAAGAAAAACTTGAGGACTTTAACAGATTTCAAGACTTACTATAAATTCACAGCAATTAAGACATGTTGATGCAGAAATAAACATAATACCAATGGAAATAAAGGGTCCAAAAGAAGATTTACACATATTCAGTGACCCGAGTTATAACAAAGATGCCATTCCAACTCAGTGGGAAAAGAGTTTTTTCAGTAATTGTGCTAGATCAATTGAATAGCATATAGAAAAAACTTAACCTGATTTTTATTTCATACCACACATGAAAATTAGTGATTGTCAGCTCAGGCTGCCATAATGAAAAACCACAAATTGTGTGGTTTAAATAACAGAAATTTATTTTCTCACAGTTCTGGAGGCTAGGAAGTCCAGGATCAAGGTTCTAGCATATATGGTAAGACCAGTGAGCATGGGCCCATAGCTGTACTTCTTTTGCTGTGAAGTGAGTTCCTTGACCAGAAACAATGCTATGTAAAAATTCTGTGATGGTGGATGAAGCATTCTGTAAGTCCATGGATGGTAGTTTGGGCAGAAGCATTGCCTGCAGGGAAGACAAATCCATATCCAGATGGAAGTGGTCTGATATAATAACCCTGCTACCAGGTAGCTGGCTGATCACCTAGAAGAATTGTGCCATATCAGTGTTGGTCTCTGCTGCTGGCAGATTGGGCACTCAGAGGTGGCCATAGCAGATCAGCCTTGGCAAATTGAAGTCCATTTTGCTGAGCCCATGCAAAACCTCCATCCCTGCCACCATGGTCACGTTGTTCATCAGTGCATTGAGAGATGACAGTGGTGGCTGAGGAGAGAGGCTGACTGGTATCCACAGAATGAGTCAGCCTATCTACTTGATTATTAATATATTCCTCTGCTGAGGTCATCCTTTGGTGAGCATTCACATAGGACACAAATATCTTCGCATTTTTTGACCATTCAGAGAGGTCTATACACATACCTCTTCCCCCAAATGCCTTGTCAACAATTTTCCAATTATGTTCCTTCCAAATCCCTGAATATCCAGCCATGAACTGGTATATAATCATACCTCTGGCCGTTATATCCAAGAAAACTACTTTATATATAAAGACACAGATAGATTAAAATTAAAGCTATGGAGAGAAGACCTACCATGATAACACTAATCAAAAGAAAGCTGGAGTATCTATATTAATTTCAGACAAGGCAGACTTCAGAGTAAGGAAAATTGTAAGTGATCAAGTGGAGCATTACATAATGATATAGGAGTCAATTTTCCAAGAAAACTTTAATGTGTATGTGCCTAACAATAGAGCATCAAAATATGTGAAGAAATAGATGAATTTATTAGTATAGTTAGAGACATCTAACTACAGAAGAGAAGATACATCCCTTTATTAATAATTTCAGGTCCTGTAGGCAGAAAATCAGAAGGAACATGGTTGAACTGATCAGCATCATCAATCAACTGGATCTGATTGACATTTATAGAATACTTCATAGAACAACAGCAGAATATACATTTTTCTCAAACTCACAAAGAAAGAATGTGTTCAGGACTTGGCACTTTCACTGCTGTGGTCCAGGTTCAATCCCTGGTCGGGGGAGTAAGATCTTGCAAGGCGGGCAGCACGGCCAAAATAATAATAATAATAATTATGTGATAAATTCTATGAATAGTGACACAAAAGAGAGACATTTAACTTCCTGAAGGCAGTGATATTTAACTTAATATCAAAAGCATAGATACGAGTTTATCCAGTGAAAGTGAGAAGAGGTGACCAGCAATAATCTGGACAAAGACATGCACAAAACTTAGGAGGCACATGGTGTGTTCAAAGAACTGAGAAGTTCTTTATATAGTTGGAGCATATAATTGAAAGTTGATTAGAGATTAAAATGGAAGTAAGCTAGGATTGAATCATAAAATGTTTTGTAAACTCTGATAAGAAGATTAAACTTCTTCCTAAGGACAATGAGAGGCCAATGAAGGATTTGAGCAAGAAGGAAACATGATTGTATTTCTATTCTAGGAAAGACATGCTGGCTGGAGTATGAAGGATGGACTAGAGTAATATAAGACCACAAGCAGGGAGGACACCAGTTTTTGTACTTTGGCAAATAGCTAATGAGAAATGGTGATGGTCTAACCAAGGGAAGTGAGAAAGATATAAAGAAGGGGACATATTATGGATAGAAGTCTCTGAATTTATTACTTCTGAATTAGTGAAGATAATTTCTTATTTTCTAGCATGAGCAAGTGACTGAATTTATAAGGCAATGAAGGAGGAGGAGTTTTGTGTAAGATGACAAAGATCTTGTTTTTCTCTTTCTTTTTATTGAAGTATAGTTGATATATGATATTATATAAGTTAAATGTGTACACTATAGTGATTCACAAATTTTAAATGTTATACTCCATGTATAGTTATTATAAAATGTTGGCTATATTCCTTGTGTTGTATGATATATCCTCATAGCTTATTTTATACATAGTAGTTCGCACCTCTTAATCCCCTACCTTTATATTGCCCCTCCTCTCTTCCCTCTCCCCACTGGTAACCACTAGTTTGTGCTCTATATCTATGACTGTTTCTTTTTTGTTGTATTCACTAGCTTGTTGTATTTTTTAGATTCCACATATAAGTGATATCACATAGTAGATATCTTTCTCTATCTGACTTATTTCACTTAGGATAATGCCCTCCGGGTCAATTCATGACATTGCAGATGGCAAAATTTCATTAGTTTTTATGGCTGAGTAGTATTCTATTGTGTATACATCCCACAGCTTCTTTATCCATTCATCTGTTGATGGACACATAGGTTGCTTCCATATCTTGTCAATTGTAAATAATGCTGCTATCAACATTGGGGTGCAGGTATCTTTTTGAATTAGTGTTTTCATTTTCTTTGGATCTGTACCCAGGAGTGGAATTGCTGGGTCATATGGTAGTTCTGTTTTTAGTTTTTTGAGAAACCTCCATGCTGTTTTCCACAGTGGCTGCACTGATTGACATTCCCACCAGTAGGGTATGAGGGTTCCCTTTTCTCCACATGCTTGCTAACATTTGTTATTTGTGTTCTTTTTGATGGTAACCGTTCTGACAGGTATAAGGTGACATCTCATTGTGCTCTTGATTTGCATTTCACTGATGATTAGCAATGTTGAGCATCTTTTCATGGGCCTGTTGGCCATCTGCATGCCCACTTTGGAAAAATGTCTGTTCAGGTCTTCTGCCCATTTTTTAATTGGATTTTTTTTTTATGTTGGGTTGTATGAGCCATTTACAAATGTTGGATAGTAACCCCTTATAGGTCAGATCATTTGCGAATATTTTCTCCCATTTAATAGGTTGTCTTTTTGTTTTATTGATGGTTTCTTTTGCTGTGTAAAAGCTTTTGAGTTTGATTAGGTCCCATTTGATTATTTTTGCTTTTATTTCCTTTGCTTTAGGAGACAGATCCAAAAAAATACTGCTATGATTTATGTCAAAGAGCACTGTGACTATGTCTATTCTAGGATTTTTATGATTCCCAGTCTTACATTTAGGTCTTTAACCCATTTTGAATTTATTTTTACATAATAGTGTAAGAGAATGTTCAATTTCATTCTTTTACATGTAGCTGTCTAGTTTTCCCACCACCACATATTGAAGAGACTATCTTTTCTCCATTGTATATTCTTACCTCCTTTGTTGTAGATTAATTGACCATAAGTGTGTGGGTTTATTTCTGGAATTTCTATCCTGTTGCATGGATCTATGTGTCTGCTTTTGTGCTGTACCATACGGTTTTGACTACTGTAGCTCTGTAGTGTACAACAGTCTGAAGTGAAATCAGGGAAAATGATTCTGCCAGCTCTGTTCTTCTTTCTCAAGATTGCTTTGGTAATTTGGAGTCTTTTGTTTCCATACAAATTTTAAAATTATTTGTTCTAGTTTTGTGAAAAATGCCCTTAGTATTTTGATAGGGATTGCATTGGGTAGTATGGCCATTTTCACAATATTAATTTTTCCAATCTAAGAACATGGTATATCTTTCCATCTGTTCGTGTCATCTTCAGTTTCTTTCATCAGTGTCTTATAGTTTTTGGAGTACAGGTTTTTACCTCCTTAGGTAGGTTTATTCCTAGGTATTTTATTCTTTTTGTTGCAGTGGTGAATGGGATTGTTTCCTTAACTTCTCTTTCTGATCTTTCATTGTTAGTGTATAGAAATGCAACATATTTCTGTATATTAATTTTGTATCCTGAAATTTTACTGAATTCATTGATGAGCTCTAGTAGTTTTCTGGTAGCATCTTTAGGATTTTCTATGTAATGTCATCATGTCATCTGCAAACAGTGACAGCTTTACTTCTTCCTTTCCAATTTGTATGCCTTTCATTTCCTTTTCTTACTGCTGTGGCTAGGACTTCCAATATGATGCTGAATAAAAGTCCTGAGAGTGGACATCTTTGTCTTGTTTCTGATCTTAGAGGAAATGCTTTCAACTATCCATTCTTCCTGATCTTAGAGGAAATGCTTTCAACTATACCATTGAGTATGATGTTAGCTGTGGGTTTGTCATATATGGCCTTCATTTTGTTGAGGTATGTTCCATCTGTGTCGACTTTCTGGAAAGTTTTTAATCATAAATGGATGTTCAATTTTGTCAAAAGATTCTGCTGCATCTATGCTTCATTTTGTGAATGTGGTGTATCACATTGATTGATTTGTGGATATTGAAAAATCCTTGTATTCCTGGGTAAATCCCAGTTGATCATGGTATATGATCCTTTTAATATGTTGTTGGAGTCAGTCTCCTAGTATTTTGTTGAGGATTTTTGCATCTATGTTCATCAGTGATATTGGTCTGTAGTTTTCTCTTTTTGGTATCAGGGTGATGATGGCCTAATAGAATGAGTTCAGAAGTGTTCCTTCCTCTGCAATTTTTTGTAATAGTTTCAGAAGGATAGGTGTTAACTCCTCTAAATGTTTGGTAGAATTCACCTATGAAGCCATCTGGTCCTGGAATTTTGTGTATTGGCAGTTTTTAAATTACTGATTCAATTTCAGTACTGGTAATTTCTCTGTTCATGTTTTCTATTTCTTCCTGGATCAGTTTTGGGAGATTGTACCTTTCTAAGAATTTGTCCATTTCTTACAGCTTGTCCATTTTATTGGCATATAGTTGCTCATAGTAGTCCCTTATGATCCTTTGTATTTCTGTGGTGTCAGTTGTTACTTCTCCTTTTTCATTTTTGATTTTATTGATTTGAGCCCTCTCCCTTTTTTTCTTCATGAGTCTGGCTAAAGGTTTTTCAATTCTGTTTATCTTTTCAAAAAAACCAGGTTTTAGTTTCACTGATCTTTTCTCTTGTACTTTTTGTCTCTATTTCATTTATTTCTCCTCTGATCTTTGCTCTTTATTTTCATCTACTCCATGTCTTGGGGTTAGTGCCAGACTACTGGCAAGCAGAGCTGTGTCCTGGAGTCTGGATGCAGGGCCCAGGGATCCCAGAGTTGGTGTCAGGTTGCTGGTGGTGGTGGGGAGGGGGAAGTTCCTGACATAGTTAGGTATGGTGTCTGGGGTGTCCTGAAGCTTGTGTTGGCCTACTGGTGGGAAGGGCTAGGGTCCAGCTGGTCTCAAGGCAGGTTGAACCCACAGGCTGTGGGATTGTGGTTTTGTGGTTTTTCTTCCCTCTGATGTCTGCCCCCTGGTGGGTGAGGCTGGTCCAGGGGCTACAGCAGGGTTCTGGAGGGTAGGGCTGAGGCCCAGGAAATTCTGGGGCTGGTGCTTGCCCACTGGTGGGTGGAGCTGTGTCCTGGGTCCTCTGGTGGGTTGGGCTCTGTCTAGAGGCAGCTGTGTACTCAGGAGTTCTATAGGCAGCCTGTCTGCTGATAGGTAGGGCTGCCTCCGCACCCATTTAGTAGCTGGGCCTGAGGCATCATAGCACTGATGCCCACAGGCTGTTGGGTGGGGCCAGGTCTTGGCTCTAAAGAGCTAGAGGGAGGATTTCAGAATGGCACCCAGGAGATTGGTTCAAGATGGCAGAGTAGAAGAATGTGCACTCACTCCCTCCTGTGAGAGCACCGAAATCACAGCTAACTACAGAACAGTCATCAGCAGGAAGACACTGGAACTCACCAAAAAAGATACCCCACATCCAAAGACAAAGAAGAAGCCATAGTGAGATGGTACAAAGGGCACAATCACAATAAAATCAAATCCCATAACCACTGGGTGGGTGACTCACAAACTGGAGAACAATTATACCACAGAAGTCCACCCACTGGACTGAAGGTTCTGAGCCCCACATCAGGCTTCCTAACCTGGGGGTATGGCAACAGGAGGACAAATTCCCAGAGAATCAGACTTTGAAGGCTAGTGGGATTTCATTGCATGACTTCAACAGGACTGGGGGAAACAGAGACTCCACTCTTGGAGGGCACACACAAAGTAGTGTGCACATCAGGACCTAAGGGGAAGGAGCAATGACCCCATAGGAGACTGAACCACACCTACCTGCTAGTGTTGGAGGGCCTCCTGCAGAGGTGGGGGGCAGCTGTGGCTCACTGTTGGGACAAGACCACTGGCAGCAGAAGTTCTGGGAAATACACCTTTGCATGAGCCCTCCCAGAGTCTGCCATTAGGCCCACCAAAGAGCCTGTAGGCACCAGTGCTGGGTCACAACAGGCCAAACAACCAACAGGGATGGAACCCAGCCCCACCCATCAGCAGACAAGCAGATTAAAGTTTTACTGAGCTCTGCCCACCAGAGCAACACGCAGCTCTACCCACCACCAGTCCCTCCCATCAGGAAGCTTGCACAAGCCTGTTAAATAGCTTCATCCACCAGAGGGCAGACAGCAGAAGTAAGAAGAACTACAAGCCTGCAGCCTGTGGAACGAAAACCACATTCACAGAAAGACAGAATGAAAAGGCAGAGGACTATGCACTAGATGAAGGAACAAGATAAAAACCCAGAAAAACAACTAAATGGAGTGGAGGTAGGCAACATTCCAGAAAAAGAATTCAGAATAATGATAGTGAAGATGATCCAGGACCTCGGAAAAAGAATGGAGGCAAAGATCAAGAAGATGCAAGAAATGTTTAACAAAATGTTTAACCTAGAAGAATTAAAGAACAAACAAACAGAGATGAACAATACAATAACTGAAATGAAAAATACACTAGAAGGAATCAATAGCAGAATAAATGAGACAGAAGAATGGATAAGTGACCTGGAAGACAGAATGGTGGAATTCACTGCCACTGAACAGAATAAAGAAAAAAGAACGAAAAGAAATGAAAACAGCCTAAGAGACCTCTGGGACAACATTAAATGCACCAACATTCACATTATAGAAATCCCAGAAGGAGAAGAGAGAGCAAAAGGACCCGAGAAAATATTTGAAGAGATTATAGTCGAAAATTTCCCTAACATGGGAAAGGAAATAGCCACCCAAGTCCAGGAAGCACAGAGAGTCTCAGGCAGGAAAACCCTAAGTAGAAACATGCTGAGAAACATGGTAATCAAACTGACAAAAATTAAAGACAAAGAAAAATTATTAACAGCAACAAAGGAAAAATGACAAATAACATATACAAGGGAAGTCCCATAACGTTAACAGCTGATTTCTCAGCAGAAACTCTACAAGCCAGAAGGGAGTGGTATGATATACTTAAAGTGATGAAAGGGAAGAACCTACAACCAAGATTACTCTACCCAGTGAGGATCTCATTCAGATTCGACAAAGGAATCAAAAGCTTTACAGACAAGCAAAAGCTAAGAGAATTCAGCACCACCAAACCAGCTCTACAAGGAATGCTAAAGGAACTTCTCTAAGTGGGAAACACAAGAGAAGAAAAGGACCCACAAAAACAAACCCAAAACAATTAAGAAAATGGTAATAGGAACATATATATTGATAATTACCTTAAATGTGAATTGATTAAAAGCTCCAACCAAAAGACACAGGCTTGCTGAATGGATACAAAAACAAGCCCCATATATATCCTGTCTACAAGAGACCCACCTCAGACATAGGGACGCATATAGACTGAAATTGAGGGGATGCAAATGGAAATCAAAAGAAAGCTGGAGTAGCAATACTCATATCAGATAAAATAGACTTTAAAATAAAGAATGTTACAAGACACAAGGAAGGACACTACATAATGATCAAGGCATCAATCCAAGAAGAAGATATAACAATTATAAATATATATGCACCCAACATAGGAGCATCTCAATACATAAGGCAAATGCTAACAGCTATAAAAGAGGAAATCGACAGTAACACAATAATAGTGGGGGACTTTAACACCTCACTTACACCAATGGACAGATCATCCAGACATAAAATTAATAAGGAAACAAAGATTTAAATGACACAATAGACCATATAGATTAAATTGATATTTATAGGATATTCCATCCAAAAACAGCAGATTACACTTTCTTCTCAAGTACACAAGGACCATTCTCCAGAAGAGATCACATCTTGGGTAACAAATCAAGCCTTGGTACATTTATGAAAATTGAAATCATATCAAACATCTTTTCCGACCACAACACTCTGAGATTAAAAATCGATTACAGGGGGCTTCCCTGGTGGCACAGTGGTTGAAAGTCCACCTGCCGATGCAGGGGACGTGGGTTTGTGCTCTGGTCTGGGAAGATCCCACATGCTGCAGAGCGGCTGGGCCTGTGAGCCACGGCCGCTGAGCCTGCGCGTCCGGAGCCTGTGCTTTGCAACGGGAGAGGCCACAACAGTGAGAGGCCCGCGTACTGCAAAAAAAAAAAAAAAAACAATTACAGGGGAAAAAATGTTAAAAACATAAACACATGGAGGCTAAACAATATGGTACTAAATAATCAAGAGATCACTGAAGAAATCAAAGAGGAAATCAAAATAATGAAAACATGATGATCCAAATCCTATGGGACACAGCAAATGCACTTCTAAGAGGGAAGTTTATAGCAATATAATCCTATCTAAGGAAACAAGAAACATCTCAAATAAACAATCTAACATTACACCTAAAGGAACTAGAGAAAGAAGAACAAACAAAACCCAAAGTTAGTAGAAGGAAAGAAATCATAAAGATCAGATCAGAAATAAATGAAAAAGAAATGAAGGAAACGATAGCAAAGATCAATAACACTAAAAGCTGGTTCTTTGAGAAGATAAACAAAATTGATAAACCTTTAGCCAGACTCATCGAGAAAAGAGGGAGAGGACTCAAATCAATAAAAGTAGAAATGAAAAAGGAGAAGTTACAGTGGACACTGCAGAAATACAAAGCATACTAAGAGACTACTACAAGCAACTCTATGCCAATAAAATGGACAACTGGAAGAAATGGACAAATTCTTAGAAAGGTATAACCTCCCAAGACTGAACCCTGAAGAAATAGAAAATATGAACAGAGCAATCACAAGTAATTAAATTGAAATTGTGATTAAAAATCTTCCAACAAACAAAAGTCCAGGACCAGATGGCTTCAAAGGTGAATTCTATCAAACATTTAGAGAAGAGTTAACACCCATCCTTCTCAAACTCTTCCAGAAAACTGCAGAGGAAGGAACAGTCCCTAACTCATTCTCCAAGGCCACCATCACCCTGATACCAAAACCAGACAAAGATACCAGAAAAAAAAGAAAATTACAGACGAATATCACTGATGAATATAGATGCAAAAATCCTCAACAAAATACTAGCAAACAGAATCCAACAACACATTAAAAGGATCATATACCTTGATCAAGTGGGATTTATCCCAAGGATGCAAGGATTCTTCAATATATGCAAATCAATCAATGTGATACACTGTATTAACAAACTGAAGAGTAAAAACCATATGCTCGTCTCAATAGATGCAGAAAAAGCTTTTGACAAAATTCAACACCCATTTATGGTAAAAACTCTCCAGAAAGTGGGCATAGAGGGAACCTACCTCAACATAATAAAGGCCATATATGACAAACCCACAGCCAACATCATTCCCAATTATGAAAACCTGAAAGCATTTCCTCTAAGATCAAGAACGAGACAAGGATGTCCACTCTCACCACTATTATTCAACATAGTTTTGGAAGTCCTAGCCATGGCAATCAGAGAAGAAAAAGAAATAAAAGGGATAAAATTGGAAAAGAAGAAATAAAACTGTCACTGTTTGCAGATGACATGATACTATACATAGAGAATCCTAAAGGTGCCACCAGAAAACTTCTAGAGCTAATCAATGAATTTGGTAAAGTTGCAGGATACAAAATGAATGCACAGAAATTTCTTTCATTCCTATACACTAGCAATGAAAAATCTGAAAGAGAAATTAAAGAAACACTCCCATTTACCACTGAAATAGAAAGAATAAAATACCTAGGAAAAAACCTACCTAAGGAGGTAAAACCCTGTACTCAGAAAATTATAAGACACTGATGAAAGAAATCAAAGATGACACAGATGGAGAGATATACCATGTTCTTGGATTGGAAGAATCAATATTGTGAAAATGACTCTACTACCCAAAGCAATCTACAGATTCAGTGCAATGCCTATCAAATTACCAATGGCATTATTTTTTTTACAGAGCTAGAACAAAAAATCTTAAAATATTTCTAGAGACACAAAAGACCCTGAATAGCAGAGCAATCTTGTGAAAGAAAAACAGAGCTGGAGGAATCAGACTCCATGACTTCAGACTATACCACAAAGCTACAGTAATCAAGACAATATGGTACTGGCACAAAACAGAAATATAGATCAATGGAACAGGATAGAAAGCCCAGAGATAAACCCAGGCACCTATGGTCAACTAATCTATGACAAAGGAGGCAGGGATATACAATGGAGAAAAGACAGTCTCTTCAATAAGTGGTGCTGGGAAAACTGGACAGCTACATGTAAAAGAATGAAATTAGAACACTCCCTAACACCACACACAAAAATAAACTCAAAATGGATTAAAGACCTAAATGTAAGACCAGGCACTATAAAACTCTTAGAGGAAAACATAGGAAGGATTCTCTTTGACATAAATCACAGCAAGATCTTTTTTGACCCACCTCCTAGAGTAACTGAAATAAAAACAAAAATAAACAAATGGGACCTAATGAAACTTAAAAGCTTTTGCACAGCAAAGGAAACTATAAACAAGAGAAAAAGACAACCCTTAGAATAGGAGAAAATATTTGCAAACAAGTCAATGGACAAAGGATTCATCTCCAAAATATATAAACAGCTAATGCAGCTCCATATTAAAAAAACAACCCAATCAAAAAATGGGCAGAAGACCTAAATAGACATTTCTCCAAAGAAGACATACAGATGGCTAAGAGGCACATGAAAATTTGTTCCACATCACTAATTATTAGAGAAATGCAAATCAAAACTACAATGAGGTATCACCTCATACCATTCAGAATGGCCAGCATCAAAAAATCTGCAAACAATAAATGCTAGAGAGGGTGTGGAGAAAAGGGAACCCTCTTGCACTGTTGGTTGGAATGTAAACTGATACAGCCACTATGGAGAACAGTATGGTGGTTCCTTAAAAAAGTAAAAATAGAACTACCATATGACCCAGCAATCCCACTACTGGGCATATACCCTAAGAAAACCATAATTCAAAATGAGTCATGTACCACAATGTTCACTGCAGTTCTATTTACAATAGCCAGGACATGGAAGCAACCTAAGTGTCCATCGACAGATGAATGGATAAAGAAGATGTGGCACATATATAAATGGAATATCACTCAGCCATAAAAAGAAAAGAAATTGAGTTATTTGTAGTGAGGTGGATGGACCTAGAGTCTGCCATACAGAGTGAAGTAAGTCAGAAAGAGAAAAACAAATACCATATGCTTAACACATTTATATGGAATCTAAAAAAAAAAAAAAGTTTCTGAAGAGTCTAGGAGCAGGATAGGAATAAAGACACAGATGTGGAGAGTGGACTTTAGGATATGGGGAGGGGAAAGGGTGGGCTTGGACGAGGTGAGTGAGAGTGGCATGGACATATATACAGTACCAAGTGTAGAATGGATGGTTAGTGGGAAGTAGCCACATGGAACAGGGAGATCAGTTCGGTGCTTTGTGACCACCTAGAGGGGTGGGATAGGGAGGGTGGAGGGAGACGCAAGAGGGAGGAGATATGGGGATATAGGTATATGTATAGCTGATTCACTTTGTTATAAAGCAGAAACTAACACACAATTGTAAAGCAATTATACTCCAATAAAGATGTTAAAAACAATAATTGCTCTGTGATTTCCAGTATCCATTATTATCTTATCGCAGTCTGCTATGACTTGTTATTATGATACTTAAAAAAAAAAACACTTATCTTAGAAAAATTTCATTAAACTCCCCCACTTTGTATTCTGTTTTCATTTTTTTACCTTCTCATATATGAACTCTACAATATAATATTATACTTTATTTAAATAATAACTTGTCTTTCAAAAACAACAGCCTGTTGCTGAAGATAAGTCCCTGTTGATGATAGTTGAGAGAGGAGAGCTCCCTTCTTTCACCCAGCCTTGACTTGTAGGATGGGGGCTCTCTTATTGACACAGAATCTTGAGAATACTGAGGATCTGATTCTCCTTTCCAATCGTGCAGTCATGTTTACATAACAGGAGAGGCAAGCCAAAATGACAGGCTACTTTCCCCACCAACACCAAGCACGTAGCTCCTATAGTGAGAGTGTCATTGAGAGAGAAGCTTGACATTTTCCCCACCCCCAAGCTCCAGATCCTTGGCTCAGAAATGTCCCTGAGTGGAGAAGCAGGTCATAAAATAGACAACTCCTAACATTTTCCCTAAGAAACTGACTTCATTTGCAACAGAACATGGAGAGGTTCAAACCTAAAGGAAGAACAGTGAAAGTTGTGATGAAAGGCAATGGAGAGGAGATTCAAAATACAGGATAAACTGTAGGCTGACTGGTTTTCAGGAGAGAACCAGGGACTGAGACAGCTCCATCTCCCACCCTGTTTAAATTTTGTCACAAATTATATCTTTACACTTTGTTGTCATTAACATAGGTTCATAATTACTAATTTATGCATTTGTCTTTTAAGTCATGTAGAAAATTTTAAAAGGAGTTAAAAACCAAAAAATATATATTAGTACTGGCTTTTAAATTTATCTATGTAGTCACCTTTGCCAATGTTCTTTATTTCCTCATATGGCTTTCAGTTATTGTCTAGTGTTCTTTCATTTCATACTGAAAACTTCCTTTAGCATTTCTTGTAAGTCTGGTCTACAAGCAAAGCAGTCTCAGTTTTTAAAATCTGGGGATGCCTTAATTTCTCTGCCATTTTTGAAGGATAGTTTTGCCTGATAGAATTCTTGCTTGACAGCTTTTTTTTTTTTTTTAAGAATTTTAAATATGTCATCTCACTGCCTGTTAGACTCCATGGTTTCTGATGAGAAATTCACTGTTAATCTCATTGAGAATCCCTTATACATGACCAGTCACTTGCTGCTTTCAACATTTCTGTTTGTCTTTGTCTTTCATTTGATTTTAATGTGTCATAGTGTTGATCTCTGCATTTATGCTGCTTGGAGTTTGCTGAGATTTTTTGTATGTGTAGATTCATATGTTTCCTCAAATTTGGGAGATTTTCAGCCATTATTTCTTCAAATATATACTTTTCCCCTTTTCTTTCTCTCTTCCTTCTAGTGCTTCCATAAAGCATATGTAGATTTGATTAATGGTGTCCGGCAAGTCCCTCAGATCTTGTTCCCTTTTCTTCATTTTTTTTCCTTCCTGGTCCTAAGACTGGATAATTTCAGTTGTCTTATTTTCAAGTTCACAGAGCCTTTGTACCTGCTCAAACCTGCTGTTGAATACCTCTGAAATATTTTTATTTTATTTTAGCTATTGTACTTTTTATATCCAGTCTCTATTTGGCTCCTTTTGTAAAATTTCTGTCTCTTTATTGATATTCTTATTTTGCTCATATATCACTTTTAAGATTTCCTTTAGTTCTTTGTCCATGGTTTCCTTCAGCATTTTGAGTATATTTACCACAGTTGATTTAAGTCTTTATCTAGTAAGTCTAATGTTTGGGCTTCCTCAGGGCCAGATCTGCCAACTTATTGATTTCCTTTGAATGGGCCATACTTCACTGTTTCTTTGTATGACTTGTGATGTTTTTTTGTTGTTGTTGTTCAAAATTAGGCATTTTGAATATTTGCTTGTGATAATGCTGGAAATCAAATTCTCTCTTTTCCCCAGGATTTTCTGTTGTTAATCACTGAAGGCTGAAGCCATCCAATTGTTTGGTGACACTTCCAAACTACTTGTGCAAAGACTATATTTCTTGTCATGTATGGACACTAGAGTCTGTTCATTATTTCATTTGTCAGTCAGTGACCTGACAGAAATTTCTTTACTGGAGCCAGGATGATGAAAATAAATACTACTCTCTCATTCTTTGAAGCTTGGCTCTGAGCTTGATTACTTCTTCATCACTATGCCAGGCTGCTTAGAACTTTGTGTTAGGCTTTATCTACTGGTTGAGTAGAGCCCAGGACATACAGGTCTGTCAGAGGTATAAGCCTATGGTTCTCTCAGGTCTTTTCTGATCATGTGTCTGGTTCTGAGTACTACTCCTACCTCAGTAAATGAGGTGGCCCTTCTGAGCATTTGCCTTTCCTTCTGCTCAGAATTCTTTCCAAAGATATTCATAAGGCTCACTCTCTTACTTCATCCTGGTCTCTGTTCATATATCTCTTCAGAGACGATTTCCTTAACACAGAAGTCCGCTCTGGTCAATCTCTATCACTTTACCCTGCTTTGCATTTCATGATAGTACTTATCACTTTTTAACATATTATATAACCATTCTTTATTGCCTTCTTCATCTACTTTAATGTAAACTTGATAAAAGCAAATAATTTTACTTTTTACTCACTGCTCTATCCCCAATGCCTAGAATAGTGTCCAATATGTAAGGATCCCTCAATAATTACTTATTAAATGAACAAATTAATAGTTGGAAAACATCACTAATTAATAAATTTAATTTCTCTCAATTATCCACATAACTTATTTATTTTTGCCAAGACATGGTAGAAAAACGAGAACTAAGAAGCTTTTTTTAAATTTTATTTTACTTAAAGAAGTTTTATGAAAATGAAATTCTTGAAAAATTGAGCTTCAATATTAGAAACTTTTTAAAATAAATAACTTAAATTGATACACATTTTCTGTTTTATATTTTCATGCAGTTTTATTATCTTTAATACAGTCAATTGTTCAAAATATAACAAGATTACTTCATGTTTACATCTTTGTAAGAATTTTTCCTATAACATAATATACACATATATACTTTATCACATTACATGTCATGAAGAGAATTGTTACATTCATAATCTGGGGTCATAACCACATGTCTGTCACATGTAATGTTTTATTTTTCTTTAATCCTACCTTAAACCAACTCTCTCTATGATTTTTTTAACTTATCCTTGTTCTAAGTACTAATACTTCTGAAATCACAACTTTGATTGTCAGCTATAGTTTTTAAATATACAATAAGTTAAGTATGTGATTATTAAAACCAAAACCTTGTCTATGTATGCTCAAATCAGGCCTAGTACCCTCAATGTAACAGCATTTGGAACAGAGTGATGGAAAATAGGGCAATGGATTATGGCATCAAATGAACATCAGTGCATCAGTGAAGGTCTCTGAGGCTTGATTTATTTTGAAAAATAAATTGAAAAATTAGAGGCTGAAATGGATGGTCTCTAAGTTCTTGTCCTTCTCACAGTCTTTCTTCTAAGAGTGATGACTAGATCTAGAAAGACTACTCAGGAAAGACCAAAGCTTGTTTCCTGGCACCCCAACTCATACATGAATAATAAATGGCTCCACTGGGCCTTTTCTGAACCCTTACATCCTAGACAATGAGAAAATAGGGGCTTTATTATGCAATTCCAACCATATCACATAAGTAATAGTACATTTGCACATGTAATATGAAACAAAAATACAAAGCAATTAATTACTGTTCCTACAGTATACCTCATTTCTCTGGAAATGTTCTTATACTCTTTGAGGGGGTTGAATTATCTGGATGAATATCTTTCATTTTTCCTTCCATGTAGGGACCACCTGATTTTCTTAAAATGTTCTCAACTAGAACTTTCCTGAGGACCATATCCAGATCAAGCAGCCAACAAAGAGCATTTCACATGCATCGGAAAATTTGCTAAATGCTCTCTGGACACAGACGCTCTTTCCAAGGCTTATGCTGTACTAGGGGAGACCTGGTCATCCACAAGAATCTCACAATCATTGCAAAGTTTTTCATAGAAAAAAATAGTATTGATACCACACATTTGTACACCCTTTCTATTTTATATGCTATGTAAACTGATTCACTATTTTATTTTTACAAATGTGAACTAATTTTCAGAATAATTCTTTGGGGAGGAGCAGCTATTATTAACTCCTTTTGTAATATAAGATTTATAAAAGAATACTGGAAGGTCCAAGATAACTTTGGGGAAACTTGGTTTTCATTGGTGTCCTTGTGCCCTATGGGCATAATTACCATTTATTTCTGGAAAAATGATAAAGTATGAAATGCAAAAATATATTGATAGGGAAAATAGGAGGAAACATTTGAAGTAAAATTGTCCTAGGCATTCTGGTTACCTGGTTATATGGCTGCAGTCTAGGAAAAGATGAGCAAGTGGAATTTGCAGCTTTCATCGATCCCTTAGTTTCCTGATCAATTAGTTGAGCCATTTTAGTTACCAGTTTTAGAAACTTAATTCAAACTACCTTATGCAAATAATAAGAATAGAGTAATTTATTGAATCACATAATAGAGAAACCCATGAGTAGAGCTGGTCAGACAGGTTAAGTTCAGGCATTCAAATATTATTTTCAGGATGGATTTTCTCTCTCTCTCTCTCTCTCTCTCTCACACACACAAACACACACACACACACGCATTCACTCACTTTCACATGTAGGCCATCTCCCCATAGTTGCCAATAGTAGCTGAAGATTACATAATCCTTTCATCTTTAACAAGGCCATCAGAAAAATAATTTATCTTTCCTAACACATAGATACATATATAGATAAAATTCCTGGAATTTTGTTGTTTGGATCAACAGAATCTGTGCAACACAGAACATAGTATAATCCCTTGAAAGAAGGAGATAGTGGGTATTATCTCTCTCCACCTCAACCACATGCACTGAAACTAGGTGAGGGAAACATCCTCCAAAAAACACCAGAAGAAGAGGGAAATGTGTGCTGTGAGGTAAGGTAAGATATGATAAAACAGCAAAATCTCCACTAGGCTTGTGTTCCGCCAGCCATTAAGGGTTAACATAATGTCCTCAAGCAGTTACAACTCCAAAGGGGGATCCCAAACCTCAGAAAGTGTTGAGTGGACCGTAGAAAATTACAGAGAATATAGCACTATGGTCTATAATTTAGGATTTTTATCTTCATACTTTTGAACTTTTTCCTCAAAAAGAGCAGTTTCATTCTGTAACTGTCCAGAGGACTCTGTGGGTCCTGCTGTGAGCTGCCCTAGAAATGGTGCTAAGAGAGCAGGGACCAGGTACCAAGAGAAGGACAAGGGAGGTTAGTGCCCCCAAAGATAGGATAGGCTGCTGCTGCCCTAGAGTTTCGATAATGGAACTCCCTGCAGTGGAAGTCATTTCAGAGAAGAGCCCTTGCAGATGGGAGCAGGTGTTGGGAGCCTGTGTCAGGAGCTACTGCCAAGAGCAATTGCCAAAGTTGCTGCTGGGAAGCCACTTTGGGAGCAGAAGGAAAAACTGTCAAAAATCTTAGCCACCTTTTCTTCCCCCCATCTAAACTGATGTTTAATTTTAAATCCTTCACTCAGGGGGGCAAACCCCACAACAACAACCAAACATTTCTTGACAGCCAGAGTATGTCTATTTCACAGGTGATCTACAGGTGCCATGTTGTGTGCACCTGGGGAATTACTACCTGCTTTTGGATAATAAGATACAAGATACTAGTAGCTGACATTTGATCTCAGAACTGCTAAACATTCTTTTGAAGAGTTGATTTTTTAAAGTTCTTCTTTATCTTTTATTTAGCCATATTTATCATACCACTGTAAGTAAACACAAGGGTCTAGCATGAGGGTAAGATCATTGTTCTTTCTAAATACGATGTATTTATATCAGTATCTAATTGATATGTAAACACAGATCTCAGAAGACTATATATTTCTATGTATTCCACTCCACAGTAAAGAATCAAATTCTTTCCCTTCATCACTCACTCAGTTAATATTTATGTACCCCCTCTCAGCAAAAGATGAAATAAAAATTTAAACTTCATATTTCTGATGTGATTGCCATCTAGTGGAGGAAAGAAGTATGTAAATGAATGTTTAGAAAATAACTGTAACAGGAATAGTTGCAAATTGTTGTCTGGAGAAGCTCAAGGGAAAAAGCTGCCTTTGCCCAAAGAACTTGGGTAAAGCTTTACTGAAGATGACACATTTCATCTGATCTAAATGAATGGAAGGGCTAGCAATTCTAACAGGAATGCAAACCTACTGCAGAACTGGGAATTGCATTTCATATTTCAAAGTGTCACCTAGGAAAAGAGGGTTGTGTATATTACAATTTAAATGAAGAAATAAGGTAACTGGGTCTCAGAAGTGTACAGGCTAAATGCCAGATGAATGTTTTGGAAAATATATTTAGTGGACTAAAGGAATATTTCAAATGCTTGATATGTACTTCATAAATATGTACAGTTTCCTCCCAAAGTTTGATATGATCTATTCCTAGATGATGTGAATTAAAATTAGCAAATAGAACTGATTTTATCTTTTACTGTTCTAGCCTCTGTTCCTTTTCACTCACTATAATTTTCCTAGCTTTCTTCTGAAGTTCATAGCAAGCAGGAGAAACAAGGTCCCATTGCCTGATTGTTACCCTTTACAAAACTATCACTTAGTAAATAACAGATTCTCAGCATTTGGTGAAAGTTATTGTGTCATAGGCACTATACTATGTAATTTACAGATATTAAATTATTTAATTCCCTTTAAAATACTGTAACATAGAATTGAGCCCATTTTTTAGTAAAGAGACTGAAGTTCAGCGACTTTAACCAAGTATCACATAGCTAGTGGGTGGTGATGTTACCACCCTAGCCAGGCTCTCTAGTTTCTGGTGATTTCAACACTAAGGGAATTGGAAAATGTAGTGTAAATTGCTTTAAGAATAGTTGTTTTGCCTTTCTGCACCAACACTCATCGTGGTGCCACCAGACGCACCCTCAACATGCGGAACGACACCAGCGAGTTCATGGACCTGTGCATGCCGCGGAAATGCTCGTCCAGCTACCGCATCATCACTGCCAAGGACCACGCGCCATCCAGATGAACGTGGCCGAGGCTGACACGGTGACAGTCACGTTCAACGGTGAGTTTAAAACCTATGCTATCTGCGGGGCCATTCACAGGATGGGTGAGTCAGATGATTCCATTCTCCGACTGGCCAAGACCGACGGCACCGTCTCAAAGAACTTCTGACTGGAGAGGATCACAGATGTGGAGTATATGTCATAAATAAATAGTGAAAACCCACAAAACAAAACAAAACAAAACAAAAAAAGAATACTTGTTTCAAGATGACTATTTTAGTACTTTCTTAGCTCAAGAAGAATAATTTTGTCCTCCCAAATATTTTTCCCAAATCATAAAATGCCTTAATATCATGATAAATTTCATGCTTATTTTTCCCCAAACATCTAAAGTCATGACTAAAACTAACGTCATGCAGAAATATTTTAGTGAATCACAAATCACCATAGATCCCAGATAACCAAATACTAACTCATCCTCCAGTAGATCAGGTGTATTCCTGAATGTGGAAGCCAGGACATCTTGGTTGTTTATAAGCTTTTTCAACTGCTTATTAATTTCTTCTACATGATCTCCAAACTCAAAATTTTGTAAACCCTAAGTGATCCTTTCAAAACACTGAAGAAACTGTGGAGACATAACCCCACCTCACTCCTAAGTGCTTTTATTAACATGCAATAAAATTAAACACCCTGTGAACTCGCTTTTATGTGGAATCTTTAAAAAGCCCCAAACTCACAGAACTGATCAGATATGTGGTTACCAGAGGTGGGGATTTGAGGAAGGGGGCAACTGGATGAAGGTGGTAAAAAATGCAACCTTCCAGTTTGTAAGATAAACAAGTACTAGGGATGTAATGTACAACATGACGACTATAGGTAACACTGCTATAGGGTATACTTGAAAGTTAAGATCCATGAGTTTTTATCACAAGGAAAAAACAGTATTTTCTTTTTCTTTTATTTTTTTGCATCTATATGAGATGACAGATGTTAACTAAACTTATTGTGGTAATCATTTCACAATATATGTAAGTCAAATCATTATGCTGTACACCTTAAACTTATACAGTGTGGTATGTAAATTATATCTCAAGAAAGGTGGAAAAAAGAATTAAACGCAGTTTTTATCAAGTCACTGATACATAAAGAGTTGGTGGGAGATCTGCCAGTTAGGTCCTGGGCTATACATAATATGACAGTTTATCTGGTTCAATAAAGTATCTGATAAAATAATAATGGTACAGGTCATGTAACAGCTGGTAGCTCTCATTACAACTGCCACTCTTATATTGGGTATTACAACCTAGAGCTAAACTCTTAAATGTTTCCCAGCTTCCTTATTTAGTTGACCACCAACCAACAGTTGGATAGAAATGGTAAGCAGAGGTAGGGGATTCTAATGACAAGAACCCTGGGAGGAGAAATATGAAAGGTGGAGGTCCAGTTCAGGTTTGTCTGACTTGCTATATGATATTGGGCAAACATCAAGCTTCTCTGGACAGATTCCAAATCTGTAAAGGGGGACTGATGATCCTGCCATCTCTACCTGTAATGAGTGTGAGACTAAAGCATGGTGATTAATGTGAAAAGACACTCTAGTTATAAGGTATTAGTTTTTTCTTTTTTGATTAGCCATAAATAACTGCATTTTACCCTTTCTTGATCAGTGCAGACTCTCTAAAAAGATACTGTAAAATCATTAACTAAAGGTATTAGTTACCTATTGCTGTGTAACAAATTATCACAAAACTTAGCAGCTGGAAAAAACCACAACCATGTGTTATCTCACATAGTTTCTGAGGGTGGGGAATCGGAAAGTGGCTTACCTGGGTGGTACTGGCTCAGGGTCTCTTATGAATTTGCAGTCAAGCTCTCAGACAGGGCTGCATGGATGTCAGTGTTTAGCCAGAATTGAAGGATCTGGTTCTAAATTCACTCAGGTAGTCGTTAGTAGGCCTTGGGTCCTCGGTAGCTGCTGGTCAGATAACGCAGCTTCTCAGTATATGGTCCTTTCAACTCTATTGCCTTATAGCATGGCAGTTGGCTTTCCCTGGGTGGAATGAGAGAGAGAGAGGGAGAGGAAGAGGGAGAGAGAGGGAGAAAGAGAGAAAACATACACCTACGATGGAAGTCTTTTATAAACTAATCTTGGAAGTGACATACCATGCATAAACTCATACAGATCCACCCTGGCACAATGTGAGAGAGGATGACACAAGAAGGTGGATTCTGCAGGTAGCGATGATTGGGAGCCATCTTAGAGACTGGTTACCACAGGAAAGTAGAGAAAAGACTAAGTAATAGAGCTTGGCAACTCAAAGTGTGGTCCAGAGGTGAGCATGTTAGGGATGCACAATCGCAAGTCCCACCTCAGACTACTCAGTCAGAATCTGCATTGTGAGACGTTCCCCACGTTATTCATATGCACATTGAAGGGAGAGAAACCCTGCTGCCTGAATGCATGAATGTGATTCTTTTTTTTTTATCTTTTTAAAAATTGAGATATAATTATACAATATTATATAAGTTACAGGTGTACAACATAGTGATTCACAATTTTTAAAACGTTATACTCATTTATAGTGATTATAAAATATTGGCTATATTCCCTCTGTTGTACAGTATATCCTTGTAGCTGATTTTATATCCAATAGTTTGTACCTCTTTTTTTTTTTTTTTGTACGCGGACCTCTCACTGTTGTGGCCTCTCCCATTGCGGAGCACAGGCTCAGTGGCCATGGCTCACGGGCCCAGCTGCTCTGCAGCATGTGGGATCTTCCCAGACCGGGGCACGAACCCGTGTCCCCTGCATCGGCAGGCGGACTCTCAACCACTGCGCCACCAGGGAAGCCCCTAGTTTGTACCTCTTAATCCCCTACTCTATCTTGCCCCTGCCCCCTCCCCTCTCCCCACTGGTAACCTCTAGTTTGTTCTCTATATCTGTGACTGTTTCCTTTTTGTTATATTCACTAGTTTGTTCTATTTTTTAGATTCCACATATAAGTGATATATAGTATTTGTCTTTCTCTGTCTGACTTATTTCACTTGGCATAATATCCTCCAAGTCCATCCATGCTGTTGGAAATGGCAAATTTTCATTCTTTTTTATGGCTGAGTAGTATTCCATTGTATATATATACCACATCTTTTTCATCTATTCATCTGTTGAGGGACACTTAGGTTGTTTCCATATCTTGGCAATTGTCAGTAATGCTGCTATAAACATTGGGGTTCATGTATCTTTTTGAATTAGTGTTTTCATTTTCTTCAGATATATACCCAGGAGTGGAATTGCTGGGTCATATGGTAGTTCTATTTTTAGATTTTTGAGAAACCGCCATATTGTTTTCCACAGTGGCTACACTGATTGACATTTCCACCAACAGTGTATGAGGGTCCCTTTTTTCCACATCCTCCCCAACATTTGTTATTTGTGTTCTTTTTGATGATAGCCATTCTGACATGTATGAGGTGATATCTCATTGTGGTTTTAATTTGCATTTTCCTGATGAAGAGTGATGTTGAGCATCTTTTCATGTGCCTGTTGGCCATCTATACATCTTCTTTGGAAAAATGTCTATTCAGTTCTTCTGCCCATTTTTTAATTGGGATGTTTGGGGTTTTTTTGATGTTGAGTTGTATGAGCTGTATATATATTTTGGATATTGACACATTATTGGTCTTTTCATTTTGCTGATGGTTTCTTTGGCTGTGCAAAAGCTTTTAAGTCTAATTAGGTCTGAATGTGATTATATTTCCTTGCAAAAACCTGATCATTTTTAACATGTCCTAACAATTTAAACCCTGACAATGAAACTAGCCTTAACTTTGGGAGAAATATCTTAATAAGAGTATTCACTGGCATGACTTTTTGTCATCTTACATTAAGACATGTTTATATGTCATAGATTTGTCACAGACAGTATCTCTGATTAAATATTTTTCTTCTCATTTCTCTGAAAAGTGGATAAGCCATATAGTACCTTATTTTATTTATATACATTGTTTATTACTTCCCAGCTCTGTTGGACCTTACCTCATGTTCTAAATAGCAGGGCAACCAAGAGAGAATTTAGAGTGCTATTTGACACAAGTTTGTATGTTCTGTATCTATGTGAAACAAAACAAAATTTTTATTTTAAAAGCCGGTGGCAGCTTAGGGTAAGAACTATCTTTGGGAAAAATATCCTCATAAGTGATTTATACAACAAAGAAGATTATTGTATAGTAGAGGTTGGCAACCTTATTGTTAACAGATCAGATAGTAAATATTCTTTTTTAAAAATTTTATTTATTTATTTTTATACAGCAGGTTCTTATTAGTTATCTATTTTATACATATTAATGTATATATGTCAATCCCAATCTCCCAATTCATCCTACCCCTCTCCCCTCCCCCGCTTTCCCCTCTTGGAGTCCACGTTTGTTCTCTACAACTGTGTCTCTATTTCTGCCTTGCAAACTGGTTCATCTGTACCACTTTTCCAGATTCCACATATATGCGTTAATATACAATATTTGTTTTTCTCTTTCTGACTTACTTCACTCTGTGTGACAGTCTCTAGGTGCATCCACATCTCTACAAATGACACAATTTCGTTCCTCTTTATGGCTGAGTAATATTCCATTGTATATATGTACCACATCTTCTTTATCCATTCATCTGTCGATGGGCATTTAGGTTGCTTCCACGACCTGGCTATTATTAATAGTGCTGCAATGAACATTGGGGTGCATGTGACTTCTTGAATTATGGTTTTCTCTGGGTATAGGCCCAGTAGTGGGACTGCTGGGTCATACGGTAATTCTATTTTTAGTTTTTGAAGGAACCTCTATACTGTTCTTCACAGTGGATGTATCAACTTATATTCCCACCAACAGTGTAAGAGGGTTCCCTTTTCTCCATACCCTCTCCAGCATTTACTATTTCTAGATTTTTTGATGATGACCATTCTAACAGATGTGAGGTGATACCTCATTGTAGTTTTGATTTGCATTTCTCTAATAATTAGTGATGTGGAGCAGCATTTCATATGCCTCTTAACCATCTGTATGTCGTCTTTGGAGAAATGTCTATTTAGGTCTTCTGCCTGATTTTGATTGGGTGTTTTCTTTAATATGGAGCTGCATGAGCTGTTTATATATTTTCGAGATTAATAATCCTTTGTCCATTGATTCGTTTGCAAATACTTTCTCCCATTCTGAGGGTTGTCTTTTCATCTTGTTTATAGTTTCCTTTGCTGTGGGAAAGCTTTTAAGTTTCATTAGGTCCCATTTGTTTATTTTTGTTTTTATTTCAATTACTCTAGGAGGTGGGTCAAAAAAGATCTTGCTGTGATTTATGTCGAAGAGTGTTCTTCCCTTCCTATGTTTACCTCTAAGAGCTTTATAGTGCCTGGTCTTACATTTAGGTCTTTAATCCATTTTGAGTTTATTTTTGTGTATGGTGTTAGGGAGTGTTCTAATTTCATTCTTTTACATGTAGCTGTCCAGTTTTCCCAGCACCACTTATTGAAGAGGTTGTCTTTTCTCCATTGTATATCCTGCCTCCTTTGTCATAAATTAGTTGAACATAGGTGCAAGGGTTTATCTGTGGGCTTTCTGTCCTGTTCCATTGATCTATATTTCTGTTTTTGTGCCAGTACCATATTGTCTTGATTACTGTAGTTTTGTAGCTGTCTGAAGTGAGGGAGCCTGACTCCTCCAGCTCCGTTTTTTTCCCTCAAGATTGTGTTGGCTATTTGGGGTCTTTTGTGTCTCCATAAAAATTTTAAGATTTTTTTGTTCTAGTTCTGTAAAAAATGCCACTGGTAATTTGATAGGGATTGCACTGAATCTGTAGATTGCTTTGGATAGTATAGTCATTTTCACAATATTGATTCTTCCAATCCAAGAACATGGTATGTCTCTCCATCTGTTTGTGTCATCTTTGATTTCTTTCATCAGTGTCATAGTTTTTTGAGTAAAAGTCTTTTACCTCCTTAGGTAGATTTATTCCTAGGTATTTTATTCTTTTTGTTGCAATGGTAAATGGGATTGTTTCCTTAATTTCTCTTTCTGATTTTCCATTGTTAGTGTATAGGAATGCAAGAGATTTCTGTGCATTCATTTTGTATCATGCAACTTTACCAAATTCATTGACTAGCTCTAGTAGTTTTCTGGTGGCATCTTTAGGATTCTCTATGTATAGTATCATGTCACCTGCAAACAGTGACAGTTTTACTTCTTCTTTTCCAATTTGTATTCTTGTATTTCTTTTTCTCTCTGTTTGCTGTGGCTAGGACTTCCAAAACTGTGTTGAATAATAGTGGTGAGAGTGGACATCCTTGTCTTGTTCCTGAACTTAGAGGAAATCCTTTCAGTTTTTCACCATTAAGAATGATGTTTGCTGTGGTTTTGTCATATATGGCCTTTATTATGTTGAGGTAGGTTCCGTCTATGCCCACTTTTTGGAGAGTTTTGATCATAAATGGGGGTTGAATTTTGTCAGAAGCTTTTTCTGCATCTATTGAGTCGAGCATATGGTGTTTATTCTTCAATTTGTTAATATGGTGTATCACATTGATTGATCTGCGTATATTGAAGACACTTTGCATCCCTGGGATAAATCTCACTTGATCATTGTGTATGATCCTTTTAGTGTGTTGTTAGATTTGTTTGCTAGTATTTTGTTGAGGATTTTTGCATCTATATTCATCAGTGATAGTGGTCTGTAATTTCTTTTTTTGTAGTATCTTTGTCTGGTATTGGTATCACGGTGATGGTGGCCCTGAAGAATGAGTTTGGGAGTGTTCCTTGCTCTGAAATTTTGTAGAAGAGTTTGAGAAGGGTGAGTGTTACTTCTTCTCTAAATGTTTGGTAGAATTCACCTGTAAAGATGTCTGGTCCTGGACTTTTGTTTGCTAGAAGATTTTTAATCACAATTTCAATTTCATTACTTGTGATTGGTCTGCTCATATTTTCTTTTTTTTTCCTGGTTCAGTCTTGGAAGATTATAACTCTCTAAGAATTTGTCCATTTCTTCTAGGTTGTCCATTTTATTGGCATAGAGTTGCTTGTAGTAGTCTCTTATGATGTTTTGTATTTCTGCAGTGTCCATTGTAACTTCTCCTTTTTCATTTCTAATATTATTGATTTGAGTCCTCTCCCTCTTTTTCTTGATGAGTCTGGCTAAAGGTTTATCAATTTTGTTTATCTTCTCAAAGAACCAGCTTTTAGTTTTATTGATCTTTGCTATTGTTTTCTTTGTTTCTATTTCATTTATTTCTGCTCTGATCTTTATGATTTCTTTCCTTCTACTAACTCTGGGTTTTGTTTGTTCCTCTTTCTCTAGTTCCTTTAGGTGTAAGGTTAGAGTGTTTGAGATGTTTCTTGTTTCTTGAGGTAGAATTGTATTGCCATAAACTTCCCTCTTAGAACTGCATTTGCTGTGTCCCATAGGTTTTGGCACTTCGTGTTTTCATTGTCGTATGTCTCTAGATATTTTTTGATTTCCTCTTTGAATTCTTCAGTGATCTATTGGTTATTTAGTAACGTATTGTGTAACTTACATGTGTTTGTGTTTTTTATGTTTTATTTTCCCTGTAATTGATTTCTAATCTTATAGGGTTGTGGTCAGAAAAGATCTTGATATGATTTCAATTTTCTTAAATGTACCCAGGCTTGATTTGTTACCCAAGATGTGATCTATCCTGGAGAATTTTCCTTGTGCACTTGAGAAGAAAGTGTAATCTGCTGATTTCAGAAGGAATGTCCTATAAATATCAATTTGATCTCTCTGGTCTATTGTGTCATTTAAAGCTTGTGTTTCCTTATTAATTTTCTGTTGAGATGATCTGTCCATTGGCGTAAGTGAGGTGTTAAAGTCCCCCACTATTATTGTGTTACTGTCGATTTCCTCTTTTATAGCTGTTAGCATTTGCCTTATGTATTGAGGTGCTGCTATGTTGGGTGAATATGTATTTATAATTGTAATATCTTTTTCTTGGATTGATGCCTGATCATTATGTAGTGTCCTTCCTTGTGTCTTGTAACATTCTTTATTTTAAAGTCTATTTTATCTGATATGAGTATTGCTACTCCAGCTTTCTTTTGATTTCCATTTTCATGGAATATCTTCTTCCATTCCCTCACTTTCAGTTTGTATGTGTCCCTAGGTCTGATGTGGGTCTCTTGTAGACAGCATATACATGGGTCTTGTTTTTGTATCCATTCAGTGAGCCTGTGTCTTTTGGTTGGAACATTTAATCCATTCACATTTAATGTAATTATCGATATGTATGTTCCTATTACCATTTTCTTAATTGTTTTGGGTTTGTTATTGTAGGTCCTTTTCTTCTCTCGTGTTTCCCTCTTAGAGAAGTTCCATTAGCATTTGCTGTAGAGCTGGTTTGGTGGTGCTGAATTCTCTCAGCTTTTGCTTGTCTGTAAAGCTTTTGATTTCTCTGTCAAATCTGAATGAGATCCTTGCCAGGTAGAGTAATCTTAGCTGTAGGTTCTTCCCTTTCATCACTTTTAATATATAGTGCCACTCCCATCTGGCTTGTAGAGTTTCTGCTGAGAAATCAGCTGTTAACCTTATGAGAGTTCCCACGTATGTTATTTGTCATTTTTCCCTTGTTGCTTTTAATAATTTTTCCTTGTCTTTAATGTTTGTCAGCTTGATTACTATGTGTCTTGGCATGTTTCTCTTTGGGTTTATCCTGCCTGAACTCTCTGCTTCCTGGACTTGGGTGGCTGTTTCCTTTCCCATGTTAGGGAAGTTTTCGACTATAATCTCTTCAAATGTTTTCTCGGGTCCTTTCTCTCTCTTCTCCTTCTGAGCCCCTATAATGCGAATGTTGTTGCATTTAATTTTGTCCCAGAGGTCTCTTAGGCTGTCTTCTTTTCTTTTCATTCTTTTTTCTTTATTCTGTTCCACAGCAGTGAATTCCACCATTCTGTCTTCCACATTACATATCCGTTCTTCTGCCTCAGTTATTCTGCTATTGATTCGCTCTAGTGTATTTTTCATTTCAGTTATTGTATTGTTCATCTCTGTTTGTTTGTTGTTTAATTCTTCTAGGTGTTTGTTAAACATTTCTTGCATCTTCTCGATCTTTGACTCCATTCTTTTTCCAAGGTCCTGGATCATCTTCACTATCATTCTGAATTTTTTTTTCTGGAAGGTTGCCTATCTCCACTTCATTAAGTTGTTTTTCTGTGATTTTATCTTATTCCTTCATCTGGTACATAGTACTCTGCCTTTTCATTTTGTCTATCTTACTGTGAATGTGGTTTTCGTTCCACAGGCTTCAGAATTGAAGTTCTTCTTGCTTCTGCTGTCTGCCCTGTGGTGAATGAGGCTTTCTAAGAGGTTTGTGCAAGTTTTGATGGGAGGGACTGTTGCCGGGCAGAGCTGGGTGTTGCTCTGGTGGGCAGAGCTCAGTAAATCTTTAATCTGCTTGTCTGCTGATAGGTCGGGCTGAGTTCCCTCCCTGTTGGTTGTTTGGCCTGAGGTGACTTAGCACTGGTGCCTACAGGCTCTTTGGTGGGGCTAGTGGTGGACTCTGGGAGGACTCATGCAAAGGAGTACATCCCAGAACTTCTGCTGTCCTTGTCTCCGCAGTTGCCCCCCAGCTCTGCAGGAGATCCTCCCACACTAACAGGTAGGTCTTCTTCAGTCTCCTATAGGGTCACTGCTCCTTCTCCTGGGTCCTGATGTGCACACTACTTTGTGTGTGCCCTCCAAGAGTGAAGTCTCTGTTTCCCCCAGTCCCATCGAAGTCCTGCAACCAAATCCTGCTAGCCTTCAAAGTCTGACTCTCTGGGACTACTCCTCTCTTTGCCAGACCCCCAGGTTGTGAAGCCTTACATGGAGCCCAGAACCTTCAGTCCAGTGGGTGGACTTCTGTGGTAAAATTTTTCTCCAGTTTGTGAGTCACCCACCCAGCCGTTATGAGATTTGCTTTTATTGTGTTTGCGCCCCTCCTACTGTCTCATTATGGCTTCTCCTTTGTCTTTGGATGTGAGGTATCTTTTTTTGTGTGTGTGTGATACGCGGGCCTCTCCCATTGTGGAGTACAGGCTCGGGACGCGCAGGCTCAGCGGCCATGGCTCACGGGCCCAGCCACCCCGTGGCATGTGGGATCCTCCCGGACCGGGGCACGAACCCATGTCCCCTGCATCAGCAGGCGGACTCCCAACCACTGCGCCACCAGGGAAGCCCAAGTTATCTTTTTTGGTAAGTTCCAGTGTTTTCCTGTCTATGATTGTTCAGGAGTTAGTTGTGATTCCGGCGCTTTCACAAGAGGGAGTGAACGCAAGTCCTTCTTCTCCGCCATCTTGAACCAATCAATCAGATAATGTTTATTCTTATCTTGAGGGCCTGGCAATAGGATCTCTGTTGCAACTACTCAACTCTGCTGTTGTTGCATAGAAGCAGCAATAGGCAATATGTAAATGAATGGACCTGACTGCATTCCATTAAAAGTTCATTTACAAAAACAGGCAGCTTGTCCATAGCCATAGTTTTCTTACCCTATTATAGTAGATGCTCAGACAATCCCCTGTTTTGCACCCCTTGGCATAGCCATGTAAATCAACGAATATTTTTTGTTCTTTTGAGAAGAGAGAAGATTAATAAATTATGCTTAAGGCAAGGTAGACTAAATGTCATTAGATATATTTTCAAACTTACACCCTGGAGAAATAAGTGATAGTTAATTATCATTTAATTAAAATCATTTAATGTAGGAATTCTGATTTTTCTTTTTCATATGCATGGCTCCAGGAGGTTATTAGGCAATTCCTTGTTCCTATGTGTTCACAAGGCAAAAGAAAATTATAAATTATAAATTATTGTCAGTTCAAGAATTCTAGCCTAGGAAGGCCTTCTCTCCCTTTGGGGTGTCCCTAATCACTAAGGAGCAAAGCCATTCCCATGGGCCAGGACTCCCTTCTTTAGGCAGAGTGTTGAAAATACTGCAAAGAATATCTGTATATTCTATAGATATTGAAGTGGACAGAGAACAAAAAATATATAGTTTCCTTTCACTGGTCTTAACCTCTTGACATTCTGAAATTTTCATTGCGCTTCAATTTTAAAAAATTAGAGTACTTCCCAGAGAGACAGAGCATTCTCGAATTCGGCAAATTCTAAAACAAAGGTGACAGAATTCACCTATGGGAGTCCAACAAAAATCTGAATAATGGTAGGAAGCTGCCCCCATTGTACTGAATAATAAGGTAAATAGTTTGTTTACAATGGATAATGAGAAAGAGAAAACATGAGCAGAGGAAGACAATGGTATAAAGCTAGGGACTTGGCTAAAAGACCCATGGAAATTTCCTGAAAAAGAGATGGCTGAAGAGCTTCCCAGGAATGGAGATACTTAATGTTGAATTTGGTATTGCTAATTGCTGCAAAGTAACTACACGCTCTTCCGCAGCCATGACCCCCAGATTCTTGGTAAAAGTAATTGGTAAAAAATCAGTATTCAGGCTCCTTTAGACTTTATGTAAGTAGGTAATTATAAATAATCAAGGAAGGGGCTGTTTCACACTACCTGAATAAAATGTGAGACAGAGCTAGGGCAAATGGAAAGAGGAAATTGGAGACAAAGGTGACCATGAGAAAGTTAGCCTGTCTCTAAACATTTTTCAGACAACTTTGGATTCCCATAAGTCATAGGTTTAAAAAAATTGTTAACATACTTGTTTAGTTTGTAAACAATCATAACACAAATTACACTCAATTTGTCAAATTCTTTAAAAAAGTTTTTTTAAATGGAAGTATAATTGATGCACAATATTATATAAAGTTACAGGTATACAACATAGTGATTCACCATTTTTAAAATGTTATACTGCATTTATAGTTACTATAAAATATTGGCTATACTCCCTGTGTTGTACAATATATCCTTGTAGCTTAATTAATTAATTAATTAATTTAAAAAACTTTATTTATTTTTGGCTGTGTTGGGTCTTTGTTGCTGCATGCGGGCTTTCTCTAGTTGCAGCAAGTGGGGGCTACTCTTCCTTGTAGTGCTCCGGCTTCTCACTGTGGTAGCTTCTCTTGTTGCAGAGCATGGGCTCTAGGTGTGTGGGTTTCAGTAGTTGCAGCACGTGGGCTCAGGAGTTGCAGCATGCAGGCCCTAGAGCATGCCAGCTTCAATAGTTGTGGCATGAGGGCTCAGTAGTTGTGGCTTGCAGGCTCTAGAGCGCAGGCTCAGTAATTGTGGAGCACAGGCTTAGTTGCTCCGCAGCATGTGGGATCTTCCCAGACCAGGGATAGAGCCCATGGCAGGCAGGCAGATTCTTAACCACTGCACCACCAGAGAAGTCCCTTATTTATTTTATACATAATAGTTTGTACCACTTAATCCCCTTACCCCTATCTTGCCCTTCCCCCATTCCCTCTCCCCACTGGTAACCACTAGTTTGTTCTCTATATCTGTGAGTCTGTCAAATTCTTGAATACGCTTTTCAGTTTATGAATGCTTTTATAACAACTCTCCAAGTTAATGACTGTTATTCCTTTGGTGATATTTAGTTGTTATGACTGATTCCATGGTTGATGGCCTTGTGTACAGGTTCCAGGTTTTAGACATCATAATGACTGGTAATGGGACTTTACTTGTCTCTCAGGTTTTCCAAGTCTGACAAATTTTTGGACAATGTTTACTTGCATAGCTACATTTCCTAAGCCTGGTGGGGTTTTTGAAATCCAACAAATCTCTTTCAAATAACTTCTCTAACTAGCTATGTGAAGCAGGTCATGGCTATATTATCTAAAATTATTTAGACCTCAGGGTATCAGATGACTCCAGGTGACTTCTGCATTAAATACGTGAACCTGATAATGAAGAGAGCAAACACAGAATATATTAGCCACTATACCTGTACAATATATAAGCAAAAATTAAAAAAATTCAGTTGTCTATTTTGATGCTAAAGGCTGTCAGAATTACATTCAGTTGCCTCACTGATGTTTAATATTTAATTATGCTATAACTGATATGTTTGAAGAGCAGAACTAGTAGGGTGCAATTAAACAGCATCTTGATCTTTTTCCTACAATGCCTTTAAAACTCATTCTGTGTAGCTAGTTTGGGAAGTGGTGAAACTTCAGAAAGGCTTATCTGCTCTCTCTTAAATAGTTTCCCAAACTGTCTTAGTCCAGTAATTAATATGGCCATCCCAGCATTATAATTGAAACTCCTAACTTCACTTAAAGTTAAGACTTCTCCCTTCTTCTGAGAGGTAATGTAGATTTGGAAGCTGCAGAGTGAAAGGGCTTACTGTTGTCTTCTGTATTCCCCCATGCTGCATGTCTCCTCTCCTCCTCTGGCTAGGCTGCCTCTGCTCTGCCAAAGTCAAAGCAGGGAGGGAAGAAAAGGAAGGAACAATAAAGGCTTTGAATGAATTCTTGTAAGCAACATAAAGGATTTCTAACTTTGGAAGGAGGCATAGGATGCTTTGTGGGTTCTTTAGAGAAATCCCGTCACTAGGGAATCTCTCATCTGCATTTCTTTGACACTGATGATACACTTTCCAGCTGACTGTCTTCAGTTATTCCTTTGCTGTGTGCTTTTCTGAGGTCTAAGGATAGTGTCCTTAAAATACTCTTTATTGGGGTTCCATAGTCCCTCCAATTAATTCTCTTCATAAAAGTCCTGGCTGGAAGCCTGCAAACTCTTAAACATGTGCTCTGTCTCCATTTGGTCATATACATGAATTTTTTATATATGTAGAAGGAAGTACAAATATAACACTTCCCTCTACTCTGTTGGCACCAGACTGCTTCAGCCATATGTCATTCTTTCGAATTTTCAGGTGTGATTCAAACATAAATCCACTGTATCTCTCAAGTGCCAGAAGGCACATTATAGGCTGGAATGTGGTCTGCTTTAAACTTTCATTTAGGGAGTGGAAATGGAGAATGATGGTAATGGTCTGACACACAGCTTACTGCCAGTTCTTTTTAAAGAAATTATCTCTAATTTTTACTCTTTTTTTTTTTTTTTTTTTTTTTTTTTGCGGTACGCGGGCCACTCACTGCTGTGGCCTCTCCGGCGGCGGAGCACAGGCTCCGGTCGCGCAGGCACAGCGGCCACGGCCCACGGGCCCAGCCCCTCCGCGGCATGTGGGATCCTCCCGGACCGGGGCACGAACCCGTGTCCCCCGCATCGGCAGGCAGACTCCCAAACACTGCGCCACCAGGGAAGCCCTAATTTCTACTCTTTCACTCCAGTATTAAAACGTTTATAATCTTGAGAAATATGGGCAATAGGTTGATAAACGGGTTTTTGATCATTTCCTTTGCAATTCTTGTATATTTGGCTCAGTGCCTCACTTTGGAATATAAAAATACTTCCAACACGTTATTTTATTCTGGATATTTATTGCCTCGGCCAAAACTGAGAAAAGTGTCCCATTTTTAATATTTTATCACAATAACTTAATCTAAATATGGCTTTATACCAGGTTTCAATAGAATGAGTTCCACTTTACCTAAAAACTTCCTTGAAAATTCAAATTTCTTTCAGGACATTTGGCTTGTATTGGGGGGAAAGGGGGGAGTATGTTTAATAACTATTCTTTTTATTAGTAATCTCAGTCACAGAAGCAATATATGAATATTTTTATTCATAAAAAATAAAGTAATTTAGAAAAATGGAATAGTTCCCTTTGACTAGTCCCTTTCTAAAAATAATTATTGCTATAAACTTGTGTATTCTTCCAAACACTTTCTAGGCATTTGTATATAAAAGTTTAGATTCATAGACCATATATATGTATATATATGTTTGTATATGTGTGTACATACATGTATATATTATAAATATGTATATTTATATGTTTATATATTATATAAACATATAAATATGTATATATAATTATATATTTTTATATATTGTATTTTTGTGTACGTTTGTATTATATTTATGTTTGTGTGTGTGTTTTATTATATGTTTATTCCTTTTTTCATTATAAATTCTAATATATGGTGCATGCCATTCTTTAATCTGTTTTGTCCCCCTGCTGCATTGTACTTGATAGTCTGGATATAAAATAGTTAATTTAGGTATTTTCCTAATGATGGAAACTTTCAATTATTGACTATTACAAATACTTTTCACTAATACAAAACCATTCCTATATTTGCCTCTTTGTAAAGATGTGCAAGTGTTTTTTCCAGACTACAGCCACCTAGAAAAAGAATTCCTAGGGTTTTGGATTCGTGCATTAAAAGATTTTAATGGATATTGTCAAAATTTCCTCCATATACTGCACCAATTTGTATCACTGCCAGCAGTATATAAGAATCTCTTTCCCGGGACTCCCTGTTGGCACAATGATTAAGAATCCGCCTGCCGGGCTTCCCTGGTGGCACAGTGGTTGAGAGTCCGCCTGCCGATGCAGGGGACATGGGCTCGTGCCCCGGTTCAGGAAGATCCCACATGCCGCAGAGCGGTTTAGGCCCGTGAGCCATGGCCACTGAGCCTGCGCGTCCAGAGACTGTGTTCTGCAATGGGAGAGGCCACATCAGTGAAAAAAAGAATCCGCCTGCCAATGAAGGGGACATGGGTTCCATCGCTGGTCCGGGAAGATCCCACATGCTGCGGAGCAACTAAGCCCGCGAGTCACAACTACTGAGCTCACGTGCCACAGCTACTGAATCCCGCGCATCCTAGAGCCTGCGTGTTGCAACTACTGAAGCCCATGTGCCTAGAACCCGTGCTCCGCAACAAGAGGAGCCACCGCAATGAGAAGCCTGCGCACTGCAACGCAGAGTAGCCCCCGCTCACCACAACTAGAGAAAGCCTGTGCGCAGCAATGAAGACCCAACACAGCCAAAAATAAAGTAAAAAATTGTCTTGATATCTTTCAATAAGATGCCAAGACAATTCAGTGGGGGAAAGAATAAACTTTTTAAGAAATGGTGCTGGGAACTGGATATCCATATGCAAAAGATAAATTTGGATTCCTACGTCATATATATAGAAATTAACTCTAGTGGATCAAAGTCTTAAATAGAAAAGCTAAAACTATAAAATTATTGATGAAACGTAGTAATCTTTATGACTTTAGGTGAGGCAATGGCTTCTCAGATATGACACCAAAAGCACAAGGAACAAAGGAAAAATGTTTAAATTGCCTACCTTAGATTATACTTCTGTGTTGCAAAATATATCATCAAGAAAGTGAAAAGTCAACTCATAGAATGTGAGAAAATATTTGTAAGTTGTGCATCTAATAAAGAGACTTGTATGCAGAATATATAAAGAACACTTACGGGACTTCTCTGGCAGTGCAGTGGTTAAGACTCCACACTTCCACTGCAGTGGGCACAGGTTTGATTCCTGGTCATGGAACTAAGATCCTGCATGCCTCGTGGTGTGGCCAAAAAAGAAAAAACTGGGTAAAGGATATGAATAGATGTTTCTCTAAAAAGCCATACTAATGACTAACAGGCACATGAAGGATGATCGACATGAATCATTAGACATTAGGGCAATGCAAATCACAACCACAGTGAGATACCACTTCACATCTATTAGCATGGCTATAATCAAAAAGACAAGAAAATAACAAATGTTGGCAAGCATGTGGAGAAACTGGAACCCTCTTTCTTGCTGTAGGAAGTGTAAAATGGCACAGCCACTTTGGAAAACCTCCTGTCAATACTTGAAAATTTTAAACATAGAGTTATCCTTTGTCCCAGCAATTCTACTACTAGGTACATTCTCAAGAGAAATGGAAACCTATGTCTACACAAAAACTTGTATAAAAGTATCCATAGCAGTATTATGCATAGTTATTAAAAAGTGGAAGCAATTCAATTGTCCATCAACTGAAGAATGAATAAACAAAACATAACGTATTATACAATGGAATATTATTCAGCCATAACAAGGAAGAAAGTTTCTTCCTTGACACATGCTACAAAATAGGTGAACTTTGAAAGCACTGTGTTAAGTAAAAGAAGTCTGTCACAGAAGACCACATATTGTATGATTCCATGTATGGAATGCCTAGAGTAGGCAAATCTACAGAGATATAAAGTAGATTAATGGTTGCCTGGGTCTGTGGTGGGGGGGGGTGGGATGGGATGGAATATGGGAAATGACTGAAAATGGGCATGGGGTATCTTTTGAGGTGATGAAGTGATCTAAATTTAGATTGTGGTCATGGTTGCACAACTTTATGTGTGTACTAAAAAAACCACTGATCCATATACTTCCAATGGGTGAATTTTTTAGAATGTAAATTATATCTCAATAAAATTGTTTAAAAAAAAAGAATCTCTTTCCTCCATAAAACTGCCAACACTTTTTACACTCAAATTTAAAATATTTTTACTAATCTGACGAGTAAAAGATAGTGTCTTTTTGTTGTTTTAAATATCAAAACATTTATTTGTTGCCAGCTCTGCTGCTTCAATTTAGGAACACTTGAAATCAAAGTCATGTTAGGCATCTTATCAGTTGGGATTATGGGATGTGCACAGGGTCTAGGATGTCAACCTCATGAAAAAGTAAAGGGTAGACATAAAACTAATCTGGGCCTGGAAGATACACTTAAAATCTTGAGTTCAAGGAAGATGGTAAGGATGTGAGACAGAGGCACTTGTGGACACAGATGCAGTCGACTGTAGGGTAGCAACAAATGAAACCAGCCAGTCCAGCAAAAACCAGGAAGATACTGATAGCTAGGTAGGGCAGAGGTCAAATGCCAGATGAACAGACTGTTCAGAGCCATCAAATATAAAGGGATTGACAGAGTTGACTAATTAAAATGCAGACTCACAGGTAATCTGGAAGTAGGTCTAGAAATCACATCTAGCAATAGTCCAGGCCCAATCTACAGGGGAACCTTAAAACCTCTGCAAAAACCTCTTGTGAGAACCATGATGGGAGGGAACTATAATCACCATAAAAGAACCACCACTCAAGTATGTTATGTAAAGGTTAGCAAGGAAATGCATGTGCCACGAACAAGGAGTGGAAGAACAGACTAGACTTCAATTTTTCCTTGAAATAGAAACCCTTAGTTTCCGGTGCAAAACTTGTTGCAGGGAGGTCATATTTGCTCCAAGAAGTTGGCTATACATACTTCTTGCCTGCTTTCTCTAAGAGATCATGTCCATACCTGTGTCTCTTAACAAATTTTATAAACTTCCATGGTTTTCTGTTTCTATATGCTGGTTTCCAAGGAAAGTAGGTTAGTATCCCTTTAAGTTCTTTCTCCAATTATATCATTAGTTAAGTCCTCTGGTATTATTTACCTTGGCCCAAATGTTATAATTAATTAAAGTCAAAGTTACCTCAAGTGACTAAGTGGGCCTGTATAAATCACAAAAGTCCAAATCAACTGCATATCTATCTTTCCAACCAGCTGATGAAATGGCAATGCAGTGGAACCCTCCATTACCATTCATCAGGTGTCCTATAAACTCTGCTGCTCTTTGGCACCACCTCCAACATTTTGTACTTATGCTAATGGACTTGGAGGTGATGGAGTTTGGGTGCAGGAAAAAACAAACACTTGTAAAACAACATAAATCCATATCTACGTGAAGAATGCCAAAAAGATGACTTGCTCTTAAGTATGTTCCCAAACTATACATAATGCGCCTAAGGTTGGATCTCAGAAAGCCAATTACAGAATTCTGGGCTTCTGAAGCTTCTTGAGGAGCTACTTGTGTCTATAAAATCTAATATACTTATCTATTGAGCCCTGTAAGAATGTGTGGAGTCTTTCCTGGCCAGTCAAACCATTTGCTAGCATGGGAACTCTGTGAGAAAGTGTTGATAAAGGTTTCTTCCTTGAATGAACTACAAAAATAGGATTGAGTAGACAACAGGGTAAAAAGATAGTATTGATACCTACTTTTGGACATTTAGAATTGTTTTATTCCTTGTGGGTCAGTCTTTGATAGCAACATACAGTGAAGTTTCACAACATTTAATAAGTGGAAAATCCTCCAAGATTCTGGCAATTGGTTGACTGATCGTCCTTGTTTTTATTGCTTTGAGTTTTATTTCTCTGGGAGGTTTTTGCATAGGAAATTGGGAGAGACTGCACTGTAGATGTCTTCTTCAATCAACAAAACATATTTAAACTTTAAAAGTACTCCTCACCTGACTTCTCTAACTACAGAAACAAAAAGAATTGAACAATCTTCTGCTTGAAGAGAGAGACCAAAGAAACAAAACCAAGCAGACATTTGGAGACATTGGAAGAGAAAACGACTACATGATTTTTCATCTAGGACAAGTACTGGCTCATGAGATATATACGCGAATCAAATTTTACTGCAACAGTGCAATGAAGAAATGGCTACAATTGGAGAGAGAAAATCAAAAAGGAAAAAGAGAAGAAAAAGAGAGAAGTTATGATTTTTAGAAGTGACAGCAAATCAGCCAAAAAGAAATTATAATGAAAATAAAAGGAAACAGATTCCTTGACAGCAGAAGGAATTCAATTCATCATTTATCAGCCACCTGATACAGCAAAGAAATGGGCTAAGTGCCAAGTGTTCTAAAATGACTAAGATCTACTTTTTTTTATAACTGTTCCCTTTTATTGAGAACCCACTATGCACTACAACCTTACATATGTTTTCTTACATTGTCACCATTTTTTTCTTGTTTGATATTACTATTTCTATTTTATAAAAGAAAAAGCTGAAGCTCAAGTGTTTAATTTTCTCAAGGATATAACAGTAGTAAAAGATGCAGCTGGAATTCAAAACTAACCCAGGTTTATCTAACCCAAATTCATTTTCTCTCCAGTATACCATGCAAGCTTCTCAAAGTCAGGAATCAGATAAGTTTATAAATAATACAAGAAGTGATCATGGGTGTAGCTGGCAAGGAACTAAGAAAGAAAAACTAACATGGACAGGATACCTAGTGGAAACACCAGTGTTAGCATATATAGTATTTCAATATTATCTTAGTTCTATTGAGACACAGTAACTGGTATTGATAATGATAATCCCAAAACATAAAAAAAAAAGCTCAGTTTTGTTTTATATCTTCTAACTCCTAAAGAATAAGTTGTAGGATACATTTTAGGATTTCCTGTAGAATTTCTTCAATTTCCCACCATCCCACCTACAAACATATTTAAGTTTGTGACCTTTCTTATTTCTTCTCTCGAAAAGATTCCTACCCCACTCATTATCTCATTCAGTAAATATTTAGAGAGTCCATGCTGGGCTCTAGGGAGAAAATGGAGAATATTCCTACCTATATGGATTCACATTCAAGAAGTGGGCATAGTTAATAAACCAAATATATATATATATATATATATATATATATATGTATCATATCACATACATATATGATATATGTTATATATGATATACCATATGTTATACATATAATTTTATATATAATGTATTTTTATATGTACATTTTTATACAAAAATGGTGGAATTCAAATAAAGTCTGTAGTTTAGTTAGTAATATATTTTCAATGTTAATTTTTTGCTTTTGTTCATTTTACTATGCTTATATAAGAAGTTAACATTGGAGGAAACATGTTGAGGGAGAAAAGGAAACTTTTGTTTTAAATTAAGAGATTTTTTTTTTTTAATAACTGTTTTAGATTTACAGAAAGATTGAGCAAGTAGTACAGAGAACTCCCCTATACTCCCCACCTCCCTGCCATGGTTTCCCCTATTAACATCTTGCATTGGTGTGGTACATTTGCTACAATTAATGAACCAATATTCATGCATCACTAATAACTAAAGTCCATACTTCATAAGTCAGAAAGAGAAAAACAAATATCGTATATTACTGCATATAGGTGGAACCTAGAAAAATGGTACAGATGAACTGGTTTGCAGGGCAGAAATAGAGACACAGATGTAGAGAACAAACATATGGACACCAAGGGGGTAAAGTGGTGGTGGTGGGGTCGTGGTGGTGGTGTGATGAATTGGGAGATTGGGATTGACATACATACACTCATATGTATAAAATACATAACTAATGAGAACCTGCTGTATAAAAATTTTTTTTAAATAAAAAAAATAAAGTCCATACTTCACATTAATTTTTGCTTTTTGTATTGTATAGTCTATAGGTTTTGGCACATACAAATATCATGCCCACCTTTACAGTGTCATACAGAATTGTTTTTCTGCCCTAAAAATCCCCTGTGCTTCACCTGTTTTCCCTCCCTCTCTTTCCCACTCCCAACCCCTGGCAACCCCTGATCTTTTTAGGGTCTCTACAGTTTTGCTTTTTCTAGGAAGTCATGTAGTTCCAGTCATACAGCATGTAGCCCTTTCAGACTGGCTTCTTTCACTTAGCAATAAACATTGAAGCCTCCTCCATGTCTTTTTGTGATTTAATAGCTTATTTCTTTTTATCACTGAATCATATTCCACTGTATGGATATACCACAGTTTGTTTATCCATTCACTCAGTAAAGGACATCTCCGTTGCTTCCAATTCTTGGCAACTATGAGTAAAGCTACTGTAAACATTTGTGTGCAGGTTTTTGTGTGGACATACATTTGCAACTCAATTGAGTAAATACCCAGGAGCATGATTGCTTGATTGTATTGTAAGACAATAGTTTTAGTCTGTTTAGTTTTGTAAGAAACAGCCAAACTGTCTTCCAAAGTGGCTGTACCGTTTTGCATTCCCACCAGCAATGAATGAAAGTTCTTGATGCTCCTCATCAACATCTGATGTTATCGTCTTGGACTTCAACCATTCTAATAGGTACGTAGTGGTATCTCATTATTGTTTGAATATGCAATCTCTAATGACATAAGTTTAGCATCTTTTCATATGCTCATTTTCCATCTACGTATCTTTTTTAGTGAGATGTCTGTGTGTCTGTTCAGATTGTTTGCCCAGTTTTTAATTGGTTGTTTGTTTTCTTATTGACTTTTAAGAGTTGTATGTATATGTTGAATACAAGTGCTTAATCAGATACATGTTTAGTAAATATTTTCTCCTAGTCTCTAGCTTTACTTTGTCTTTTGTAGGTAAATATTTCAATAAAAAGCGGAGATCAGCAGCATTATCAAAATTTGCCCTCTTTGGCTATACTGTGTAAATACATATATGTCACTGTAAACATTCCAATTGTGTTTTAAGTGGGGTTAGATATTTTGCAGAGCCATCATGAACAGAGCCTTTTTGTTGATTGGAAAGAACGTAATTTAGCTTCAGGATCTCATTCAAGAAAATGCTACATCCAAAGTTACATAACAGATGGTTTTTCTACTTACCATCTATGATATTGTGATTTATAATAAATATGTGTTTGGTCCTTGTCCCTGTTTCTGGCATAGAGCTCCTAAAACCCCTGGAATTTCCTAAGGGATGAGAGCCTTTAAGGTGTCTTTTGTTATGTTAATGAGGTGACTTTTGGAGCCCATCTAAGGATGGGGTCTGGTTGCCAATGCAACCATGTTATGGGAGGATTGAAACTTGCAGTCCTGTCCTCCCACCTATGAGAAGGGTAGAGGGGCTGGGAGTTGAATCAGTTACCAGTGGCCAATGATTTAATCTATCATGACTCTGAAGTAAAGCCTCCATAAAAACTCAAAAGGACAGAGTTCAGAGAGCTTCCGGGTTGGTACATGGAGGTGCTGGGAGAGTGGTGTATTCAGAGAAAGCATGGAAGCTCTGTGCCCCTTCCCACATACTTTGCCCTATGCATCTTTTTCATCTGTCTATTCCTGAATTATATCCTTTTATAGTAAACCAATGATCTAGTAAGTAAAATGTTTCTCTGTGTTCTGTGAACTGCTCTAGCAAATTAATGAAACCCAAGGAGGAGGACATGGGAATCTCCAATCTATAGATAATGGGTCAGAAATATAGGTAAAACCTGGGCTTTTGACTGGCATCTAAAGTGTAGGTGTGTCTGGGGAGGGGTGGAGGGGGGATAGTCTTGTGGGACTGAATCCTTAACCTGTGGAATCTGCTGCTATTTCCAGGTGGATTGCATCAGAATTGAGTTGAATTCTCCGTTGCTTTGCTGGTGTCCAAGAATTGTTTGTTTGGTGTGGGGGCCCATGTTGGAATTGGGCCCAGGAACCTAAAAGACCTTCCCTTTGGTTTATAAAAGGCTGGGAATGATGTCAGTGTTGTGGATTTTTTCAGTAGCAATTATGGCAGACTTTGTAACTGAAAACAGACTTCTTTTTTTATTCAAAGCTTGATCCTGCCAAGTTTATCTTTTCCAAGCCATAGATCTTTCTTTTCTGCCTGGCTCAGAACTACTTCAACTAGTCCAAAGAAGTATCTGCTCACTAGCTGCAGCACATCATAGGTCTTTTTAAAGAAATAAAATGCACTTGGGCCCTCTGTTTCCATTGTTGGATGCAGGAATCTTATGACAAAACCAGTAATTAAAGAAGTTGCTATTTCAAACACATGTTTTTCCTGAGCATTGGTGTTGGGGGGAGGCATGGAAAGTTTTCCTCTCTCAACAGGTTAGATCAGATGAATACGATTTTACAACAGCCAGAAATAGGCTTTGTTTCACACACATTATACTTCTGTTTAAAGATAGTTTCAATCAGATTCCAGTAGAATCTGATTTGGGGGTAGAGAGATTCTCTAAGTAGCCTTAAAAGTCTGGGTTTGTTCCGAGGCCGTGAGCCATTGCTCAAGGTAGATCTCAGGCTGGGCACTAGCCTCAAGGCTGGATTTCAGGATGGCAGTTATAGGAGTTCTGAACTCATTTTCTAGATATGAGAATTTGTTTATCAAAAGGGCCCCTTCTACACTGTAAAATTATGATCTTAACAAGCTACTTGCTTGTAGTAAATACAGTTTGTGTTTTTGAATACTTATATGTATCAAGAAACGTGCTAGGGACTGGAGTGGGATGGAGCAGTGAATTTATTTCTAACCTTGAGAAGGTTGTTTGGGAGGTGATAAGAGTAAGGAATCTGTAATTAGCCAGCCAGAGGCTCTGCCACCTCAGCTACTCGCTAAGCATGTGACTCTTGCCAAGTTATGAACATCTTTAAGCTTCAATTTTTTCTTACTTAAAATGAGATAATAATATATAGTATACTAATATATTATGAATAATTATACTGATATAATTGTTATATTATTATAATATAATTATATAATAATATATGAAATAAACTGAGGAGAATAACCTTCATGGGGTCTCGGGAAGGATTAAATGAAATAATGTTTGTAAAATTTATAAACAATATTTGTAAAGCATTCAATACAGTGTTTGACATACATCCAACATGAAATAAAATTTAGCCATTATTATGATGGAGATTACAGTCTGTCGAAACAATAATAAACAGAGTTGTTAAATAAGCAACCCATGATATCTGCCAAAGATAAAATAAAGGCAGTTATTTCTGTGAGACTTCAAAGAAGGAAAGATAGGGATAGGAGGAGCTTGATAAATCTTGGCTAAAAGTTCCTTGTGCATGTGATGGTGTCTTATTCCTAGCTCCTCTCCTGTTATGTCAGGGCACTTAGCATATAAAATGTGCTCAAAGAACTTTGGCCCCCTGAATAACTTAGGATTTGAGTGGCAGGATACAATCTCAGTGGAGCAGAAATTGAACAAGGATGTGAAGTCAGGAGCAAGAGTGACATGAGTGCTGAGGTAATGGTGATTAACTAGCGCCTGCTCACGTCGGGTGGCAGTGAGTGGTCGGAGAAGCCCGAGGAGAGACGGCAAGCCTTTGGGAAGGTGTAAGCACCTGGATGGGGAGTACAAACTTAATTTTATGGGCGCTGGGTGGTTAATGAAAGCAGCTGAGCAGGGGAGCAATGCTAATAGAATGACAATTACGAAGAGTAACTTTTCAGTCTGCAGAATTCTTACAAGGTGAGGCTATAGGGAAAACCTGTTACACATGTGTGAGACAGTGAGAAAAACTCCAGGGGCAGAAAGGAGATTGGAAAGGGGAAACCTTTCAATACCACAGGTTATTTACAGATGCTATTTCATCTAGCCTTCAGCAAGATAGGCCTTATCCCCATAGGCAAGGAAACCGAGGCTCAGAGAGTGCATTAACATGCCATGGAACCAGAATTCCAAGCCAGGTTTTCCAGTCTCCAAGGCTTATTCTTTCTGTTAGGCTTTAATAATTGATTGACTATGAAATATTTAGGAAGAAACTGAAGATAATTTCAAATCAATTGCATATGATTGGAAAAATGTTAACATTACCTAAAACAGAGCCAGTTTGCAAAAGATAATGAATTTAGCTTTCAGTATATTGAATTTGAGGAAACATGAGTGCCAATATGTATGAAATAATTAGAGATGTGGGTCTGGAGTTTAGAGGACAAGCGAGGGCTGTAGAGAAACATTGGGAAGTCAGTGGAAACAATGGTAGCGGATGATCTGTGCTAGGCCCAAAAAAGTAAAGCCTTGGAACAGAATCAGGAGAAGGACAGGATTAGAAACTGGAGTCAGTGAAGAGGACAGAAGGTGGAACAGAAACGTTAGCAAATGAAATAAGGAATGTACAAGTAAAAAAAATTTTTTTTGAAAGTAGGGTCTACCAAGTGCTACAGAGCTCAGAGAGCTTCAGGTGTATGTTTGTACGGATATATAGCTGGAAAGGAGGGAGTCAGGGGTGAATGAAAGCTAAGAGGCAGGGTGATATAGGAGAAACTGACTAGCCTGGGAGTGGGAAGATGTGGGCTGTAGCACCAGCTCTGTTATTCTGTGACCTTAGTAAAATCACCAGACATCTCTAGGACTCAGTTTATAAATCCGTGAAATGAGAGGTTTAGTTGAGATGATTTCCGAAGGTCACTCTCAGCGTTGAAATTCTAAGCTAAAAGAGAATACGTTTCAAAATATATAGACAAGATCAGGTACACGATTTTATGATTCATTTATTCATTCAATGTCTATTATGTTTGTGTAATTTATTATGTCTATGTCTCTGTGTAGCAGGAGTGGGGAGAAAGCATGATCTCTAGCATAAAATTAGAGAATTTAAGAGTTGCTCACAGAAACTACAAGCTAGAAAGTTCATATACTATAAGAAAGAATTAAGAGGCTGGCTGTGAAAGCTCAAGAAGAAGAGGAAGCTTGTTTCCATCCTGGAGAAGGGAGGAGAATGGTGAGGACTGTGGAAGGACCCATCAAAGAGCTCTCGAGAGCCTTCCCATGCAGACACCAGTACAGATTAAGCTGAGAATTAATTCACTAGTGAGTGAGAACAGTGGTGTCCTTCATTTCTTCTGTTGAAGGTCATTATTTAAAGCAAGGCAAACTTTGACCTGGTAACCAACCTAGGATTAAGCGAGGTGTGTCAAATCTGAGCTATGCTACTTACTAACCTAATGATCTTGGGCAAAACTCTTAAATTCCCAGCTTCAGTTCCTGCATTTGTAAAGTGAAGATACTACCAGTAACTACTTCATTCACAAGGTTGCTGTAGGGAATATATGAGTTAATGCATTGGAGTTCTTAATGATCTGGGTATGATACTAAGTGCTCAGTAAATGTTAGTCATTGTTCTTTTCCTAAAGGGCAGATATTATTAGACCAGCTATTCCTGACTCTGAGAGGTCCCATTATGGTAGGACACTGAACTGGATTACCAGACCTAGGTTTGATTTCTGGCTTTGTATTTAGTGTTGCTTAACTTGGTGGATTGGCTCTGTATTGGGGTACCCCTTTAATCCTTAGCCAGGCTCTTTACAACTTTGCCTCAACTTTCACTTCCTGCTTATACTGAGTTTTTAGATTATCCAGTAGTGAAAGTTCAGGGTCTTCTCAGTTCTTTTCTGAGAACGTGTCCTGTCCCGGGTATGTGAGTGGCTTTCTAAATTCCCTAGTATACATGACCACTTTGGAATGCCCTAACTTCCCAAAGAAACCATCTCGCTGGCTTTTCCTCCCTGTCTTTAGGGGGTTTCTTACATGTCTCAACTGTTATTCTTAGCCCTAGGTGGCTGGAGGGTTTTTTTGATTTCCTTAGTGTTTTCAAGCAATGCCCACCATTTATACCTATTTCTTCCCTAAACAGCACTACTCAGAAAATTGCCTGAGGACAGTTGTAACGACCAAATATGGGACTGTGTAATACCAGAGATGATACATAGGCAACCTTATGTAAGGAAATATGTTACTTGTTTTGTACACATCACAGTTACATCAGAATGATTTTTTAAATGATGGGCAAAAAATTTAACTTTGTATTTTTTTCTTGATCTTCATTTGTACCTACAAAAGTGAACTTTTCTTTTACCCCTGTAGGTGTAGAAAAATCTTCCCTTCTTCCCTTCTAGGTCTTTGGCTGGTCTAATAACTTAATTGACATGAGACAGGTTAACAGGAGACAAATTTAATTTCGTATGTACCGGATCCCCATAAAATGAGACTCAAAGAAGGGAACCGGAGCTGAAAGCTTTTATAACGTTTAGACGAAGAAACAGTAAATTTGTGAAGAATTGATAGGCAGAGGGGTTTGTGGTGGGGTAGTAAATGGTGAAGAAGTAACAAGGTTTATTTATACAGTTTTCTCAGCCCTAAATTCTCTCTTCTGGTACAGGGAGGCTACCTTTCACATGGGCAATTTGCTTTCAGGGGAACAAAGGAGGGTCAGAGTGTCCTTTTGCACCCGCTGTTTCTCAAGGACCTTTAATACAAAATAATCAATATGCCAACACAGCATATTTTGGGGGGACATATTCTGAACACCTACACCACCAGCCTTAGTAGTTCTCTAGCATCAGTAAGAGAAAATTAGTGATTTTATTTCAACATTTTATTTAACCTTTTCATATTACACAATTTACTGAAAACACTTAAAGTACCAGTGAGACAAAAACTTAAAAGAAAATACAGACAACACACCTCTTCTAGCTGAGGTAATATTGTATAAAATTCATTGTCAAATCACAAGTTTTTGTTACTCTATTATACAACTTGGTAGCATATCAGTGATAATCAGTGACTCAAAAGAAAGACATTATATATCCAGTTTATATGAGAGAGAGAGAAGGAAAGGGAGAGAAATGTATAACTACTTGAAAGAGTAGAGAAACCAGAAATGCCGAAGTTAAGTATCACTTAAATTCTGATGCAATGTGAGTTGTTACCATGGGGATTTTCTTTGCTTATATATTATTAAAAATAATTAATTCAAACCTGGCTATCTTTTCAAGACCTCCCAGTATGCAAACTGAGGGTAAACATCCTCCACAATCTCATTTGAAAAAAACAAAAAGCCATGTGTTTTCTTTTATCTTCTGAGCACATGTATGAATACACGGAAATACTGAAGTGTTTGTGCCTAGTCAGTTAGTGAATGCTTTGTGGGGTTATAACAAACACAGTGCTGAAAAGACAGCTGTGAGCAGGCAAGCACATATGCAAAATGAGCAAGACCTCTTGCCTCTCAGTTTTACTTCTGAAAACACTGGCTATCAAACTCCACAATCCGTAACCATTTTGAAATTAGTTTTTTACTATTTCATAATTATAACATCTAGTGCTGGAGTTCGGAGGCTTAAATTATGTAAACTTAGAGATTATTTTTCTGGAAACCATAAAATAAAGAGTCTCTCGAAGGAAAGGGATTTATAAACAGATTTAGTAAATCAATTCATAAATTCACTTAACATAGTAAGTTAATATTTACCAGGTATTTCAGTTTTTAATTCCATTGCTTTCAGACTATTTGACTCAAGTTAAGAAACCCAACAATGTAAGGCAAGTATATCATACTTCAGCTCCATGGCCCAAATCTAGCTTATGTAAGTGGATCACTGGGACTGTGGAACATTTTAATAGACTCTTACTCATGATAATATTAATCATACTGAATTAAAAATGTTATTCTAAGCTATTATCACCTTAAGAAATATAGCCCATAGGTATTTGATTTTGGCACCTATATGCTAAAGAAATAGAGCAATTTTAAAAGGGAAAGAGCATGTCTAATGTTTATTTTGCTTATTCCTTTCTAAATTCAGTTAAACATATTTGGCCGGCATTTAAGTGCTTGAATTTTAAGGATTTTTTTATATTTCAACTAATTTGGAGCGGTACTAAAAAAATTAGTATTTTACTTGCTGCCTTTCAATTTTAGGTTTTTTTTGAATTTTTTTTTATACAGCAAGTTATTAGTTATCTATTTTATACATACTAGTGTATATTTGTCAATCCCAATCTCCCAATCAATTTTAGTTTTAACATTAATTTGTATTCTTTCTCCAAAGAGACAGAAAATAAGACCAACCTACTTGTATGTGGTTCAGCCTATCAGTCTTGTAAATGATTCCACGAGACAGATTTATATAACTGAATCTTCATAACTTTCATAAAATAATCTTGAAATATCTAGTAATTAGCTAAAGGATCCCAGATTTTCACTAGTAGATACTTGATTCCATTCAGATTCTGTTCTTCTAGAAATTTTCTGAAACTTGAAATTTTCAGAAGTTTACTCTTGTCTGAAACTATCTTCGATTATAATAAAAATGAAAGGTTTTTAGGAAGTTGGACATATTATAAACATCTAAAAATTTACTTATTAATTCAAAAGCAATGAGAACAACTTAAGTGCTGTAAACCGGACAAGGTAAACCATAATCTGAACGAGTACAACTTGTGTTTAATTTTATTTTCTCCCTCATGGTGGAATGGAAAAATGGAAAACTTCCATGTTTTAGTCATTAAAAAAGAACCACACATACACAAGATAGTAGAGAGAGTTGCAACAAATGTATTGTTTCACACTTTCTGGATGTCAATTTTTGGTTCCAACATTATTAATCACAAAAAGTAACCATTTCGCTGACATTTAGTAAGTAAAATAGATCTCAGTAAAACAGAACCTGCATTCTAGGTTGGACAACATCAGTGCAAAGTCATTGTACTTCAGTGTGCTAAATGGTTCCTAGTAAAACTGATCATTCACATGAAGAAATGAAACTTTAAAACATTTAATGATGGATTAATCAAATGCATATCATTTTACTATATGAAGAGCCTCACCCACCAAATTCAATTTCGGAACAGACAGAATTTTTTTATTAAACTGATGACCAACTTTTTTGCTTATTATTTGTTGAAATTTACTTCTTTTCATCACCCATAAAAAGCAAGGACAAACTTCCTTTAAGGTTTCTATTTTTCATCAGTATTCATCCAAACAAGTTTCAATAAAAGGTGATAAGGATAAACCTGCATTTCCCTTTATGTATATCTAGTTTGGAGAATGAAACTATGAACAGAAACTAAAAGAAAATAAAAATTGAAGTCATCATTTAATGATGACTATATGGAAGGCAAGAGGCACAAATTCCCAGGTGAATTTTAATCGTGTCTCCTCTAAGTCAAGTCATTCAGAAACGAATGGCAAGTGATATTCACTTTAGTACACAATTTGTAAATGTGGAAGCAGGAATAGTTGTCATGATTATTTTATATTCTATCTCTGTTAAGAGTGGTTCTAAAAACAGTCTGATGATTCATAAGGCTAGATAAGCAAATCAAACTTTATAAACATATGACAAATTCTAAGTTGCTGGCACTGAAACGGTGGGTTTGCATATGGACAAGTAAGCTGTTTGCCTTAAATCTTTGGGGTACCTTGGCTTTTAATATTTTGTTCTGATATTCAAGCAGAAAATACATAACTGCATTTTATACAGTAAGCTGATCTAAGAGTGGGAAATTTGTAGGGATGAAGGCAATTCCAAATTGTATGTATGCATATAAGTGGCTTTATAGAATAAATGTACAGCCATTAAAGTTATACAGGGACAGTGCAACTTAAAACCCTCAGCTCCTGTTTACAGACTGCCAGATCTAATCTTTCTTGTCCGGGTTACTGATAACATAACTTATTTGCTGAAAGGTAAACTATGACCTCCTGCTACTATACACTGTATTAAGAATGACATACCAATATCTAGAAGGTGAACTAAACATGTAATAAACATTAAAGTCATATGAAATTTTGTTTTCAGTTTGCTGACAAAATTTTGCTTCTTCCCGAGATCATTTTTAGTTCAGCATTAGTGCTACACTAGCTAGAATTTAATTCATATGAGTGTCTTTATTCAGTTTTCAAATTTGGAATACTTTGAATCCAAAATATATACCAATAACCTTTTTAAAAAGTGAAGAGTCAATATAATCAGCATGGACTTTTTCTACCAGTTTCACTTTCTAATCCATTTTCCACCAACGGTATTTCACTCTTATCCCTCATAATTTCATAACGAAGTATCCAGATGATGTCTTTCAGACTAACCAGGAATCTAAATCTCAAACACTATTTTGAAGAAGAGTAGAGTAAATAATCTTGGTAATCTGTAAAACAGCTGCGTGCAGCGTGTACTGTATTACAACAGCACCAAACCCTTTATAAAAACCAAGCATTCCTTCTTCCTGCCTTATGGTATTGATACAGTCTCTCATTCCCTCATACTGTGTATTAATTGGAAGCACTTCATAGCCAAGGTCTGTATTGTCAATTATTGTGCGTGTTCCTTGAATGTGAAGGCGGTGCAAAACTGTTTCCAATGGGTAAAGTATAACATCAGAGCAAAGACTGGCAGCAAAGTTAGCAATAAGCTCTGGAAAATAAGCATCCAACATACTCTGCACCGGGCTAGTGCTCTCAGCTAGGTGGCTATTGTAAGTCTTTCTCTTTAGAATTAGCAGGACAATCTTCTGAATGACTGAGCTAATGATGTAATGAAGAACCCCATGCAGCACCGTAGGGAAGATCAAGGAAAGAAGCGGAAGTAGTCGTTTGCTGTGAGGCACTCCCAAGCCTATCACTCTTCCAATTCCTTCTTTAATACATTCCAAAATTCCAGTATTGTCTCGAATTATCTCACTCTGAAATGAAAATGATGAAATGAGTAAAAGTTAACATCTGCTTATTCTGCCACAAAGAAGGATTCTTTCTAGGTCCCTTTTAAACCCTAATTTTCTGACTAAAGAGGAAAAACATCAATGGTTTGCAAACTTCAAATGTTATCTAGGCATTAGATTCTTTTTTCAAATAAAATTTCACAGAACAGATAGCAGTGAAGCTGGGAGCTATTCTTATTGGGGGAGGGAAACGAGAAGAGATGTGGAGGGTGACACACCTGGTTTCCCCACCCTCAAGAACCTCCTTAGGACACATTTTGAAAAGCAACAAATATTGTACATGACATTGAAGAGGTAGCACAGTGCTTGGAGTTCTTAAGCATTGCTTTAAAACCCACCTCCATTATGTACTTACTGGTCATGTGACCATGGGCAACTTACTTAACTTCTCCTAAGAGTCAGTTTACTGTTCTATAAAAATGGAATTAGGCCTACCTACCTTTTATGCACAGAGTTGCTGGGAGCATTAAATGAAAAAAGGCCTGGTACCCAGAACACACTCAATAAACATGAGTCATTATCATCTGCATTGTCTCTGCTTTTTTACAATTATGGGGATATGTATAAGGAAGTTTGTGATACTGGTTACAGAGGCATGGACAGGCAGAAAAGGAACAACTAAGAGGCCAATTTGGCTGCAGCAACGACTGAAGAAGAGAACAGCAAAAAATGAAGTTAAAAAGGTAGTCAGGGGCCATACCATGCCACTGTGCAGACCTTGGCCTCCAGTCAGATGGGAAGTGACTAGGTGGTTTTAAGCATAAGATGGGTAAGATACAATTTATGTTATACTGGCTGTTGTGTAGAGGAGAATGAGAGCAGAGGCTGAGAAACCAGTTAAAGATATGATGGTGGATTGGACTAGCAGGTAGCAAAGGAAATAAAATGCTGCAACTGTGCTTTTATCCTAAAATTATAGCCAATAGGAATTACTGGTAGATTTGATTTGGGGTGTGAAAAAGAGAAGACAAGGATGACGTCAAAGCTGTTGGCCAGAGGAAGTGGAGGAATAGCAGTGCCTTTTACTGAGTTGGACAATATTCCTGGGGTAGCAATTTGGGGGAGAAGATCAAGAATTCAGAAATGTTAAGTCTAAGGTGTAAACTCCAAGTGGAGTTTATAACCTAGACTACAAGGAAAAGGTCCGAGCTGCACGTACAAATGTGAGAGTTTACAGTGAAGAGAACATATTTAAAACCATGAGACTAAAATGAGCTCACCTAACCTAATCCATTTACCTGCCTCTGGCCCCCTTCCCAGTCCAGTTTATTTTTAATACAGCAGCCAAACAGATCCTATTAAAGACACAAGTTAGATCATGTCACTCTTCGCTCAAACCTACCAAAGACTTTCCATCTCCCTCAAAGTAAAGCCAAATTATTACAGTGATCTTTAGTGTCCTGTGTGATCTCTCTCCCTCTTACCTCTCAGACCTCATCTCCTCTTGTTCTCCCTTCCTTAGTCAGCTTCAACTGTATTGGCCTTCATTTTGCTCCTCAAACATGTAAGATATAATCCTACCTCAGGGCCTTTGCACTTGCTTTCCCTCTGCTTAGAATGTTCTTCTCCCAAATATCCATGTAGTTCTTATGTTCAGACCTTTACTCAAATGACTTTTGCTTCTGAGAACTTTCCTGATCTTAAAAAAATAGTAACATCCCTTGCTACCCATTACACATCTTATTTCATTTCCTTGTTTTATTTTTTAGCACTTAGCACCATGAAGTATCCTTTTGTTTATCTTGTTTATGTCCATCTTCCCCACAGGAATGTAAGTGCCATGAGGGCAGAAAGTTTTTGTTTGCTATGTTATCCCCAGGGTCTATAACAGTGCCTGACATAGGTTAGCACTCAATAAATGAATTTAATTCATTTATTTAAAATTTTAAAATTTAAAATGAGCTTTTAAAAAAAATTAGCAGTTAAGAAAGATTAGCTGAAAGGTGAAGTCAGTAAAAACCTTGATTTAATACTATGCTGAGAAGTCTGAAATTGATCTTCGAGAACATGAGTCAACGTGGATCCTTAATCAGCAAAAGGATACAAGCACTGCAATTTAAGAACACTAATCTTGCATGAATATGTAGAATGGACTTTAAAATGCAGGAAACAGAACAAAGATTCTTAGTAAAGACAACAGATCACTAGGAAGTTCATATTGAAGAATGGTGGTGTTCTTTAGGAGATCTATATATACATGTGTATTTTTCAAGGGAAAGACTGTTCTCAAAGAGATCTGAGCTCCCCAGACAGGCAAAAAACCACTGAACATGGTAGGGAGAAAGAAGCTAATGTAACAAGAAGGAAAGAGAATGGTGGCCTATCGGTGGGGAGGAGCAGACAATCTCAGATACTCCCTAAAGTTAGAACTGAGAAGGCATGATGGCTGATTGGTTATGAAGGATGAAAGAAATATGAAAATCAAGAGTTTTGTAATTTTTAGATTCACATAAAGGTGAGAGTTAAAAGGATTCATGCAAGTAAATGAGTTCTCCAGGACAGTGAATATGGGACACAAAGCAGAGAGGGTCAAGGATTGTGCCTTGGAGCTACAGGAGAAGAGATGGTAAGAGGTTACTAAAAGAAAAGGAGGATGTTCAAGAGAGTAGAAATTGAAGGAAAAAAAGAGAACTAGAAAATCAGACAAAAGGAGTCAAAGGAGGCGGTCAGCAGGTGGAACCTGGGGCAGAAAAAAACAGGGCATTTGGGTTAAAAAAACACAACAAAATGAACATATAGTGAGCTGGGCACTTTACATAAATAATTCACTTAATTTTTATAATTCAGTTAATAAAATACTATTCCCATTTTATGTATGAGAAAATTAAGATTTAAAAAAGGTTAGGACATCTGCTTAAAGTCTCTAATTTAAGTAGAGAAATGTGACTGTGATATGGGTCTGCATAAAGCTAAAACTTGTTTTTCCCCAATATATCACGCTGTTTCGTTTTTTTTTTCCTTCAATAATTATCTTCCTGCTATTTTTTCCCCCTTATCTATAAAATGAGGCTATGTCATAAAGTGATAATTCTGTAAACTGCAGCCCCATACAAAGGTTATATCCTTTCACATTGCCAAATGCAAGGGGATAGGAGACAATATTTGGGTAGCAAGATGTTAACTTCAGTTAATAATTCTAAAAAATAAACACATAAAAAATCAACAATAGGTTCTGCCCCCAATCCACCCCCAACTGAATCTCTGCCCTGGGGTTTGAAGGCAAGCAGGTAAATGTGAAACACATAAAGGACTTCCTTCCTCAATTTGTGCCGTGCTCCACTGCACTGTGTAGTGAAGCGAGAAAGGTCTGTGATGGTTTTGGAGTTCCTTCACCATTTGGTCCAATTTGTATTGTAATAAGTCAATGTTTCTAAAGTTGTGCAGGAAGATGGGGTCATTACGAGTTTATGCATGAATAAAGTTTTTTCTGCCTTTAAAAAAAAAGAAAAGAAAAGAAAAACAACGATATGGCCAGAAAAGCAATTAAGTGGAAAAGAGTAATTAGAAAAGGAAAGGCTGATCCAGTGAGGTTTTATAGAGAGGAAACTCATAAGCGCTGATTATGACAAAGAAAAAAATATGCCAGAGGATCTGATGTTGAAGACGGAAGACAGGTGGTAGACAGTTAGTTGGATTTTGTGTACAGGGTAAAGTTAAGCTAGCTCTCTTACAGTTTTAAATGCAGGAACGGTATGTGAGAAAGTACATTAATTCAATGTACTTGAAGTGCCACCATGTGGTTAGAAATAGTGAAACAATTTAAAATGCTAGCAGGAGACTGCTTTCGCTTTGTAGTATATACTAAACACCATAGCATCAAATGTTCCTTAAAAGGCATATTTAAAAAGAATGCTGTTAGTAAACTACCTATGGGGACTACCTTCTCACTGTTAGGATGATTATCCATCATGTTTTATGTTCAGGTAATTAGTAATTTATTGTCTGATAAGCCATAACTATTTGAGTTATTAAAAAGTTGGAGAAAAAAACAAAAACAAAAAACAACCCTATAGATTTTTTTGTATTCATAGGCTGGTTTCTGAGATATCTGAATGAAGAGTACAGCTGTCTGTGTAAGGGATAAAAAGAATTAAAAGTGTGAAGTAAATTTGCAAAGGAAACAGACACACCAGCAGTGTGCCTAGTATATAATCTTTGATATATGTATGGTATCTGAGAAAAAATAATTTTTTTAGAAGGATACTGTCTTAAATTTTTCTGTTATACTATCAGACATACACAATATACTGAATATTCCAACAACATTTTTAATTTAAAAAAAGACAGGAAAAAATAGCTCACCTGTACTGTTTCGATTAGACTTGCTGAATAAAAAGGCATTGCCACTATATAAGTTAGGCTGTAGAAATTAAAACAAACTTATCAGTATACTGAAACAAGATGCTTACACTAAATTTTTTAATATCTACATTAATACATCAACATAATTTATACTCAAGCTTGAATAATATATTCAAGGTTTTTAACTATTAATACCTATAGCCTAAAGATACTTCGGAGACCTGTAACAGAAGATGCTTTACTCAACAATTAGAGATGAAAAATTAAGTATTAATAATAACACAGTGACAGCCTGTAAAGAAAATTATTTTAAACCAGTAAAATGTAGGCTTGTTTATGATTCACTGTTTGGACGTCTACCTGCACATAGCTAATGTAGCCTGTATATCTGATACCTAAAATTTAGGTTGAGGGATCCATTCCATTGCTTGCCTTTTTAGTGATATCTCAACAAGGCTACTGTTCTGCTATTGTCCTATCTATTATCATTATCCATTCCCAGATTTCCCACCCAGCAGAGCTAAGCCAGTCTTCCATGGTAAGTGAAGTCCCCTTTTATTATTAAAAAACAATATTGTACAGCTTTGCAAAGTTGCCTCCTATTGCCACTATTTAGACATAGTAATATTACAACTTTGCAAGCCTGCAAAATATAGTTATTTAAAATAATGTCAAGGTGGGACTTACCTAACCCTATGGGCCAGGTCCTGGCAAGTAGTGGTTTTCAAGGTGAATGGAACATCACTAAGTAAAAATGTGCTGGAATGTCCCACAGAGGGAGCCAGCAAGCTGGGGGGTTTCCAATTCCCAATCTTCAAAAAAAATTAAAAAATGAAGAGTAAAATTCTAATCCATAAAAATGGTCAGTGTTGTAAAGTCACTAAGTGCCTTTAGGACTACGTTTTAATGACACTAAGGTTTTGTTTGAGTTTACTCATCACCATACAAATATAAATTTGTATGTCTGCTTACTAAGAGAATAATGATAATAATAATAAGAGTAATAATTTTCCTGGCAATTCAGGTTTAACAAGTTGAAGATCTCTGCTAACTTCCTAAGAATGCAAAGAAAAATTAGGTTGTGATTTTAGCCTTTCAAATTAGAAGGGTTATTTAAAAGACAACATATATTTCAGGATTTTATTCCTAAATTCTATGTTACTTTTCTGATTAAGTTCTAGTCCCACAAATATTTCATTGCTCTACTTTCCTTCACTTTGTTTATTTAATAAGCTTTTTTTCAGTTCTAACACTATAAAAATGGATATAAATGCTGCTTTCGATACTTACGATTTCAGTAGAAGGTGTTCTCCTATTTGTTTAGGATTCCATTTATGTGAAATCTCCCTAAAAAATAAATAAAGTAAAAGCCATGTTTTCTAAAACATCTTGAATTAGCTTAAGCTTTAAAAAAGTAATCAATTTTTAATTTTTTTTAATCTGTAGGAGAAATATATTCTCATGATGAACATTTTCCTTTCTGGGACCCGTCAAACAATTACAGTGGGTTGAAAAGAGAAAAAACATAGAAGGTCTTTCTGTATGTGCTGACAGAAGGGGATGACAGAGGAGGAAGAGTTATAACTGACTATAAAAATGAACATGAGACATTAGATAAGATGCAAAAATGATAGACTGAGGAAAACAATTGATGGGGAAGAGAAAGGTAAACAATAAAATAGGATAAAGGAATAAAAAAAGCTTTAAAATGTATGTAAGAATGAGAATTAGAAAACAAAACAAAATTAAGTAACTGTAATTCAGAATGACACATACATTTGTATAGCCCGTAATTTTCAAAGTGCCTTTACTTATTGAGATGACATTACTTTTGTGACCTTTATTATATTCTATTATCTTTTTTAGCTCCTACTATATGCCAGGCATTGTGCAAAGCACTCTGCATAAATTACTTCTAACCCTCACAATGAACCTATAACCCCCAATTTCATAGATGAGGAAATCGGCTCAGAGATGGTTCAAAACTTACCCAAAGCCATGCAACTAGTTAGCGGTGCAACTTGGTCTAAACCATGGTCCGTATGACTTGAAGTCTATACTATCTGCCTGTACTGCCTCTCACCTCATTTGATACAAGAAGGAATCCTGTGAGATAAGCAGAGCAGGTACTGTCCTATTTCTTTTACTTATGAGAAAAATAAAGGTCAAAAAGATCACAGGTGGGCATATACCCTGAGAAAACCATAATTCAAAAAGAGTCATGTACCAAAATGTTCATTGCAGCTCTATTTACAATAGCCCGGAGATGGAAACAACCTAAGTGTCCATCATCGGATGAATGGATAAAGAAGATGTGGCACATATATACAATGGAATATTACTCAGCCATAAAAAGAAACGAAATTGAGCTATTTGTAATGAGGTGGATAGACCTAGAGTCTGTCATACAGAGTGAAGTAAGTCAGAAAGAGAAAGACAAATACTGTTTGCTTACACATATATATGGAATTTAAGAAAAAAAAATGTCATGAAGAACCTAGGGGTAAGATGGGAATAAAGACACAGACCTACTAGAGAATGGACTTGAGGATATGGGGAGGGGGAAGGGTAAGCTGTGACAAAGCGAGACAGAGGCATGGACATATATACACTACCAAATGTAAGGTAGATAGCTAGTGGGAAGCAGCCGCATAGCACAGGGAGATCAGCTCGGTGCTTTGTGACTGCCTGGAGGGGTGGGATAGGCAGGGTGGGAGGGAGGGAGACACAAGATGGAAGAGATATGGGAACATATGTATATGTATAACTGATTCACTTTGTTATAAAGCAGAAACTAACACACCATTGTAAAGCAATTATACTCTAATAAAGATGTAAAAAAAAAAAAGATCACAGGGATATGTTCAAAGGAGAGAGGCAGAATGCCAGGTCTGGAACCAAGGTCTAGGACTGCGTGCTTCCTACTATTTAGGTTACCTTTGGAAACCAGAAAAGAGAGAAGAAAAAGAAGAGAGGCAAGCTGAATGAAGAACAAAAAGGGAGAAAGTTATATCAAGAGAAAAGTCAAAAAGGAGAAAAGAACATGGAGAATAAAAGGGAAAGTAAAAAGGAGGCGGTGTGGGGCGGGGGGGGGGAATGAAAAGGCAGACAGAGGGGATGGAAGGGATGTGAGGGGAGGGAGGAAGGCAGAGTAACAGAGAAAAGGAAAATGTAAAATAAAGGGGAGACTGGCTGCCACCTGCTCCCCTGATGACATTGGCACCCATGTACCACAGCCACAGCAGGAACCTGAGAAAAACATTTTCTATTTGAAATGAGTAAGTATGACAATCATAAGGAGACAAAGGAATATATTTTATACTAAAAAGGTAAAGGAAATTAATCACTGATAATGTAAGTGCTCTAAAAACAAACTCAGTACACTTATGGCATGGGTGGTATGTGAACTTTTCTACATTTTTCTAGGAGACTGAAAGGTCTGCAGAGAAACTTTTAGACAACAGAACAACCATCTCTGATTCATCACATTCTGATTAAATTAATACCAGAATACTATATGAGGCCTGAACAACTATCGAAAAATGCAGCTGGAATGACATTTAATGATTAAGACGAAAATTGTAAAAAAAGATTAGGCTACTTAACTTACTGACAGTGACTTTATGATTATAAAACAAAATATGCTAAAAGTTTTGGAAAATTTCTGGGCACTGCTATTACTCTTACTATGGCCTCAGAAAGGGTTATCACAGGTTATTATGACATTAAGTTTGTGCACTCCATTAACATTATGGATAGATGGGTCTGTGACCTGCATTTCTGTAAGGACTGGGCCACCTTTCCTTTGAATACTAATTACTGCGGCCGGTTCGTAAGATTATTAGGATTAAGGTAAAAAGAGTGAAAAAAGAAATTTAGAATCAAGTATAAAAAAAACCCCGAGACGCTCTTCCTGGTATCTGCTTTCTACTCCTTTATAAAATGTGTAAAACTTATTGCCACAGCTCTATAAATTTAAATTAGCATATTTAAATGCTTCAGGAAAAAGGGTAGTGTAAAAATCTACTTGTGATTAAACCTTTTTATATTTCATCATCAAATGCCAAAATATATAAGTATATTTAACTCGCTATTTTCACAAGCAAAAACTGCCCTTCAAATGAGCAACAAAATTAAGTGAAGTGACTTACTTTTTATCAGTTTTTCATTTGACACACTAACACACATACTCCCATGCATAATCAATACACAAATGCAATAGAATTTTTAAATAACCCTCTATTTATACAGTCTACTTTCCATTGCCTCTTATTTTCCCGTGCTCAAACTGCGCTCTTAAAAAAAAAATCTTCCCTCAATGTAACCCAAGCCCCTCATCTTCCAGCTCCTTCTCTTCATCTCTCCTCTTCACAGAGGACTGTCTAAACTTGCTATTTCCATGTCCTAGCTTCCCACTCACCCTGAACCCATTCCAAATAGGCTTCTACCCTATTATTCTAAGAAAACAACTCTTGCCAAGGTCCCCATGACCTCCACATCACTAAATCAAATAGGCATTTTAAGGTTGTGCCTTATTTGACCTTTCAGCAGCCAACATGCACTTGTGTTCTTCCCTCCTTCTGGAAGCACTCCCTGCCCCTGTATTCCACTATCCCATACTCTTCTGGTTTTTCTCCTCTCTTCTGGTCTCTACTTTTGACTCCTTTGCAGGGGCATTTTTCTGAACTCAGCAACCTATTCTGGAGTTCCTAAAGGCTCAAGCCCTGTTCTTTTCTTACTATATAAGTTACATTCCTTCCCCAGGCAATCTTACCCAAGATGATGCTTCAGAACCTCCCAAATCTATTATCTTCAGTTTAGACTTCTCTCTGTGTCAAAATGAACTTGTCCAAAATCAGACTTATAACTTTTCTTTCTTACTCTTAGACTCTTTTACTGTTCCCTAATTGAGAACTTAATCAGAAAGGAAATCTATTGAATTGGAGAAAGAGTTCATTGTATTTAAAATGGAATGTGTTTCAGGTCAGTGAATTCAGAGGAGTCATTAGGAGAAACAGACAACATGAGGAGAAAACAGTAAAACAGTACTGGTACAACTACAAATGTGAGATGAGTCAAACTAAGCTGGAGTTCAACTAAATGGATTCTGTGAGAGACTGAACTATACAGGTAGCCTTGGTTAGAGGTGCTCCTTATGTTAATGATTTGAGAAATGCCACGTGAAAGGAAAGGGTACTTCAGGGTAGAGCAACACAAAGTCTAACTCACTCCACCTGGGGGAAGGTTTGGGGAAGAATTTAGGAGGGATCTGAACAGTAGATAAAGAGATCACAGATGATGATCCTGGGCTTTATACATTTTTTTAAAAAAGTAATAAATACTGAGAAACTATAATGTGATCAGATCACAAATTCAGATGTGATCATAATCAGTATAAAAAATTATTGGTGAATCCAGACTGTCTCACCTGTTGTACCTAGTGATCACCGTGAACCTCAGTCTCAGAGACCCTAGAGCTCATCCTCCTCAAGTGGTAACTTCTGTGAAATGCTTTGGGTTTCTGCTTTAATACTGTGTCTGCTATGACTTTGTTTTCCCCCAAGAAAAGTCAACCTTGCCCAAATAAGTTAGAATTAAAAAAAAAAATGTTTACACTGTATGTCTGAGAATGGCTTCATTTGACATCTAGTTACACAAGCCAAAATCCTAGAAGTCATCCTCGACACCCTGTCTATCATCAACTAACTTTAATCCATCATCAAGTTCCATCAATTTTACCTAAATATATCTCAAAATCATCTATTTACATCCATCTCAAAAGATACCATCCTAGTCCTAGTTACCATATTTCTCACCTAGATGGTGATAGCTTATGAACATGTATCCTTTTCTCTACTTTGGTCCTCCTGCAATCTTTTCATCTCCACTTACAATGACCCTTTAGAAACATAAATCTGATCATGTCATTGACTCCTGCTTAAAACTCCTCAATATTCTTAAAGTGGCCTACAAGGCCAAGCGCAGATTGGCTCTTGCTCTCCATCCTGCTCTCTGAGCTCAAACCCTATGAGCCTTCCCTCAATCACAGGAATTCTCCACATTCCCCCTGCCGCACTGCCTCTGCACCAACTGGTCTGTGTCTCCTGAGTGCCATTCGGATCTCAGCTTAAGTGTCATTTTATTAGGGACACTGTTCCTAACACTCTAATACTGTCACAGAACCATATTCTTTTCTTTTAGAGAAAAAGCCTCAGTTTGTAATTATTCATTCATTAGTGGGATTATTTTACTTAACATATGTCCCTTACACTAGATCCCAAGTTTCATGGTCACAGGTACCTTTTGTTTCTTCTCACTATATACCTGATTTCTAGCACAGAACCTAGCACATAGTAGGGACTCAGGAAGTATGAGCTAAATAAATAAATGAAGTAATGAGTGAGATTTACCACAAAAATTTAACCCAAGTAGGATACCACAAAGACAACCTTTTCTGTCTTCTTTAATAAGATTCAAATGACCAACAGACAATACATACCCACACAACTGATGTGTCTGTGTGTCTACAGAGTAAGAAAGTTAGATAATAAAATTTAACAAAATTTTGTGCCTTCTCATTCTCATTTCTCTTTTCCCTTCCCTTCAACCTGAAGTTAAAGTTACTATTTCATCTCTGCTTTAGAGAAATGGTGTTACTTGCCTAAGGTCCCAGAACTAAAAAGTGGAATAGTCAGGACCAACAGTGTTCTGACTGCAAATACAGAATTCTTTACTCTTTGCGGTACAGAAATTACTGAATTTCGTTAAATTTTTATAAAATTTTGTGTTTGTGGGAGAACTTCAAGAACATTTGATGACAAGTACTAAGTTTTGATCTTATCCTGTGATATGAAAAACAATGGGGTGAATAAAGTTAGCCAAGGGCAGAAATTCAGATTTTTTTTAAGTATGAGAGGAGAAACTTAGCTGACAAAACATTTTTTGTTTTCTCTGTAACACTCAGCAAAGCTGTGTTAAAGGAACTTCAAAGCTATATGGTCCTTTGAAAGCAATCACACTGGCAAAAAGCCTGATATCAGTCTCTTCTGCCTTTACTTCCTTCCCTACAAAGACTGATTCTCAGATTGAGATGCTAGTGGCTGCACCTTCAACTACCTCACTTCCTTGTCAATCCAAAAAATTCACCCTGCCAGGGGCCAATTTTGGAATAACAAACCACTCGGTCTTTAACTCCATCCCTGGGATTTACTGTTGATACAGGAAATCCCAGAGTCCTGCCAAATAGCACCTAAACAAATTTATGATCTCCAACATTCTCTCTTAACATTATTTTCATGTATTCCTTGTAAGATCCCCTTCCTGTTACTCATAGCTGTGACTGTCTCAAACGTCTATCATTGTTCTTATGCTCTATCTAAACCACCCCAGTATGGTTTCACCTGTACCCTGTTTCAGAGAGAAAATATACCCAGAATCAAACATTCCAATTTCTCTACCCTCTCCCTCCCAAAGAATCTACAATTCTGATTCTCCTCTCTTGGCTTGCAGGCCACCACTGTCCTACAGCTTACTGCTCTTGTTAATTTTTTTTGTGAACATCTCTTACTACTCCCCTCTATTACCTCTCCTACCACACACACACACACACACACACACACACACACGTGCACTCACACACCGCCCAGGATTCTGTCCTTGGTCCACTCTCTGTCATCTAGTCTACACGTCCTCCTTAGGGAAATTCATCCAAAGCTTCAACTGCCACTTTAGTGCCACACATTCAAAGCTATGCCTCCAGCTTTAAATTGTCTCTGAGACTGATCCACAGTTCCAACCACTACTAGGCATGTCCCCCTAGATGTCTTGCATGAATCTCAAACTTTATTTATTTATCCAAAAATATTTATTTATTTATTTATTTGGCTTCATCAGGTCTTATTTGGCAGCATGCGGGATCTTTGTTGCAGCATGCGGGCATCTCTCGTGGTGTGCGGGCTTCTTTCTAACTGTAATGCTCGGGCTCTAGTGCACGCGGGCTCAGTAGTTACAGCATGCGGGCTCAGTTGCCCCGCGGCATGTGGGATCTTAGTTCCCTGACCAGGGATCGAACCCGCATCCTCTGCATTGGAAGGCAGATTCTTAACCACTGGACCACCAGGGAAGTCCCTCAAACTTCATTTATTGACAGTTACATTCCTTATCTTCTTTCTGACTCCAACTTACTCTTCTTTATAAATTCTCCAACTCAATTCCAATCTAGAAATCTGTCACTGCTGCTAATTCACTCTCCCATAATCCCATTCCCAATCTATCACCAATTATCTATTATACTTTAGAAATGTTTATCCAGCTCCTCCCTTCTGTTCTACTCCATAGTTCAGACCCTTCTCCGTCTGGCCTAGATTACTGTAACAGTTCTCCGTAAGTCTCTGTCTACAACACTCCATGTTTTAAAAAAACACTGCCACTTGAGAAATCCTTGATCAAAGAACCCATATATTAAACAAAAAGAAACAATCCCCCCCCTTAGATTCCCAACTCCATAGACAATAAAGCCTAAGTCACTTACAAAGGCAGAACCATGCTTTAGTCTAGCACCTCAGCCTCTTTTCACGTTATTCTACTCCACACATGCCCAATATTCTAAGCACAAGACACTTCTTATCACCTGGACCTTCCAACTTCCATAAAATTGGGCATGCTGTGACCTCTACTTGCTCTCCTTCTCTGCCAAGGTATTTCCTACTCATAATTCCAGATCTAGCTCAGATTTCAGGCTGTTAAAAAAATCTCTGCCAATAAATCCACGCAAAGTGTCCCCTGCACTCTGAAAGGGGTTTGTTTAATTACGGCACTAATCACGATGTAGTAAAATTTGCTTACATGTGTCTCCTTCACCAAGCTAGCCACTTAAATAACAGGAATTGCTCACATACTCAGGTTTGTTCCTTAGTTGATAATTGTTGATATATAGCAGTAGGAGCTGAAAGAGCTCAATAGATATTAGACCAGGAAGCATTTTCTTTATCACATACTAATTCCATAAGATATAATTAATTATTTATTCTCAGTTTCTTCTCTTAGCTACTTCAGGCAAGTTTTCAAATTCAAGGTATTTTTAGCAACTATCATATTTTGTCATATATTTAATATGAAGTTAATCTGAGAAAATGCCAAAAAGGTACCTTGGTAAAGGTGTGAATTCACTGATTATTCCCTCTGCTCCAAGTGTGACTCCCTGAACAATAAATGTACTTCCCATTCCTTTCCAAAGAGCCCTTGGTCCCTAAAATGAACAAAATTTATGGTTATTTCTGTTAATGCATAAAAAAGAAACCAAAAAAAGGTCTTAATAAAACTTGATATTGAATGTTTACTGATATTTTCCAGTAAGGCATTATTCAAAAGGACATTTTAGTAAAGAACTACAACTGAAGTAAGTCCTATCATTATTTTAACATTTGTTGGGTGGCCTACATTTAGGTGAAGATAAACACTCCAATTAATTATCTCTAATATGGATTAAATACCCCTAATATTTAATTAATTTTGGCAAAGGTGTGAATTTACTGATTATTCAGTGATATCAAGAAGATGTCATTATGTTAAGTTAGTTTTAGTATAAGAGTTACAATATCTTTAATAACTAAAAGGAATTATTGTTGCTTTAATTATTACTAAGGCAAAATGGCACATTACAAATAACTTTAATAGAATGTACAGACTAATTCTCACCTGAGTTTTGTTGAAGCTGTACATAATATTGATGACTGTAAATGGAGTGAGATGATAAAGCCGAGCATGGTAATTAACCTGTAAAAAAAGATATTTCATGGTTATTTTCTGTTATTGTCTTGTTAAGAAATAAAAAGTCATGAAAGATACAGTGAGTCATAGCATAAATGAAAGTTCAATTCTAAAGTCAGCATAAATTACACATAAGCAAAATTACTCTTGAAAGTGCTTTAAATAACTTAAAAGTACAGTACATGAGGTTGTACAAATACAGCCCTGAAGACCAATGTGTGATATACATAGTAATGTAGAATATATAATAAAGAGGGCCTTGGTGTTTGATATTTATGTTTCCTTAAACACCAGAATTACATTCAGTGAGGCAAAATGCTCATGCCATTAACACATAGGAACCACGAAGAACTCAGGGAACAGCAGATTCCTGTCTACCAATGGCAAGCAATAACAAGCTACAAACAATTGGTAAATTATGAAATCAGTATACGGGGTCAGAATTAATACTTATTAAGTGAAATAATAAAAAGGAAAGTATCAGAATGCATCATACATTCTGAAGGTATTATTTGCTAAAACATTTTAAAAAGTTACTCATATAGAAGTATACACTGGATCACAATGTGATGTTGTCACAATGTAAAATATATGCCTGAAATTCACTGTTCTAGTGTATGTAACACTGTTAGGGCTATTTAAATAGCTATTTCTCTCTATATGCTTACTTTTTGGTGCTAAGCATAAACAGCTTAATTTTTAACTATTTCTATCTTGTCTAACTCAATTTTCAAAGAAGATAAGTTATATTATAGGAGCTTTTGCCAGTGTGGTCCACTAGCCCTCAAGGGCCTCATTACCCTTTCAGGGGATTGACAAGTTCAAAATTATTTTCTTGATACTAAAGCATCATCTGCCTTTTTTACTGTGTTGACATTTTCAGTAATACTGCAAAAGCAATGGTGGGTAAAATTACTCACTTCGTAGCATGCATGAAGGCAGTGGCACCAAACTATATTTTTGTACTTATTGTATTCTTTATCCGACTCACTTATAAAGAGGCAAAAGCCACTTTCCCTAAAGAATGCCCTTGGTGAAGCAGTAAGACACATTTATTTTATAAAATGCTGACTCTTGAGTACACATCATCTTTCTCATTAATATTTTGTGTGTTGCATAACGAAGATGGCTGTCATAAGGAAAAGAACTTGTCCGATGGAGTTGTGAGCCTGAACTAACCACTTTTTTCATGGATCAACATTTTTTCTGGAAAAACTAACAGAATATAGTTATTCACATTTGGGATAACATGTTTTTAAAACTGAACAAAGTGGGCTTGTTGATTAAACAACAACAACAGTATTTGTTGCCAATGATAAATTTGAGCTTACAAGCAAAAATTATAATTCTGTAAAACTTATATCCACTATCAAGATCGTATGAAAACTGAAACGCTTTTCTGGTGAGACTGGTAGTGATTTTAATGACGGTGGTCTTTTGATACTGTAAAATCAAATGTCATAACATTTAGATGATCTATATGATTCAGTAAATTAGTATTTTTCAATTAATCAATGCATGATGTAACAGAAGCATGCACACGTAAAAAAACTATTCAAGGGCTTCCCTGGTGGCACAGTGGTTGAGAGTCCCAGGTTAATCTCTTTGTCAATGGGATCTTCAGATAAATAGACTAGTTACACTTACTAGGAGGAAGAGACTTTATCTAGAGTGCTCTTAGGACAGCCCTGGCTAAAGGATTACTATAAATAAACCTGAGGGCTTCCCTGGTGGTGCAGTGGTTGAGAGTGCACCTGCCGATGCAGGGGTCACGGGTTTGTGCCCCAGTCTGGGAAGATCCCACATGCCGCGGAGCGGCTAGGCCCGTGAGCCATGGCCGCTAAGCCTGCGCGTCCAGAGCCTGTGCTCCGCAACGGGAGAGGCCACAACAGTGAGAGGCCCGCGTACCACACACAAAAAAAATCTATTCAACATGAAGTACAAATCAATAGCTTTTAATGTAACAGGGTATAAAAAGTTGATTGACGTGGTTTCAGATTTCACATTGCAAATAACTTTTAAAAAGTTACCACTTATTGAGTTTTGGTGTAGTATCAAAGAAGAATATCTGCCATTACCTCTTGTTTCTTTCAAAAACAAAGTGTTGCAACAAATTGCCTATAGAAGCAGATGTGAAAATCTGGCTGCCTTCTATTATGCCAGACATTAAAGGTATTTTCAAAAAAGTAATAGTGATTTTTCATAAAAAGGCTATTTATGTCAGTATCTAATGATACTAATGATCTAATGATCAGTATCTAAGATATTAATATTTTAATTAAACATATATATATATATATATATATATATATATATATATATATATACACGTGTGCATAAATTTTTCCAGTTTGGGGTTCTGAAATGGCAAATATTGATAGATATAATCAATATAAACAATTGTTCTTTGGAGACCTCAATAATATTTAAGACTTAAGAGCTTTCAAAGACCAAGAAGTTTGAGAACTGATATAGATTTTGGTGAATGTCACATGGGATAATGGTTACATGGTCTCAGTCATTTATCTGAGGTCTGTACTTCAAATCAGGGTTAGAATTACTGTTTAGAAAATCATAGAAAGTACATTTACCTGACATTGGCGGCGTAGAACAATGCAGGGATGGGCCAGTACATTTTCTGTAAAAAGACTATAAAATAATAATTTATAACATTTAATTTACAACACATATAAATCTGAATTTATTCTTGAAGAATCATGCATTATTTACATTATGCATTTTTCTTAAAATTAAAAAAAAAGTTTTCAAATGTCTAGACATGTTTGCAAATCATTGTACCAATAACAAGATTCAATATGAAAAAAACTAAAGCCAGATTCGCAAACTGGTAAGCAAAAGCAACAACATATATAATATTAATATATACAGTATAAAGATGAAACTACATCTTGTATGCCTGATATGGAAAACTTCTTTCCTAGACAATTTAAATGCCCCTTTCCATTTCTTTCAGAGGATGTCCTATGAACAAAGTTCCTATCAGAAGGGCCATCTGCCCTATAAATTCTGTAAATTTTGGTTTTGATGTGCTTTGCACTTAAGTTATATGGATTTTAACGATCATGTAAGTAAAACCTAGATGCCATGTTGCTAAATATCTTGTTATAATTCTAATGTTCAGCAAAAAGGTTCAATGCACAATTACTTTTTTTTGGGAGACAAGATTAGATTTTATTTTATTCTTTGGATAGATACATGAAACTTCTTACAATATTCCTTACAAAATTATTTTGTGTTTATAAAATTGAATGACTATTCTCTATCCTTACTGGGAAAAAAAATCAAGTTATCGATTTTAAATAATAAATTTTTTCTGCAAAATATTTTTCAATATTTTAACTACTGCTCTAAAGAAAGCAATACTAATTACCTAACATTATAAATTAAAGAAAGAACTTTAAATAAAAACTTGAATTAAAAATCTTTAGACAAAATTACCTTGCAAGTCCAATACCAAATCCAGCAAATCTATTCAGCTGTTCTAAAACAGAAGGAATAAGATTACTCATAACCATTATTTAGGTTTACTGTGAAAACAACAAAAAGTATTTTCTTTTTAACATGATATTCATTTAAACTCCATGTACCAAAATCAAATTCTGATAGGGGCCAGAGAGGCCATCTGAGGAAGTGAAGAGCTCTCTGGAGGCTTGTGGCAAGTTGCAAGGTGTAGACCTTCTAAAGGCCCAACTGCTTTTCAGCTCCAATCCATTGTTGCCACATGGGACTCTGAGTCCAAGGTTTCAAAGCTGTGATTTTTCTAAAGAGATATTCTCATTTTTATATAGCATCTTCCAATCTTAAAATACTAGCAACTATTTTAAAAAGCGTTAAAATGTTGTGTGGACCAAATCAAACACGTTTGCAGGTAGAATCTAAGGGCTACCAGTTTTCAACTTCTGACTACAAATAATTTAAAATTTTTTCTAGAGAAGACTCTGACTGATACTTTCACCAACTTTACCTCCCATGTTGTAAAATTCGTCCTTCACTGTTACTGATGGAGAGCATCTATGTTAAGCCACTAGTTGCAAGCAAAAATACCCATGAAAATTATTAAATTGAAAGAGCACTTAGGGTAACTGAAATGGGTAAATAAGGCTCTCTTCTCTACTTCCCCAAGTTTTAAATACTTTGATAGTAGCTGCTTAATTAGGTCTCGGTGATAGACTACTGCATCCATATGCACTATAGCTGATGGCATATCTATAGTCTTATTAGAAGAGTTTACAGCTGGAAAATTCCTATGCATATGTCAAAACAGAAAATAAAACCTTTTTCTACTTAATTGGAAAACTTAAAATCATAATGGTGAAATATCACAACCCCAAGAGACCAGACATTAAATTTCAGCTATAATACAATATTCACAAGGGATAATTTTTCTCTCATCCTCTTTTCTCTCTCCCCTCTCTTCTCCAATCCCTCCCTCTCATCTCTGCTCTTTTGAATGAAGTAATGCCCTCACTATTCCCTGACAGACAGAACAAGGTCACGTAAACAGTCTCTGGGGAAACCACTTGGTTCACTATTGCCTTGAAAAACATGCAAGGTAGAGAGAAGCTTCTTTTGCCCAATTAAGATACTTTCCTTCTTTCAGCTTTTCCCTTTTTGTGTGTGTACAGGTCATCTGCTAATATTAACAGAAAATACCACTGACATTTTCTGGAAGGTGTTAGGAAGGTTTACTATTGTTAACTGTGTAAGTCTCTCAGGCTTCTATCCTCTTTGCAGTTATTCACCAGCCTCTAAACTGCTGCAAAAAACCCCCACAAAACCCTGGTTATTAAGAGCTCCTCCTCATTGTAACCATCAAAGCATACATTATGAAAAGATAAAAACATCAGCTTTACTGCCTAAAGGTAACTGTGTAGCAATCGTACATGCATTTTCAATCATTTATAACTTTCCAGCACTCCTTCTGGGACCTGTAGGAAAAAAAAAACTAGACAGAGTGAAAAAACTAACTGTATGACATTGAGTAAGTCACTGATCCTCCTCCATCTGTCCTCACTGGATGACATTTGAAGTCTATTCCTCCCAGTAACCCAAATCAAATAAATATTACTGTATTTCCAAGTCGAAATCAAAGAAATGAGAATACAATTTATGTCTGGAATATACATAATATTTAAGGATGTAATCTATTATTTTAAAAATTTCAGGAGAATGGGAAGATGCAGGCATTATTTCCATTTTACGAATACAGCAGATGTTGACAATATCCAGATCATACAGTGTTGAAATTAAAACAAGTCTTCTGACATGCTACAGAGAATAATTATGTCTTGATTCCAAAGACTTATCTTGAAAATCTCTTAGTGATTTTGACTTTTCAGTGGAGTTAAGTCAGAGAAAGAAAGCAGGAGGTGCGAAAATACAGGGGTAGTTTGGGGATCTAGAACAGATACAATTACTATGAGTAAATGGAAAAAGGAAAGATACACTTTTAGCCTACTCTGTGCTCCATACTGTACTAGGCATTACTCACACCTCATTGTTTTGACACTTATAAAACCCTGAGTTATTCTTCTACACACCTTAAAGATGAGAACACTAAGAAATCACAGAGGTTAAGAAAGTCTCTCAGCTTTTAAGAGTGGTAGAGGCAGATTTGAGCCCAAGACTGCCTTTGCTGGAAATACTTCTCTTTCCTTCCACATTTCAAGGAAATATAGCTGTTGGTCAATTAGGTATTTTTCACATGATTCCCAATAAACAGTAAACCATTTCCGTCTTTCTTGATTCAGGTCATGGAATGTAATATGCCAAAACCCTCCGAAATCCTACCATGCAGACCACAGCTAAGTCAGTCGTCTTCTTTTGGAGGTGATCCCGGAGAAAACATTGGTGTAAAGAAGCGGGAGGAGGCCCGCTTCAGGGGCAGAGGACTAAAGGAGGGCAGAGGGTGTGGCGCGCGATAGGTCGGGAGGCCCGGGAGGCGGGACCCTCCGCGCGGCTTCCGGGGTATGCATGACCCGGTCTGCGGCTCCCCACTCCACCCGCCCCTACCGTGCGCCCCAGGTCCCTTACCGCTGCTCTGCCCGGGCACGCTGCCGCCGCCGCCGCCGCCGCCGCGGGGAAAGGGTTCCTCTGCTGGACCCTCGAGCGGGGTGGAGGGAGGGGGCACACCGTAGGGCGGGCTCTTCTCGCCCCAGTGCAGGTTGCGGCTACCCGGGATGTCTGGGGGAGTTGTCACCCAGTGGCTCAGGTCCGACGCGGAGCTGAAGGACCTTGCAGGGAAAGCGCCGCCAAAGCCCTGCTCATCCCGGGCACCACTCCGATAGCCCAAGCCATCGAATCCGTCCGGGCGCCGCGGATGCATCGCAGACGGGGCAGGATGAGAAGAGCCCACCCGGAGGCCACCACCCCTGGGGCCACGGCGACCTCGGGCCACACAGCTTTTCCTCCTCGGGAGTCTCCGCGTCTGGGGAAATTCTGACAACCGGAAGTCACGTTACAAATCCGGACGTTCAGGGAGCACGTGATCGTAGTCTCTTCCGGCGGCCATTAGAGACACGGTTGCTAAGGTGACGCGGCAGTAACTCTTAAAACTGCGGCCCTTAGTAGGGAGTGGGAAAATGACTGTCGGGTTAATGAAACACAGTACCGAGAGATGCTGTGAGGGAATTGGGGCGAGAGGTGCGGCCTGGATGAGAGGAAGTCGAATAAAGATGTTTCCTAGAGGGAGTTGACGCGTGGGTGGAGCTGACGCCAGAAATCTGATCTCAGCCAGAAATGCCCCGCCCCACACAAAGGCCCCAGGTCTAGCTCTTTCATTTCTTCGCTGGGCTGTTGTCCCGCCTGCCACGAAGGAGCTATTAGAGGTTAGAGTTGCGGGATGTTCGTATATCTGGCTTTGCCTCCCGCACTTAGCGTTTTGGGTAAAATCTGTTGAGAGATCTGGTTCGGCTCAGTGAACCCAAAAGTATTGTGGACGGCTAGAGCAAGCGTTAGAATAGAACGTCGCGGGAGAAAATCCGCCTCTTCCCCTCCCCTCCGCAATCTACCCCAAGAATATAAACTGTTCTCCGGGATTTAGGAAATAAGCATTTTGCTTTTCTGAGGCCACAAAACAACTATAGTTTTCTGTAGCTTTTTCTTATTTTTTTTTCTGCTGCATCTAAATCACTCAGGGTATTTAAATCCAAAGCGATACTGTTCAAAATCGAGACCCTAGTTAAAAAATTAAGAGGACTTCTAAAGAGAGTCTCCTACTACCTGTTTTCATCAGCTCCGTGGGCTCTTCTGGCAGCATCTCTCTCCCTAGATGTGAACGAGCCTAACATGGGTTCTTCCTGTGTCTCTTCTGACCCATTGGACTCCCAGGATTCTGAAGGCTTTCGGAAGAGAACCCTGACGCACTATTCTGAATCTTCCAGAAGCCAACCTTTTTAAAAAGTGATTATCAACTTCGGTATAAGTAGATTGACATTCTTTTTTGTTTTTCCAGTATGCGGGCCTCTCACTGTTGTGGCCTCTCCCGTTGCGGAGCACAGGCTCCGGACGCGCAGGCTCAGCGGCCGTAGGCTAAGGGCCCAGCCGCTCCGCGGCATGTAGGGATCTTCCCAGACTGGGGCACGAACCCGTGTCCCCTGCATTAGCAGGCAGACTCTCAACCACTGTGCCACCAGGGAAGCCAGATATACTTAAATTGAGTTGTAATGTGGCTTGGGCAAATGTATTGAGTCATTTCCTTAGTAAGTGTATCCAGTATTACTCGAGTACTAATACCAAATTACTGTGTACCTAGTATCAAATTAGTTACTGGACGTAATAAAAATATTTCTGTGTTCCTTAAGAATGATTGGCTCAGGTCCAAAACGTATTGTTTATTAAAAGAAGGAGAAAAAGGCCTGTGTGTGTGGCATCTCACAATTTCACATCTACCTCAGTGGAGAAAGGATGAGTTATTAAAAGGAGGACAATTGGGTAGCCACTTGAGGGGAAGAAACAACAGCCTCACCTCACAGCTTACTCCCAGATGAATTCCAGCTATAATATATTGTTTTTTTTTTCTTTAGTTTTTGAAGATTGAATATTGGAAGAAAATAATTGGTGAATATTTTTCAAATAGTGGATTGGAAAACTTTCTAAAAGTGACAGCAAAGTCAAAAGCTGTGTAGGGAAAGAGTAATCAACCTGACCATATAAACTTTAAATTTCTACATGATAAAAAGTTAAAACATAATAATCAAAACTTAAAGACAAACCACAAACTGGGAAAATTACATTTTAACATGGTTTAGACAATGGGTCACTTTATTATAAAAAAGAGCTCTTACCAGTAAGGAAAAATTAGTAGAAATGTAAGCAAAGGACATGAAGAGGCAACTTATAAAAAAAAAAAAATGCAAATGGATAATAGTTACATGAACAAATATCTGCCCTCTAGTAACTGAAGAAAGGCAAATTTGAATAATAACCATTTTTCCTCTATAAAAATGACAGTGTTTAAAAGGGAAATGTACATTATTATGCAAAGTGAGAAAAAAGTAGCTCTCATTCATTTCTGGAATGGTATAAAATATAATGTTTTGATGGAGGGCAGTTTGGCAGTTTGTATCAAAAACCATAAAAATGATATCTTTTGACTCCTAAATCTTAGGAAACACATATAGGATGTAAATATTTACTTATGCACATGTTCATGACATAATTGCCCATAATAGGAAAAATTGTCAGGATTTTAAATATCAAGTAATTATTATGCATTAATAATTAAAATGGTACATCCATATGGTCCTTTAATTAACATACATTTATTGAGCACCTAACTGTACCAGGTACTGTTCTAAGCAATGTGGATAGAGTGATGAATAAGCCAGATGAAGTCCCTGCTTTGTTGGAACTGACATTCTTTTTGGGAGGCAAATAACAGGTAAATATATCGTGTCAAATAATGAAACAAACATATACTACAATGTTAGGTAATGACATGTATTATATTTTAAAAATTAAATGATAGAGGCAGAGTTTTTAGATTGGGTGGTCAAGGAAGATTATTGAAATAAAGATTATTTCTCTGAGGAAATAATCTTTAAACAGATCTAAATGAACTGAAAGAGTGAGCCATATATGACTATCTGGGAGAAAAAATTTCAAGGCAGAGCTAAGTATAAGGTCCTGATGACAAACTAGGTAGCCAATGAGCAAGGACTCACTGAGAGCTTAAAGGAGGGCAGTGGCCAAATTTTGCAGGGCCTTGTTGGTGATAGACAAGAATTTAGGTTTTTTAAGGTGACCTTAACAATGTTCTAGAAGGATCAACCTGGCTTCTGTATGGGGCAAAAGTGGAAGTCTCCTCTACATGGCAGGCCATTGCAAGCTGCTGAGGTAAGAGATAATAGTAATCTGATGGAGACTGATAGTGATGAAGGAGGTGACAAGGGCTAGAGTCAGCATGTTTAAAGATTACAAGAGAGATATCAAATGACAAGTGGACATGTTAAATTAAAAATATTGTGCACAGTATGATTTCACTTTTGTAAAAATAATAAAGATGCACTCACAATGAAAGGATATATGTTATTTCTGGGTGTAGGATTGCTTATGAGCTTTATTTTTTTACTTTGCATTTTCTAATTGTTCTAAAATAGGGTTTTTATTTTTGCTAAGAAGAAAAATTATTTTCAAAAAAATTAATAGATTTAATTATGGGACAGCAATAAAGTTCTTTCTAGATTATTAAATCTGTTCATAGCATTTAATCAGCAGTCTCTAGAGCACTATCAAAGTCCTTTCATCCTATATTTCTTTAAAATCTTTCTAAAATAATGATGTTGAAATGGTCCAGAGTGTATGGCTTCAAACTAGTTTGAGAAAGACATAACACAGAAATTAACACACGTAATTCTCTATAGCATTTAAAAAGATGGCCAATATGCCTTTTATGAGATTAACGGTATAATATTTGTATTATCTGTTTTGGCATAACAAATTACCCCCAAACCAAGCAGCTTAAAACCTTTGTTATCTTGTAGTTTCTGTAATTCGAGAATTTGGAAGTGGCTTAGATTAGTAGTTCTGGCTCAGGGTTTCTCAGATGTTGCAGTCAAGACTTCAACTTGGGGTATAGTCATTTTAGACTTGCCTGGGCTTGACTGGGACTGGAGGATCCATTTCTAAGTTATCTTGCAAAACATTGTGGAATTCTTGCTGGTCTGTTGTTAGGAGGTCTCAATACCTTGCCACATGGATCTCTCCACAGAACTTCTCAAGTGTCCTCATAACAATACAGCTGGCTCCTTCCCAGAGCAAATGATCTTAGAGCAGGGATGAAGTCACACTCTCTTTTATGACCTAATCCCACCTCATCACTCCTGCCACATTCTATACTCTAGAAGTGAGTCACTAAATCCAATCCATCACTCAAGGGGAAGGGGTATATCTTCATCTTTAGAAGGGAGGGTTGTCAAACAATTTGTGTCGTATTTTAAAGTCACCACAATTAAACCATTATATAACAGTTAATGGATAGAAGATATTGTAAGCACCAAAAATTATTAGGAACATTTCCACACAATCATTAATAGAATGATATGGATTAAAATTTTTATCTTGTTCCTTAGTAAATAGATATGAAAGATTAGTTTTGGGGAAAAGAATCATATGATAGAAATATTTATAATCATGAAATAGTATAGATATATTTGAGTCCAATCATTATTCACTTAGATTTGAGTCAAAATACAAGTGAAGATTAGCAGACTATTTTGACAGTTTTCAAGAGTTGGCACAGAATGATGTGACCTGCTAAACAAAAGTACAGAACAAGCAGGTCATTCATTTATATTAATATTTTACTTAGAAATTCTGACACTGAATAAATTCAGCTCACAGGATAAAATAAAAATCATCTACATTTCTATTCAAGAATTCACCCAGCACTACGTATTAAGTATGTACTATGTTTAAGTCACTGTATTAGGTACTGTGATGCAGCTACCATTTTCGAGGATGGAATCTGAAGGTATTTTAAATATTTTATTTCTAGAGCATATATGTGGGCCAATAAACAGTTTTCACAGTAAGTTTTAATATGTAGTAAGCCAAGCTAAGCCCTCCTGTGCTTGCTTCTTTTTCGTAATTTGTTTCGGCTAACCTGCCATTTATTTTTTTCAGATGAACTTTAAAATCATTTCATTTTTCACTCTCACTCTCCTAAAACACACACACATACACACACTTTGAGATTTGAAGTGTACTTGCATAAAATTTATATGGTAACCCTAAGAGGTTTTTTTAATTCTGTGAAATATTTCCATCAAGGATTCATAGTTTTCTATTTGCTGAGGGCTATATTTATGCCACTAAGTGTTTTCTTCCAAAAACATGATATATATTTCTATTTATTGAAATCAATCATTTACTGTGAGTTGAGGATATAACTGAGTGCCCCCAGCCTACAGCAGTGGAACATCTTTATTTTACACTCCTTTGTGAAAATTGAGAAATACCTTACTGCTTCTCACACTTCATTATTTTAACTTGAATTATAAAAACTATAACCACATCATCTTGTTGGAAAATTTTTTTGTCATTTCATTTTGTGGCCAAGAAAAAAATTACCTTGTTTAGGTACATCTTGTTTTAGGGCTCAATATAAATTCTTTCCAACTTTTACATTTTTTATTTCTTAATTTTGATTAATGTCTAAGTGATTTGTCCTTTGGTTTACTTTGAGTGGTTTAATCTTAAAGTATAAGAAAAATAGGGGACGAATTGGTGAATTCTTTCTTATATAATCAAGTTCTTTAGTTATCTTCCCCATAGAATTCATGGATAACTACTTTTTTCTCTAAATGCTTAGTAGAATCAACTGATTTTTATATTATGATGAAGAATTTTTTAACTAACCTGCTTTTTATCCCTTTGAGAGTAACCTGTTTAACAGTTTGCTTTTTTTATGCTTTTAACATTTTTCCTAGATCTCTTGGAAGAAAAAAAACAAAAAAAAATCCCACCAAGCTATTTTTAAGTGCAGCAGTCTTTACACATTCATTTTATTTGAAATATAGTAGGAACTCTTGATTTGCTACCTCAAGTCTTTTTTTTTTTTGGATTAAAGAAGTTCCCCCCTACTAATTCTTTAATATTATTTATATTTTCTCTCTTTTTGAAACATGTTCTATGTGAGTTAGCACTCTAGGATCTGCTTTCTAAGAAATATCTTTATAGTCTCTCTCAATTTCACTTTTGTTCTTACCCTCAACTTACTGCTCAATTAGGAGGATGTGTTTCAGAGAAGCCTGGGATCAGCTACTGTAATTTATGTTTTTTTTAAAACTCTTATTTGAAAATAATTAATTTATTTTTGAAGTCTTTATTATTACTAGTTTTAGAGCATTTCTAGGTTCACAGCAAAATTAAGAGGGTAGAGTGATTTCCCATTTACACCCACCCCTTCCCCCAGTGGATTGCCTCCCCCATTGAACATCCCCAATCAGAGTGGTAATTTGTTACAACTGATGAACTTATATTGCCACATCATAATCACCCAAAGTCTATGGTTTATATTAGAATTCACTCTTGGTACATTCTGTGGATTTGGACCAATAATTTTTGTTTTAAATATCAAAATGTAGTTAAAAAAACCCAGAAGACTTATTTGGTGCCTATTATGAACAGAAATAATTCAGGACTGATGTATTTCATCAGGATTAGTTAAATTCTCTTTTGAAGTTCTTAATTTTTTTAAGGCAATTTATTTCACCAGGACAATCCCCAGGCCTTAGCTTTGAATTGAATCACAATTGCTGTTAGTAAAACCCTTGTGAACATTAGTAGAATATTTGAAGTTGTTCGCCTGTAAATAGACATAGACGTTTTGTAAGAATTTAAATTGGATAATTTTGGGGTATACTACCTTTAAAATTAGGCATTCCTTTGTGTTTGAATTCGCCCCCCTGTGGTTAGTACATATAGAACACACTGGAAGCTTGGTTTATCCAGTTCCCTCATTGAGAAAGACACTGGCAGGTCTGGAGTTCTATGTAAAAGGGGCTCACGAACAGCAATTTGATTAAAAGACATGGCTACCTTCGTATAGCATGCATACTGTTTTTATTTTTATTTTTTAACTTAGATTTTTTTCCCCCCCGTGGAGGAGAGGCGAGGCTTTGGAGGAGGCATTTAGACTTTGAGGAGACACTAAACCACCGCCAAGGCACTTCTTGCCGCAGCTCCTGGCCGGATAGCCAACGTATGCACAGTATTTAAAAGGAATCATTACCATGTGCTTTATGATTGTATTTTAAAGCTAATAAAGGTCTTTCACACATCATTGCATCTAGTCGTTCGAAAGCGAATACAGCTGTGGTGAGGGCGGGGAGGGGAAGGTGGAATTGCACTAACAGGTCCTGATTGGCTAAGCCCTGGTCAGGAGACTCTAAAAAGAGCAACCTTCCGTGCTTCCCTGGTGGCGCAGTGGTTGAGAGTCCGCCTGCCGATGTACGAGACGCGGGTTCGTGTCTCGGTCCGGGAGGATCCCACGTGCCGCGGAGCGGCTGGGCCCGTGAGCCATGGCCGCTGAGCCTGCGCGTCCGGAGCCTGTGCTCCGCAACGGGAGAGGCCACAGCAGTGAGAAGCCCGCGTACCACAACAAAAAAAAAAAAAAAAGAAAAGGCAACCTTCCAACTCTGAGAGCGACTCTCACAGCGTCCTTAGCAACCACTCTTAGTCCTCAGCGACCCCGAGCACCAATGTGAGTGACTACTACTACGTTCAGCTTCTGATGACTTGAGAGCTAAGGTTATTGCCGTATTCACCATCCCGGGGCAACAGGGTAGACCCACAGAGGCCCACAAATGGGAGTACCGAGCCTTGTTTCTTAGCGTCCTGTAGCGCTGGTTGTTGGAAGAAACCTTTGCTACTCACGCTCCTGGCCCAAGCCCGCCGTCCAGGCCCCTCCTACGAATCTAGGCGAGCTGGTGGAGACACCCCAGCGGGTGCTTGAGGGAGAAAGTGGGGGATCAGCCTCCAGTTTCGCTTATTTGATAGTCTCCGCAGCAGAAAGCTATTTCCCTAAAAGAGGTGGGTGAACTTTCTCATTGCTATCGGTTGGGAAATTCTTCTAATTTCCTCTGGACTCGGGCTTGCTTGTCCTCCGGGTACCCTTAACTCATAATCCCGCTTTCTGCGCTGGACGATTTTCAAGTCCTTATATTCTTGGTGAAATGGCAGCCCTCCCCGCAGACTCTTTTGGATTTCAAAAAATTTCAAAAGTTTGGAGAAGTGGGGGTGGGGCGGGGGAGGATCCTTGAGGATGTGAAATACAAGGATTTTTAAAAAGGCAATTCATCTTGAGAAAAGGGCACAAGTTATATATTAGGAAAAATTTCTGGGAGGGGGTAAGGTGATGGTAGGATTCCATTTTTTACCTTATCTCAATGATGTATCTGAATGGATTCCACCTTTTTGGTTGTCTTTGGTCAATTAACCTTTGTTCCTTCCTTCAGGTTATAGTCTACGTCTTGTATTTCCTAGTGCATGTTACCAATCCAAAGGCTTACTATAATTTTAATATTGTCTAGTTCTCAGAAATTATTTTTTTAAAGTGTACCTTTCCAACCTTGTTTCAACTGGAGCTTAAAAATATCCACTAGGGATTAATGTTAAAAACTTAAAAAAAAAAATTCTGGGTCTATGCCAGTTAGGTATAAAACATATCTTATCCATACTTAAATTTGACTATTCTCTAGATCCTGTCATATTTATAGAATGTCATTTTGATCACATAATTTTCTTGGGCATTTTTTGCCCTCTGAAATCACCTGGAGTCCTGTAATGGAATTCAGTATCTTCACCTGTGATAATGTTGATTTAAAGGCCAGTCCTTTTTCTCTAGATTATAATTTCTTAAAGTAAGGGACCGTATTTTAATTGTCTTTGTATCTCTCAAACACAGGGACCTCAAACATCATTAGAACTTTATTTTTGTGAAAACTGAACCAAATTGAATTTCCTAAATGACAACGCTTAAAATGAACAATGTGGGTACTATTTGGTAGTGCTGAAAATGGTCAAAAACATTCTTTTATTTCTAGTTTATGTGTAAGTGCATGTGTGTCTGTGATACAGTTTTTTAAATTTCGTATTGTATGTTGAGTGTTGCAAATATAAAGCACTGGCATACAACGGAAATCCAAAAAAAGAATTCATGGACAGTTATATCCATTTTTGCAGTTCTTTCACAAACCATTCATCACATGAGTAGTTTGCATCAAAGCCAAATGGCTTCCTATGGTGGGTATCAACCTAAATAAAGAGGTAAATTGAGGCAAGCTGGAATTACCAGACATTGAGTTTATTCGGGAATAGCAGAGGAATTTTAATTCGGGAAATAAAAACCATAACAAGCTACAGATGAGTCCATTGAGGATTTTCGGTGGGCTGTATTTTTTGCGGAGGGAGTCCAAAGAGTGGGAAATCCCGCCAGAGTCTGATCAGTAAATCCATTGGCTTAAGGATGGGGAAAGATTCTTGGTGAATATTCTTTGGTCAGGAGATAAGTTCTGGTTTTCTGTAAGCTGGGCATTTATGGGAAATCAATAGCTTTATTTTTCTGAGGGCGCATGTGTGAGAGTCTCTGGTTCCATTTTAGATCGAAATCCTTTCAGTAAGTAAATGAGATTTAAGATATTTAACCAAGTCAGAACAAGACTATCATTTAAGTATCAGCTCACTGCAATTTTCCTGAATAAATGAGTAAATAAGTGACTCATGAGAAATGAATGGAAACAGTTCATGTTTAAACTTTAATGGTACCTTTCAGTTCATTTTCATCATTGTCCAGGGCTTTCTTAGTCAAACCTGAATAATTTAACCACTTCAGTTTTCAGTGTTTTGAATATTGCTCTTTCACATTGATTATGGATTATATTTATATTTATTTCTGGAAAAGTGTCAATTTATTTAATAGTACAAAGATGAAAAGACATGAAGTACTTATGAATCATAGTTGGACTTATGTGTGCAAGAAATATTTCTGTACTTTCTTTAAATTGACTATGTACCCTCCAAGCCTCTGTTCTGCTTAGCTGGTTGGATATTCAGTCTTAGTTTTTACTAAGCCTGCCTCTGCCCTGGGGTTATACAAAAGTCCTGGGAGCTTATGTATCAACAAAGCACTGGAGGGGCACCAGGGGACATTGGGCCAAATGTCGCATCCATGTGGTCCCCTTTGTTTTGGCATTCCTCTTTGGGACCACAACTAGGCCAGGGGAAGATTTTATGCCTCTGCTATGCTATGGGGTCCAATCTCTCAATATTCAGTGCCCAGACATTTCTTCTGTGACACTGTCACCTCCTGGGGGTGCTGCTACAACAGAGGAGTTGGCTCTGAGTGACCTCTGTTATCTCCATTCAAATCTCAGGAAAATCTGTCTCTCTGTTATTGACCCTCTTAGATCAGATGGGCCCCAACTAGGACTTTTCCTTGCCTAGTGCCATTCATGCCAATTGAAGGAGACCAGGTTTGGCAAAGCAGAGCGGAAACTTTATTCATTGATCAAGGAATGGGGAAAGGAGAGACCATGCTCTGAAGACCTCTTCTCCTCCAAGGGAGGAAAGCAGGAAGCTTTTAAGAGGTCACAGGTGGGTGCGCCATCAGAACTCAGGGAAAGGGGCGGTGATTTTTAGAAACAGCCCGAGCATGCGCAGGCCTTTGGGTTCCTGTGCGCACGGCACTAGTCGTGCCTAGCAGTGCGAGTGCCCCTTTGGGCGGAGGTCTTAGCATGATCATAGGCAAAGGCGACTTTCCCACACTTCGGGTCTCATCTGTGCAGGCGCTGCCCTCGTGGTCAGGCTGGAACCCATTCAGGTCAGTTGACTGTCGCTATCTTGGGCTTTTCTAGCTCAGGCTAGTTCTGTGGTTTATGCAGACGTCTGCTTTAGTTTCTGTTAAGTAAGCACAGCTGTGAGCATTGATGAACCAATTGTGGTGTGGAAAAAGCAAGAAAGTAGGTTAGCCTCGGTACAAGTATGGGTCGTGGTTACATCTCCACAATTCTAGGAGCTTTTTCCCTCCCTACAGGACACCCAGTGTCATCTCTACAATAAAGTTAATTTTTTATTTTTGTGGGTTTTTTTTCCCGCCGGTACGCAGCCTCTCACTGTTGTGGCCTCTCCCGTTTTGGAAAACAGGCTCCGGACGCACAGGCTCAGCGGCCATGGCTCACGGGCCCAGCCGCTCCGCGGCATGTGGGGTCTTCCCGGACCGGGGAATGAACCCACATCTCTTGCATCGGCAGGCGGATTCTCAACCATTGCACCACCAGGGAAGCCCTATTTTTGTGTTTTTAAGTCAGGAAAAAGCCAGTGACTTCAGGCAGTTTCACCTTTCTGCCTTGGAGAAATTCAGGCAAGAAAGAAAGGGAAAAAAATTATCTATCTTCTCAGAATAGAGAAGTACAAATCAAATGGGAGAGGAGTTCTTTAAAAAAAAAAAAAAAAAAGTTTCATACTTAAGAGGTATCAGTGATACCCCATCACCCAAACTTCTCTTTTACAAGCTAAACATCTTTAGTTTTTTTTAACTATTTGCAAAAGGGACATGGTTTATATTTCCTTTTTTCCATCATGCTGAAACCAAGCAGGACCCTGTAGGACTTTCCTGGGTACAAAAGCCTTCCCATGTCCTGTTTCTTGTTTGTAGGAAAAAGGTTTTCAGCCTCCCAGACCTTCCCTGAGTTCTAAAGTGTAGATTCAAACAGTTACTAATTAGGGGAGTTTGGGCTTTTTGAGCATGAGCTGCTCGTTCTCCTTGCTTGGACCTGCAGTAAACCTTTCTCTGCTCCAAACTGAGCGTTTTGGTTTGTTTGGCCTCACTGTGCATAGGGCACACGAACTTGGGTTTGACAACAGTGGGGATGGAAGAAGAGTGAAATGATCAGGAAATTTATGTTTGGAATAGTTACTCTGGCAGTCATGTAAAAGATGAGCCTAGAGGAAGAGAGATCAGAAGGAGACTGGAAGATAAGAAGTCACTGTATTTATCTAGAACAAAGATAATGGCATCCTGATTGAGGAGAATGGAAGGAGGGATGAAAAGGAGACTGAATTAACAGAGCTCCCTTGAAGAAAGGAATATAGTGACCAATAGTGCCTCCCCAATGATTTGATGCTACGTGAGCCGGGGAGCAACCTGAAGCCAGGTGAGGCTAGATAATAACCATGAAAGGACGATTTACATGGAGCCTTGGTTTCTTATGACAGTGAAGCTGGTGCATAGACCCTAAATTGTCTAGCTTTAGACTTAATTTTTTTTTTTTAACATCAGGGAGAAATACACCTCTATCTTGTCTGAGGTATTGTCATTTTTACTTCTGTTATATGTCACTAAACCTAATTCTAATATATGTTCTCTTATAATCTTATTTTTATTGAGGTAAAATTTGCATATAGTGAAATGCACACATGTTCATTGTACGATTCAGTGAGTATTCTGGGTATCTGTTGCTGGTAGCAATCACTAAAACTTAGTGGCTTAAATAATTTTTTATCAACTCTCATGGTTCTGGAGTTGATTGTTCACAGCTGGGGAATTCATACTTGGGCTCTCACTTGTGATTTCAATTAGATGTCAGCTGAGGCTCTAGTCTTCTAAAGCCTTGACTGTGTTGGGCATCCAAAATGGCTCACTTACATGCCCGGCCATTGCTGCTTGCTGTCACCAGGAAGCCTGGTGGGGTACTCAGGTAGAGCTATCAACCAGAGTGCTCACACATGGCTTTCCATGTGGTATTGGTCTCTTAGCATGATGGCTGGACTCAGAGAACATCTCAAGAGACCTAGAAGGAACCTGCAAGGCTTTTTTTTTTTATGGTCTAGCTTCCTATGTCCCAGAGTATTATTTCTGCCATACTCTGTCAGTCAAACAAGTCACTAAGTTAAGCCCAGATTCATGGGGAGAGTGAGTTAGATTCCATCTCTTATGGGATAGTGACAAGGCCACATTGCAGAACAATGCACAGTATGGGAGGTATTGTTGTACCATTCTGAAAAATGGAATCTGCTACGCTGAGTTTTGCTACATATATACACCCATGTTACCCCCAATATAAAACATTTCTATTCAGTCCCTACTCCAGTACTACTTCCCATCCTCTTGTGGATCATCACCATGTAATAGTTGTTGAACTTCTATATGGAAGTATATGGAATCATGCAGTATGTACACTTTTGTGTTTTGCTTCTTTCATTCAGTGTAATATTTTTCATTCAATGTTTTTTTGTTGCATGTAGCAGTAATTTTTTCTTTTTTTCTTTTTTTTTACTACTGGGAAGAATCCTATCACATAAACATATCACAAATTTGTTTATCCGTTCTCTTACTGATGGATGTTTGAGGTGTTTCCAGTGTTAGACTATTATGAATAATATTCCTATAAACATTCTTGTACATGTCTTTTTGTAACATTGTTTTCATTTCTTTTGGAATGAAATTTCTGGGTCAAAGGATAGGTATGTGATTAACTTTCTAAGGTGGAAATAGATTTCCAAAGTGGTTATGGCTTATTTTCACTCCTATCAGCAACGTATGAGAGTTCCATTGTTCTACACCTCACAAAACCTGGTACTGTCAGTTTTCAAAAGAAATTTAGCCATTCTATTTGAAGTGAAGCAGAATTTAACTGTGGGTCTAATTTGAATTTTCTTGAAGATTAATGATTTTGAGCAAACTGACTTTGTTGATTTTCTCCTCAGATTTTGTTCTGATATCATTAATTTCTGTTTTTAAGAATTCCACTTTTGGGGAGTATATCTTGCGGTTATTTTTCCTGTATTTTTTGTTAGCTAATGAATTTTTAACCTTTCTTTGTTGTTAGAGATAAGTGTTTAACATTTCCTCTGAAGGGCCACTTTTGTTGCACTTCACAAGTACTTATATGTAACATTTTTATTATCATTTAGTTTTAAGTGTTTTTGAAATTCTGTTTTTCTTGTTTTGATCCACAGGTGACTAAGAATTGTTTTTTATTTCCAATATATGACTTAGAATTGTTTATTATTATATATTATTATATTTATTTATATATGGAGGGTTAATTTATCTTTTTATTACAATTTTCTAATTTAACTGTGTTTTGATATCAGGATTATAATCTACTCATGTAGATTACCTACTCTTTGTAATTTAAGACTTGCTTTAGACTAGAATTTTTAGATAATTGTACTTGTGTGCTTGGGAAAAATGATATTCTCTAATGACTGAATGCAGAATTCTGTGTCCATCATATTAATTATACTATTTAAATCTTCTATACCTTTGCTGATTTTTTTTTTGTTGCCTACTGGACTTACAAATAGTTAGGAAAGCATAGCTCACACTACATTTTACTAATTTATTTTCTCAGAGCCACACTAGCTAACTATCAATACTTCTTTCTCTAGCCATATACAACCAATTCCTAATAGCCTTTCATTTCCCCCTGTACATTAGCTCAGGGTTTTTTCCCTTATAATTTCTTGGATTTTAAGATTCCTTCTTAGTCCTACGAAGTTGTTTTTAAAGACAGGATCCAAAGCCTATGTTAATTGGTCATCTTTTCTGGAACTGAAACCCATATCACTAATTTTTCTATATTAATTGTTTATTCATACATCTTTTTTAATTGAATGTAATCTATATTTTGTATGTGCAGATTCTTCTGAGATTTTTATGCAAGTATTTTTCAAGTAAATATACTGTTCCTCTTTTCCCATGTTTATGCCTCTTTTTTCCTTATATTTTTGTTGGCTCGGACTACCTATAAAATGTTGAAGAGTGGCAATAATAATGGATATTCTTGTGTTGTTCTTGGCTTTTTAGATAAAGCTTCTAAAGTTTTCTTGTTAATTAGCATGATTTTTTTTAGTTTTTCCTAGATACCTTTAATTAAATTGAGTGAAACTCCTAATCCTAACTTGTAGAGTTTTTGTTTGTTTTTATAATCATGAGTGGAAACTGGATTTAATTGAATTATTCTTTGGCATATATAAAAATATTTTCTACTTTTTTGCCTTAAATCCATCAGTGTTATAGTCTACAACAATAGATTTTGTAGTATTAAATTATCTTCACTCTTCTGAGACTAACCTTCCTCAGTTATAAAGAACTATTTTTTATTGGTATTGCTGGATTTGGTTTCCTTATGTTTCGTTAAGAATTTTTGCACCTATATTAATAGGTAAGATTTCCCTATGAATTTATCTTCCCATACTGACCCAGATCCTGTAACCTTGGATGATCTAAAAATTTATTTCTTTTTGTATAAGATCTGATAATATTGTTGAAACTCTAAAAAGGCATAAAAATAGTAACATTATGAAAAACCTTAGGAAGTTATTCTGGAGAGAAAGAATGAGCATAAGAGGAAAAGAAAATGACAAACTAAATAATTGTATTAGCAGTTTTAAAGTAGTTTTCGTTCAAGTGTTCTGGTTATTCTTTTGGTGTTAATGTTAGATATTATGTCTTTTTTTTGGTTTATTAACATTTAGAGTAAATTTGATATATATCATATACTGTATCTATATATAAATATGGTGGCCTTGTGATTTTTAGTTAAATGCTGAGAAAAATTGATTAAATCTATGTAATTGTGAACCAGTACTTTAAAATATTTTATTATAGGGAATTCCCTGGCGGTCCAGTGGTTAGGACGTGGTGCTTTCACCGCCAAGGGCCAGGGTTCAATCCCTGGTTGGGGAACTAAGATCCTGCAAGCCTCATGGTGTGACCAAAAAAAAAAATATATATATATATATATATATATGTGTGTGTGTGTGTGTGTATGTATGTATATATATATATATACATACACACACACACATATATATATGATTATAAAAGCTTAAAATCATGCAGAAAAGAAAAGTTGGGAGACTAGTAGATGAATTCCCATTTACTTTTAACCCAGATTTAAAAATTATCAATTCTATCCATACTTTGTATTAATTATGTAATAATTTTGTCTAAAGTGTTTATTACTTAACACATTTATATGATTAATTAGAAGAGTATTACACAAAGAACAAATAGTAGTGAGTTGTACTCTCCAGTTGGATAATAAGGACAGAAGACACTTTTATATTCATATTTATGGTTTTTTTTGGTTTTTTTTGCGTTATGCGGGCCTCTCACCGCTGCGGCCTCTCCCGCTGCGGAGCACAGGCTCCGGACGCGCAGGCTCAGTGGCCATGGCTCATGGGCCCAGCCGCTCCACGGCATGTGGGATCCTCCCGGACCAGGGCACGAACCCATGTCCCCTGCATCAGCAGGCAGACTCCCAACCACTGCGCCACCAGGGAAGCCCCAATATTTATGTTTATATTTATATTATAGATGAGGAAACTGAGGCATCTGAAAGTTAAGTAATTTGCACAGTAACAGACATAATCTGTGCTGGAAACAGAATTTAAAGTAAGCTGTTGATCCCTGCACTTGCACACTTATCTATTACTGATAAGGACACTTCACAGAGGCAGGGAGACAAGCCAAGGGAGGAATGTCATAATAAATGATAATGACATTTATTTCTAGAAGGGGTGGTAGACAGAGTAACTATAGAAGAATCAATGAGATCTGTACTGAAAACTCATAATTGAATTGTCCACCTGGAGATCATTGTCAACCTTGGAAAGATTATCTCAGCATTGGGATAACAGAAACTAGATTCCAGACGTGTTTTGTGCACTGGAATAAATATAAGGGTAAATATCATTTAATATAAAAATAACGTCTGATGTAAGTAAAAGGTAAAACAACCTGTTTATTTGCCCACTTCAGATAAATATGCAAGGTAAATATTCACAATCTATTTAAATTATTGAAAATCGTCTCTGGAAGGTGGTAGAGAAAACATGAGTCACTGCAAGATCATACTCTTTAGTGGAATGCTGTATATGCTAAGAAATTACAGCAAGAGAAGAGGCAGGTCTTAGAATAGTTGATGTCAAAAATGATGATTTTTTAAAAATTAATTAATTTATTTTTGGCTGCGTTGGGTCTCCGTTGCTGCGTGCAGCCTTTCTCTAGTTGCGGTGCACGGGCTTCTTATTGCTGTGGCTTCTCTCGTTGCGCAGCACAGGCTCTAGGCACGCGGGCTTCAGTAGTTGTGGCTCGCGGGCTCAAGAGCTCTAGAGTGCAGGCTCAGTAATTGTGGAATATGGGCTTAGTGGCTCCACAGCACGTGGGATCTTCCTGGACCAGGGCTCAAACCCATGTCCCCTGCATTGGCAGGCGGATTCTTAACCACTGTGGTACCAGGAAAGTCCCTGATTTTTTTTTTTTTTTTAACCTTTCTTTTCAGAGTTTGAGGGAAGACTTTATCTAAAAAGATCAATTTTAAGATCTTTTGATCCAGTCTTTAAGATTTTGTTTCCATTTCAATCCACAAACTCGGTCAGTACCCTGCATTTTTGGGTACCATAGAGAATAAAAGGATACTTAAATTGTAAAGATCTATTTAACTTATAAAAAAGCTCATTTTTACATTTACATCACATTTTGCTGATTCAGGAAACATGGTTATTTCTTGACAGTGATCTAAATGTGAAATAATCCAATTTAACAAGTCTGTTTTAATCTCTTTACATTTAATTGTGATTTCCCAGCAGTATAAATGAAATGAGTTTTTGTATTTGATAGCATAAACTAAAAATAATTTGGCCTCACTTTAATTTTCTATTCCTGTTTTAAGGTGATCTGGGTGTTACTGGCTCTGGTCCTTGGACTCTTAAATCAATAGAAATTGATGAGGCCAGATGAAGAATTCAGGCAGCACAAGGGAGTGATAACAAAAACAAGCGCCCTTGCTCACTCTCCCAGAGGAGGGCGGGCAGGTTCCTTAAGTGGGGTGAGGGCTAGGGGTGGATCCGTGGGTGGGGCTGGAGGGGTGGCTTAGGTGGTCTGCCCACCAGCTTGGTGGTGCTGTGTGCAGGGATCATGCATGGTACCCTGCTTTTCCTCTTGGCACCTCAGAGATGACAGTTGATTTGTGGCCTTTTTGTATGTAATTGTTCATAATTTGCCCCAAGTGTGTGTGCATGCAGTTATTTTTAGTCCCTTATAGTTTCTTTGTATTCTTTCGCTGGAGATGTTTGTCCAGGTGCAAGCCCTGCAGTGAAGGGTACCAGGTCCCACACTGTCTCATAAGGTTACTAAAGAGCATGAGATAGGCAACTGTGTTTGTCTCTTTCTATACAATTCGGAAGTCAACATCACTACATATAACTGTCCTGGGGAGGCATAAAAATGGTACAGATGATCTCCCCTGTAGGCTTTAATAAATGGTTCAAAAAACCATTTTATCAAATAGTGTATTAGAAGTTGAATGTTTTAGCTTGACTAATGATTAATATGTGTGACTCTGGTTTTATTAATACAGTGCAAAAAAAGCCCTGCTGCACATACAATAATAGTAACAATAACAATTCCTTGTTGATGACTTAAGGTTTTGGAAGGTACTGAGAATTTGAAGACTATTCTTATGGAAAGACTAAAACTTTTGTGAAAGTTGATAACATTTTTATGTTCTATTTTTTGAGGGTTTTTTTTGGCGGGCGGAGAAGGGAAGTCATTTTAAATCTTATTTTCTTTGTTTAGTTACCTGACTGAGCATTTAATTCCAACATTTCTATGGGAGACATTTATGAAGACTTGGATCTTTTCGGAAATTTGAGATTATTTGGTTACTGTTTCTTTTACTCTTAGCCAAAAGCAATCATAACTAATAAAATATATTAGGGAGTCGTCTTATCTCTCTCATATATCACAGTACTATTCAAATAGTGGTTCATAAACTAGTGTTCGTTAAGCACTTTTACTCCCAAGGTAGGTACTCCTAAGATACGCCAGAAATCGAAAGTAAGCATGTCTTTTACAGCAATTTGACATTTTCTACCCATCCAGTCTGGGGAAGTCTCATCAACAGGATGTCGTGGAATTGCATGTTGAGTAGATGGTGCGAATACCCATCACTTTTACCCACAGATGTGAGGACTCTTTGGATAGTAGGTTCAGTGATCAAGGGAGAATTTCTAAAATAATTAGTCCCTAACTTTCGCAATTTCAAAAAATATGACTAATCATAGTCAGTCCTCTGAAATGTATCAGGAGACAGCTAAAAGCTCTAGGTCAATATGCCTAACACAAGCACATAAAGACCCATTTGCCTTCAATTCACTTTCTCATCAATTATTTTTCTCTGGGTGGCCTGGCCTGTACTTTTTATTTTCTATTCATTTGGCATTAAATGTTTTAAATTTATCTAAGAGTATGTCTGACTGACGTTTGTATTTCTAAGCTCTATTTCTGAAATATGTAATGTTTTATGAGTGCTGGGGTTCCTTTGTCGTCTTTTGCAGACTTTGTCTACCTAGTCTGCTTAAACATCTATCTTCGTAATTTTATATGATTCATAATGAATACTTATGTACTTATGTAATTTGTAACATTTATTACTAGATTTATCAAATCGTTTCTACATCTTTATTCTGTGCTTACATGTATTTTATCATGAATTCATTAATAATTGTTTGCAGTTATTTTCCTAAGTGCCTTTTAAGATGGAAATACTCCATGTGATGTTAACTGTTAAAAAAAGAAACTCCTGAATATATCAATCCTACTTGAAAATAACTTGTATTTTATATTAAAGTTAGGCCAACTCTGAATGACATTCCTGTAATAGCTCAGTGCAGCTGCTGACTTAAAAATGCATTTGCTCTATTCTAATGGATATAGATTATAAGAAGCAGACCTTGCTGTAAGCAATAGCAATAGATAATGATGTTTTATGTTTATAATCTGCTTTGCTGGATATTTTCCCATTGCCCCTCCAGATCTACCTTCCATCCTTCTCCACTTTGCCTTGAACTTTCTGGCTTCTAGTTTGGTTTAGCAAATGGGAAGCACAGGTAGATGACTGGAGTGGAGTGCAGGAAGGCTCCTTCTTAGCAGGCAGCCTCAGATCGGTTGCATCTCTCCACCAAAGGCCAAAGATTTTTATTAAGCACCACTCTCCTACAGCTATTCTTTCTGGGTCTCTGTTCCCCTTAGTCCCGAGAGTAGTGACAGTTCACCCTCTTCTTGCCTACCCCTGAGGATGGCACCATCTTGGGTTTTTTTTAACTATATTTTTTTTCTTGAATAACTCTGCCCACATCTTTGGAAAGTCTCTTTATGCAGTTACCCCATTTGAGGGTGCTGTTTCCTGCCAGAACCTTGACTCATCAGTTTTAAAAATTAGCTATCTTAAAAAATGAAATGAAAAATAATTCATTGTAAGTCTGACTATCCAGTTACTTCATTACGTGTTTGACTACTCTGCTAAACACAGGTAGTATGTCCTAGTTTTGGTCATACACTCATAAATGTGCTCAGATATACTTCAAGAGGGAAAGAAATCTGGATGTGAGAGCAAGCAGAGGAAGCGTAATCTAAATGGCAAAAAACAGACATAAAAAGAACTTTACCATGCTTTCTGTTTTTTTTTTAAAGTTACTTGTAATCTAATGATTATCACAAGCACTTAGGTAAAGCTTCCCATATGCCAGGTTCTTTTCTAACCGATCTACATACATTGAGCTATTTATTTCTTCCCACAACTCTCTGAGGAGGTACTATTCCCATTGTACAAGTGAGGAGACAGTCACAGTTAAGTAAATCAGTTAGTCTGGTTGTATTCTCTTAACTACTATGCTGTGCTGTTCTTTCAGTGGTTTTGATGATAAAACTGTTAAGTATAATAAAGACTGAATATTATATGAAAGGATAAGTTTATAATAGTAATATCATAGAAATAACATGGACTTTCAGTTCAAAGTTGGGTTTGACTCCTAGGTCTGACAGTTTAAATTCTTCCTTAATATAATTTTGCCTTTAAGCCTGATTTTTTTTGTTGCCACCCTTTTCCCCATAAATCATGAATTTGCGTGATGTGCATTATTTGGTACTGTGAGTGCATTTGTCTTCCAATATAAAATTTAATATTTCTCTTTAGGTTTACGATCCGTGAACATGCCTGCTAACAAATCATCTGTGATTAATAAATATGGAGTAGTATGTTCCTCTTATGAAAAATCAAAGTAAGTTTGAAAAAAATTTCATATTGTTAAAGTAGTAGACCCATATATATTGTAGAATTTAGAAGGTTACAGAAAATTGAACAGTAAAAAATAATCACTCATAGTTCAATATCTAAGAATAAAAATGTTAAGGTTTACTATTTTATAAATAAATAGCTTTGGAATGATTTTTTGTAATGATTATTTGTAAAGATCATATATTTATAAAATTTTGAATTCTATACTTTTTAAACTAAGCATTTTTTCTATAATCAGTCTTAATTCATTTTTAATTAATTTTTGGCTGCATTGGGTCTTTGTTGCTGTGCGCGGGCTTTCCCTAGTTGCGGCAAGCGGGGGCTACTCTTTGTTGCAGTGCGTGAGCATCTCTTGCAGTGGCTTCTCTTGTTGTGGAGCATGGGCTCTAGGTGTGCGGACTTCAGTAGTTGTGGTGCGTGGGCTTAGTTGTTCCAAGGCATGTGGGATCTTCCCAGATCAGGGCTCAAACCCGTGTCCCCTGCATTGGCAGGTGGATTCTTAACCACTGCGCCACCAGGGAGGTCCCTATAATCATAGTCTTTATTTAAAATTAATTAATTTATTTTTAACATTTTTATTGGAGTATAATTGCTTTACCATGGTGTGTTAGTTTCTGCTTTATAACAAAGTGAATCAGTTATACATATACATATGTTCCCATATCTCTTCCCTCTTGCATCTCCCTCCCTCCCACCCTCCCTATCCCACCCCTCTAGGTGGTCACAAAGCACCGAGCTGATCTCCCTGTGCTATGCGGCTGCTTCCCACTAGCTATCTATTTTACGTTTGGTAGTGTATATATGTCCATGCCACTGTCTCACTTTGTCCCAGCTTACCCTTCCCCCTCCCCATATCCTCAAGTCCATTCTCTAGTAGGCCTGTGTCTTTATTCCTGTCTTACCCCTAGGTTCTTCATGACATTTTTTGTTTTTCTTAGATTCCATATATATGTGTTAGCATATAGTATTTGTCTTTCTTTTTCTGACTTACTTCACTCTGTATGACAGACTCTAGGTCCATCCACCTCACTACAAATAACTCAATTTCGTTTCTTTTTATGGCTGAGTAATATTCCATTGTATATATGTGCCACATCTTCTTTATCCATTCATCCGATGATGGACACTTAGGTTGCTTCCATCTCCTGGCTATTGTAAATAGAGCTGCAATGAACATTGTGGTACATGAGTCTTTTTGAATTATGGTTTTCTCAGGGTATATGCCCAGTACTGGGATTGCTGGGTCATATGGTAGCTCTATTTGTAGTTTTTTAAGGAACCTCCATACTGTTCTCCATAGTGGCTGTACCAATTCACATTCACACCAGCAGTGCAAGAGTGTTCCCTTTTCTCCACACCCTCTCCAGCATTTATTGTTTGTAGATTTTAAATCATAGTCTTTTAATTTGCCATAATAATCCATGAAATGCATAAGAGAAAGTATTCAATAACTACTGAATTGTGAAGCATCTTAGTTATTTCTAAGTGCTTGTCTATTTCAAATTAAACCACGATAGAATATTTTTCTGCATTTCAAATTATTTCCTTGGGATAAAGTTTCTGAAATTAAGTTACTAGATCAAAGTTTGTTGATAATTTAAAAATTGTTTGTGATTTTAAGAAATTTTTACAAACTTAAAGAACATGATAGAGTACATAATAAAACTTATGTGTTGACATATTGTTACGTTTGATTCAAATATTTTTCTTTAATAAAGAATAGATCAACAGATAAACTTGAAGCTCTTTGACCACATGTCCTTTCAATTATAATAATTGTGGCATATATTATTTCCATTCATTTTTGTACTTTAACATACAAGAATGTAAAATTGCATTTTCCTGGGCTTCCCTGGTGGTGCAGTGGTTAAGAATCCGCCTACCAGTGCAGGTGACATGGGTTTGAGACCTGGTCCGGGAAGATCCCACATGGTGCAGAGCAGCTAAGCCCATGCGCCACAACTACTGAGCCTGCGCTCTAGAGCCGGCAAGCCACAACTACCGAAGCCCACGTGCCTAGAGCCCGTGCTCCGCAACAAGAGAAGCCACCGCAATGAGAAGACTGCGCACCGCAACAAAGAGTAGCCCCTGCTCACCGCAACTAGAGAAAGCCTGTGCACAGCAACGAAGACCCAACGCAGCCAAAAAATAATAATAATAACAACAAAAAATTGTATTTTCCAGTCTATTTCCTAAAGTACATAACTAGGAATGGAATTGTTGGATATACCATTTAGTAAACAGAACTTATTAATTCTGTCTAATGATTAGTCATTTTTGTATTTTGGTTATAAAATCTGTCTCTACCACAAGATCATGTAGATATTGTTATACATTATTTTTTAAAAAATCTTACTGTTTTATCTTTAATACATATGGAAATGATTTTTGTTAGTGGTGTTAAGCGCAGGTCCAGTTTCCCTTTTTTTAATGTACATACCAGCTTGATCAACACCATGTATCGAAAAGAACATCCTTCTTCACTATTTCTCTAGTACAATGATTATGTAAATCAAGTGTCCACATATAGTGGGTATATTTCTGGGCTCTCTTTTCTGTTTCACTGGCCTCTTTGTCCCTTTTTAATATTACCACACTGCTTTAATGACTGTCACTTAGTGATGACATTTAATAGTCAACATGATAGATTTTTCCAAGTTTCTTCTTCTTCAGTGATATCCTGCATATTCTATTTAAAAATTTAAAAAAATTTTATTCAGGTGTAGTTTGCTACAATATTAGTTTCAGGTGTAGAACATAGTGATTCAAAATTTTTAGAGATTATACTGCTTTTAAAGTTATAATATTTATATTCCCTGTGGTGTACAATATATCCTGGTAGCTTATTTATTTTATACATAGTAGTTTGTATGTCTTAATCCCCTACCTCTATCTTGCCCATACCTCCTTTCTTCTCCCCACTAGTAATCTCTAGTTTGTTCTCTATATCTGTGAGTCTGTTTCTGTTTTGTTATGTTTATGTTTGTTTTATTTTTTATTCTCCAAATATAAGTGATAACATACAGTATTTGTCTTTCTCTGACTTATTTCACTAAGCATAATAACCTCCAGGTTCATCCATGTTGCAAACAGCAATGTTTCATTAATTTTTATGAATGAGTAGTAGTCCATTATATGTATATACCACATATTCTTTATCCATTCATCTATTGATGAACACTTAGGTCGCTTTCATATCTTGGTTGTTGTAAATGCTGCCAGTGAATATTGAGGTGAATGTATGTTTTCAAATTAGTGTTTTTGGAGAATTCCCTGGTGGTCCAGTGGTTAGGACTCTGCGCTTTCATTGCCAAGGGTGCTGTTCTGTCCCTAGTTGGGGAACTAAGATCCCACAAGCCACGTGGGGTGGCTAAAAAAAAAAACAAAAACAAAAGAAAAACCAAACAATGCCAGAACAAGTCAGTGTTTTCATTTTCTTTAGATGTATACCTGGAAGTGGAATTGCTGGATCATGTGGTAGTTCTTCTTTTAGTTTTTTGAGGAACTTCCACATAGTTTTTTACAGTGGCTGCACCAATTTACATTCCTACCAACATTGTACAAGTGTTCCCTTTTCTCCACATCCTCACCAACATTTGTTATTTGTGGTCTTTTTGATGACAGACATTCTGACAAGTGTGAGGTGATACCTCATTGTAGTTTTGATATGCATTTCTCTGATTAGGGATATTAAGCATCTTTTCATGTGCCTGTTGACCATCTGTATGTCTTCTTTGGAAAAACGTCTATTCAGGTCTTCTGCATATTTTTTAATCAAGGTGTTTGGTTTTTTTGATATTGAGTTATATGAGCTGTTTATGTATTTTGGATATTAACCCTTTATCAGTCATATCATTTGCAAATATTTTCTCCTATTCGGTAGGTTGTTGTTTCTTTTTGTTAATGGTTTCCTTTGTTGGGCAAAAGCTTTTAAGTTTAATTAGGTTCCATTTGTTTATTTTTACTTTTTCCTTTGCCTTAGGAGAAATATCCAAAAATATATTGCAACAATTTATGTTAAAGAGTTTTCTGCTTATGTTTTCTTCTAGGAGTTTCACAGTTTCCACTCTTACATTTAGGTCTTTAATCCATTTTGAATTAATTTTGTTTATGGTGTGAGAAAATGTTTAATTTCATTCTTTTATATGTGGCTGTCCAATTTTCCCAGCACCACTTATTAAAGAGACTGTCTTTTCCCCATTGTGTATTCTTATCTCCTTTGTCATAGATTAGTTGGCCATAAGTGCATGGGATTATTTCTGGGTTCTCTATTCTTTTCCATTGATCTATGTGTCTGTTTTTGTGCCAATACCATGCTATTTTGATTACTGTAGCTTTGTAGTTTTGTCTATGAAGTCAGGCAGTGTGACACCTCCAGCTCTATTCTTTCTCAAGATTGTTTTGGCTATTCAGGGTCTCTTGTGTTTCCATACAAATTTTAAAATTATTTGTTCTAATATTGTGAAAAGTGCCATTGGTATTTTGATATGGATTGCATGGAATCTGTAGATTGCCTTGGGTATTTAGGTCATTTTCACAATATTAATTCTTCTAATCCATAAACACAGTATATCTTTCTATCTGTGTCATCTTTAATTTCTTTCATCAGTGTCTTAGTTTTCCCAGTACAGGTCTTTTACCTTCTTAGTTAGATGTAAATTTTTATAGAGGTACTGTCTATCTTTTCTTAGGTTTCTTCCTATGTATTTGGTATTTGTGATCCTGCTGTAAGTTTTATGCACATATTGAAAAAAATATGTCTTCTCTAGCTGCTGCCAGAAGAAAGACAATTGATTTTTGTGTATTGATTTTACATATGGAAATACTGCTAAATTCTCTCATTAATTCTAAACATGTTTATCTCAGTCTCAATTTAAAAACAATACTCTAAACATTTCATGATTAAGCATGATCTTTTTTGAAACTTTATCTGACACTTAAATTGTATTTTGTGGTGTTTTTTTTAAATTTAAATCTCATTAGACTTCATTACTATCTTAAGCAGTTAATTTTCCTTTATATTTTATTTATTGTTCATCACTTTCCTTGCTTTTCATTCTTTGTTACTTCCTAGATCTGGTTTTTCTTTTGCCTGATGTACAATTTTTTTTTGGCCACGCTGCGCAGCATGTGGGGATCCTAGTTCCCCAACCAGGGATCGAACCTGTGCCCCCTGCAGTGGAAGCATGGAGTCTTAACCACTGGACTGCCAGGGAAGCCCCAGATGTACAACTTTTTGAACTTTGCTTAGTGAGATTTCGTTGTTGAGAAAAATCTTAGTTTTTGTTAGTCTGAATATACCTTTATTTTATTCTTATTTTTGGAAGAAATTTAAAACTGAACATGGAATTGTCTTTGGTCTGTTATAACTTTTATTGGTTTTCCCCCCAGAACATTGATGATATCGTTCCACTAACAGCTTCCATTAGTGCTGTTGGGAAGTTAGCTGAAATTTTGATGCTATTTCTTTAAAGTTTAATCTGTTTTCCCCAACTTTGGGTGCTTTAAAAAATTTCTTATTCTCTTGTATCCTGCAATTTTACTATGATGTGTTAGAATGTAATTTTAAAAATATTCTACTTAGATTTCTTGTGCCTTTTGTATCTGTGGACTGTGTCTCTCTTTTGTCATTCCTGAAAAAATATCAGATATTGTTCCTTTAGATATTACCTTGACAACCCATTCTCTCTTTTTCTGAGACTGTTGATTGAATGTATATTAGACCATCTCATTTTATATTTCATATCTTTTATTTTGTCTCCATTTTCTATATTTTCATCTCTTTCTACTGTATTTTGAATAATTCTGATATGTGCTCTGTTTTCCCATGACTAACTCTCTCTTGTTACCAATTTATACATTGAATTTTAAAAACTCTATCTTACATTTCTAGCAATTCATTTATTTTTCTTCAAATCTTCTATGTAGACTTATAGTTTCTGGTTGCCTGTACATACTTTTGAGCATATTGTGGAAATAAGTATGATGGTTTTATAATTTGTGTTGATCCAATGAATAGGGTATAAATCTATGTTGAGACTAATCTTCTCAGATATATGTGTATTATTTTTTCTTTCTCTTTTCTTCTCTGTTGAGCAGCAAGGCGGCCTTTTCTACAGCTCCCTGAGGTTGGGAGAAGGGATAGTGATTAGTTCTGATTGCTCTTACCTCGGATATTTAGTCAATGTGGAGGGAGTCTTCTATAACTTTTCCCCACCTTGAAAATCCTGGATTTTTTTTTCTTACTGTGCAGTCATTTAGAAAACACACTTTGTTTTGTATCAGTGGCCTCTTGTATCAAGGTAAACCAGATTCTGCGCCTGGCATCAGCTGTTAGAGATGAAGCAGAGATCTTGGTACCTTGCATGAAAAGACATTACGTTTGGTTTTTTTATGTATTGCCTGAATTGTCATAGACCTCGTACTGTATTTGCTTCACTTATTCTTCTTAGAAACAAGAGCTTTGCGTGCTTAGTGTGGGTTCTGTTGGAGATGCATGTAGGGCTCCATGTAAATCCTTCAAGTGAGGTACTGAAGTCCACCCATTTCTGGACCAAAGGTTATTTTATATCTTTCTCACAGAAGCTGCTCTTGAGGGTTTCTTAATTTTTTTAATATCTGGAGACTGTAGTCTTCAAAGCTTCCTGAGATATCAAAGCCTGAAATTTTTCCTTTTTATTAATGTTTTTGACTTTTATATTTAGTAAAATGTGCTCTACAAATGTGCTCTAAATAGTTAAAATATTACGTATTTATAGTATATATGTATATAATAGTATTGATTTTGATATGTATACATTTATAATACCATATAGCTCTATAGTGTGGGCTCTAAATTTGTGCTGTCAGAAGCAGGAAGAAACTTTTCTACACTCATATTTATATTCTTGTCATTTGTTTATTTGATCTGTGATCTGTAGTCTTTGTTTTTCATTTATCTGAATTACTATAATCTTTTAAGTGATTCTAATGGTTGCGACCTTGTAATTAAGTCTGTTAATTTTAACCTAGGACATCTGTACTTGTAGCATTTGGGTTGGCTACAAATGATTTAGCCCAATATATGGTAATTTAGGAGCTGGGAGGCCGTAAAGAGCATGAACACATTCAGTATATATATTGCAGTGTAATTTCCTTAGGATGAATTGCCCCAAATGCGATATCAGCAGCTACTTATGAGATTATCTGTATAAAGTAAGTAGGATCTTGCAAGATCTTAGAAACCACAGTCCTCTTATACTTGGGCGTACACCACTGTCTTGGCTCAGATCTCTAGATGGCAGGATATGAGAAGAGGATTAATATTTTAATACTAGATTTGCGGTATACAAATTCAATTCAGTGAAGCTGAAAAAAAAATAGGAAAGTGAGGCAAAAAGGCTCGATGTATTACCACCCTGATCACTAAATCACAACTTGCCTTAAAGAGACACAGCAGAGCCTTGTCTATACTTGACATTTGGAATTTATCAAGACAGATTTCAAGAAAAAAAATCTCAAAATGGACCATAAAATGGAGACTCAAGGAGGGGTATTGATCTCTGCTCCCTCCTGTTCACCCCAGAGGTGCTCACTCATCCATACTTCCAAGTTGTGTCACCCAGCCCTTGCTACTCCAAATGTGGAAGGGGAGGGGCAGCTCAGTGTTTGGGGGCATGAAGGTTATGCAGGCATCAAGTCAGTCTGAGACTCTGCACAATGTGTATGTCCAGTACAGCCACTAATCATGAAGGCCTTCATTTGGGGGAATGTTTTCAGACATCAGATTTTTCTTACCTCTAAACTCAACTCAGTGTCAGTTACTCATAGCTTAATCTAGAGGAAAAAGTAGAGTCATTGCCCAAGTGTCCTATAATAGTTATTCAGTCTTTAGTCTTCCATTGTCCTGGGAACCATGTTTTCCTACAATTATCCTTTTATGTTTTAAAAACTCTTTAGATCTGGGATGTTTTCAAGTCTGTTTCTCACCGTGCTGCACCCCCAACACATTCACCAAAGCACTAAACTTTTCATTAGCCATGGAAGGAGGCACATCGTATCCCAAATGTTGTCCATTACCCCCTTTATCCTCATAGAAAGCTGATGTCAGGATCACAAAAAAGTGATGCGCTAATGAAATGAGTCTTTCCTCCATGGCCTGCCATTTGCTTCAAAAAGGATATCATTGAAAGTTAGTCCCATAGAGCGCCAATGACGATGATCTGAGGAACTATCAGTCAGTACTTCATGAGTGGCAGTTTGTGCCAGTATTTCAGTCTATTTATGATAAACTATGATCACCAATGCAAAGACTGCTAATTGTCCCTCCTCCCATACCAATTTTCTCCTTCTTTTGTATTAATAGAAGTTGTATTTGGACACATGAGCAACCATTAAAGAATACAGTTCTCAGCTTCCGTTGTTTCTAGATGTGGTCATGGGTATAATCCTGGCCAATGATGGATTAGCAGAAGGGATATGTACTACTGGCATTTTGTGCCCTTTTAAAAGGAGTAGTATGTTTTCCTGTTCCTCTCCGTGTCTCTTCCTTTTAGTTGGAATGAGGATGTGATTGCAACAGCTGGAGCAGACATCTTAGACCATGAAATGAAAGTTGTATGTTGAGAATAGCAGAGTAACCAGGTATAAAATGACAGATACCAATATCCTGGAGCTGCCATATCAAGCCTGGATTGCTTATCTTGGTCTGCCGCATGAAAGAGAAATGAAGGTCTATCTTGATTAATTTATCATAATCTTGTCCTTTTAATAGCAGTTAAACTGGTTTCCTCACCCTTGAAATAAATGTTTCTGGGTGTTTTTTGAGGTGAATTTTCTAGAACGAAGCCTCCAAGCAGTGCTCCATAGCTTTGGTTATCACATCAGCTTTATTCTATCACCAGATGACTCATTTACTATGCAACTGAATAAGAATTAATTTGTTTTTAAGCCTTGATCCAGTTGGCTGAGTAGGGAAGGGTTGGCTATAATGGCCTACATCCTAGGGGATTGTTCCAAAACATAGTGAAAGGATGATCATTCCCTTGCTCATGTACAGTACTGAAATTATTGTTGTTATTAATATTCCTCCACTGACCCTGCTGTGTTCACTCAGACTTGCTGACCCCACTTCCTAACATCTCTATCTCCACCTGAGCCAGCTGATTCTTAGGGTTCTCTGGCAGACACCCAAGTTACAGAAGGAGAACAAGTGTTGCCAGGTTCTACTCCATTTCCTTCTTGGAGATACTGCTACCCTTACAATTTTGGTGAGATCTTCCCCAAGAAGGAGTGTCCTTGATTTCATCAAACCATTCTTTGGGACATTAGAGGAAGATGAACCCATTTTCAACTTCTCTTTGAAGAGACAAAGTTCGAAATTCTTCTCTAAGCAAAAGAATGCAGGCAGAGGTTGTCTATCTTTAGTAGTTAAATATGTCACCTTGGGTACTGTTACCCATGCCAGCCAATCAGTCCTTTCTGGTATTAATAATTACATTTAAAAAGAGATGACATTGAACTTTAGAAGTCTAGATGTTTCTTACAGACAACCTTGAAAGGACCGTTGACTGTTAAATGCAGAATAGAATGAATCCAAATAGAAGAGCATTCATTTAGAAAAGGGACTAGGTTTTTATTCTTGTAAATATTTTTTTTAGCCTTCAGTTTCTTCCAAATGGTTTTCTGTTCAAAATTCAGTCTGTATTAACAGCCCCCTTGCCCCTTATCTGTTTAGAGTTCTCTTTATTCGTAACTACCAAGAAGGAGGGTTTGCGTTTTCAGGGCTTAAGACAGTATTCCATTTGCTAAGACTGAATCAAAATTTAAGATCTAAAGAAAAACAAGGACCTAATAAAAGAATATATCAAACCATAGATATGATGTTTTCAGAAATGAATCTGAGTGGCAATTTCTGGCGTCATACCATAAAGCCTGTTGGATATCCACAATATGAAAATGCTGTAATCAATTACACAGGTATCAGGAACAACGAAATATATTTTCAGTGTCTGACTTCAAAAGCCCATACCCAAGATCAGTGTATCACGGATGCTAAATTTAGGGGAGGCATTTATAGAGTAAATTTATATATATGGCCATTATCACCGACTCTTTTTTTTTTCTTTTTGGCCGCACCGAGCGGCATGTGTGATCTTAATTCCCCCACCAGCGATTGAACCCATGTCCCCTGCAGTGGAAGTGCAGAGCCCTAACCACTGGACTGTCAGGAAATTCCCACCAACTCTTTATTTATGCCTTTCAGATTAATAAATCTGTTCCTGAATTCCTTACACATTCAGTTGTATCATATACATACCTGAAAGGGCTAGACCATTCTTTAATTGTGCTGGTACTTCTGGTTTTTAGGAAGTACCAGCCAAGTTAGTTGTTAGTCAAAATTTCTATCTGTTTCAGTTCCATTTTTTCACCTTCCCATAATACCAAACTTACCAAAGGTATAGCCAGATTAATTTTTTAATTCATCTATTTATTAGCACTATCAAGTCTGGATTCTGTTTTTATTTATCTAGTAAAAGTACTCTCTTAATGATCTCTACTGACTTCCTAAACATTAACTCTAATGGTATTTTCATTGTCCTTAGTCTTTATCTCTGCAAGATGTACGTTTTTGATCATGGTCTGCATCTTCAATCTATTCTTGCTTGGTATCTCAGTCTAGGATTGTTTGTTTGCATGGAACAGGCACACATTCAGCTTAACTGAAGCAAAAGAAAAATGTAATGGAAGGATGTAGGGCTGTCTTGTGGAACCTGAGAGTGGAAGGTATAGCCAGGTCTCATTTATTCATTCAGTGTCTCTAAGAGACAATGGAGATAAAATGATCAACAGGTATAGTCTGTATCTATACTAGACTACAAACTCTGGCTGTACATCAGTAAATCATCCAACAAACATGGGTCAGGGCTACGATGGTGATCATATCGCTATAAAACTACATACCCATAAAGAAGAGGCATATAACATTAACTAGTAGTACGTGACAGTTGTATTGTTTAATACATGCTGAAAGACCATCATCTGTAAATCACGCTTATAAATTAATACGTAAAATATTCTCCATTTTTCCGACAGCCAACAAATAGAGCAACCCCTACCTATGCAGTAGTACCCTTATTATCTAGTTAAATGGTGCCAAAATATATGGAATTAACAGTGAGCACGTTCTATATTCATTAAGTGGGATCAGAGGAAAAATTGCAAAGGAAAAGCAAACAAGATATAATGCAGACAAAGGCATATCGTGAAAAACATGACAGAATACTAACATATCTTTTTCTAAAGCTCTGTGCTTTGGGGTATTTTGTTGTCTTGAACAACATTTCAACAAAAGCCACCTCTTGACTCTACATAAACTATCAGCTCTGACATCAACTAATTAAAAATATTAGCTAATTATTTAAAATCCCTGAAAGAGAGGATTGGATTGGCCTGGAGTAAGCCAGATGTCTACTGTGACCCTATCAGCTATGGCCAGGGTAGGGGAGGTTGGAGCCAAATGGTGCTAATGTAGAAGTTAGACCCACTGGCCCAGCAGGGACTATGAGTGATGAACAATTCTCAGAGAAAGTTTACACCCCAAATTGTACAAATATTTGAATTCCATTGTAGTATTTCCCTGAATCGCCTATCATATTTACCATTCTTTTCCTCTTGCCTCCTACCTGTAGGATTTGCCAAAGATCTCCCTTGATTCTTTTTTCTCAGTACTCTTCCTCTTGAGATTTCATAGCTTTGAGTATGTAGGTGAATCTTAAGTCTTTATTTCCAGATCTTATCCACTTAATGTCTGCCTCACAAGTTCACTTGGATTATAGGCCTCTCCACTTGGTTGTCTCACAGGTAAATCACAGTCAGTACATCCAGAATGGCACAGATCATCTGCCCAGAGTTTTCCGTCTAATTGTCTTGATGCCAACTCTCTACTACTAATCATGTTGGCCCAAAACCATAAGATTATCTCTATGTCCACCCTCACAGTTTCTTTTCTCACATCCTGGTAGTCATCGAGCCCTATTGATTTAACTTCCAACTAATCTCTCACATTCATTTACTTTTCGTCATTATTATTGCCCAAACTGTAGTTCAGACCTTTATTACTTCTTACCTAAATTGTTCAAATAATTGTCCAACAGTTTACCAGTAGTCACTCCTCACTCCAAACCATTCAACATCGGACTTTTAAGTTTAGTCATCCTGAAGCACAGCTGTGATCTCATCACTCTTCCGCTGAATAATTCTCTTATTTATCAAATAAAACTCAAAAGTCTATGTGTAATATAGAATTGGTGCCCACTGTAACTAAGAGAATCTAAAATAGCAATGATACTTAAAAATAGTTTATTTCTCTGAATATAGTCAGTCCAGAGCTGGTATGGTGATCCAGGACTTAGATTCCTTATAACTAGCTGGTCTGCTGCACATGACTTACTCTTAAGGGCATTTCATGTTCTATTATGGCTGCTGAAAATCCAGACATCACAGTTGTGCTTCATGCAGCAGAATAGAGGAAGGACAGAAGAAGGGTTTATACACTTTTTCAGGAGACTTCCCAGAACTCTCTGAATTTTACTTATGTTTTACTGGCTGAAACCTTAGACATCTGTGCATACCTAACTGCAAGCAAGAATCTTTTAGTAAGAAAGGGAGGAGAATTGATACTGATGTAGGTAGCTTTAAGTCTACCACAGACTACCATTCAGTGCCATTTGTATGTGTCTCAACCTAACATTTCCATCTTCATTTCCTGTCTTGATTTTAAGCATTCTGTCTCTCTATGCTACATTAAGACTGTTCTTTTTTTTTTCTTTCTTTGTTTCTACTTGTGTTAGGGTAAATATGAAGCAACTATAAAAAGAGGTCTCTAATTTCAGAGGCTTAAGTAAGATAGAAGTATATTTATCTGACATATGAATCCAGTGGGTCTAGGCTGACAGGATAGCTCTGCTTTTGGGGTCAGTGAGAAACTCACAACCCTCATTATCTCATAGTTGTACTGATCTGCCTAATCAAAGCCAATTCAGCATCATTTTTATGTTCCAGTCAACTGGAAGGAAAAAAAGGTTTTATTCTAGGGAAAGTGGCCTGTCTTTAAGTTAAAGGTGACCTGAAATTTGCATATATTGTATCTCCTCACAACCTGCCAGAAAGACTGGGAAATATAGGCACTAGCTGTGTGATCATGTGACCAGGAAGAAACAGAGAAAAGATTTTGAAAGGATAATTGCCATTCTGTCACATTCTAGTTCCTGTCTTCATATCAAGGTACAGCTCAAGTGCCACTTCTGCAAAGAAGCTTTTTTGAATCTTTAACCAAAAACAGTAATTCTTATAACTGTTATCCAGTGCTGAATCTATGTAAGGAACTAGACAGCGTGTTCCAGTTCATTGTTTTTCAAAATTCTGCAAATTTTGTCCTCATTTCCGCAGATGGACAATTATAGCTCACACAGATTAAATGATTAAGCAAAGATTATAGCATCAGGAAGTGTTGGAATCATGACCTTCTAAACTCGACACAGGATTTTATTTCCTTTCTTTTTTTTCTTCAGTGTGTCTCCTTTATGTTACATCATTTGTGATTTGTCTCACTTCCCTCCTAGAATGTGAATTTACTGAGGCCAGGCCTGATTCCTCTCTTAGCCCACATTATATCTAGTGAAATATCTTGTATGTGGGAGGCTTTCACTAAATGTTTATTGAACAAATGAATTGTCAGCTAAAAAAAAGTTCTGAATTCACAGATAACATAAAGTCATTTGGATTGATATCCGTGCAGTCAGAAGACTTTAGTATATTTCCCTTATATGAAATTGGCATGATGACCTTAATTCATTACCTTTCCACAGGACTGTACTTATATACTTACAGTAGATTACATTTATCTTTGTGAAATCTTTTGATAGTTTGAAGAAATTAGAATGTGTGAAGTTAAGATATTTTCCTTTCAAATGCCTATATTTACTTTTTCAAGTTTCCTTTTGCTTCTTATCATGGGTTGTGTTTATCATTAAATAATTATTAATTTGTATAACCCCTATTTGTGATGGGCATGAAATAGTTAAAAAAGCTATATTTATTTCCTGTTAAATATTTATTGACATGAGCTGAGGGAGTCCAGTTAAGGTACTCAATCTCTGTACAGGAAGCTGGAAAGCATTAGCTTTCCATAATTTTAATGATTCACTACCGGCCTCAACCGTACTGAAAGATAGTTGACAAAACTAAAATTATTTATAAAATATATTCTAAGTGTAGAAATTGTATTAGATATTATTTTTACCCTGAGGCTTTACTCTGCTTTAAAAATAAAGTGATACAAATGCATTTTTCTCTATATCCATTTTCCCTTGGATATAGTGTGTGTATTTGTGTGTTTGGAGTGTGTATAGGTGTGTGTATTTGTGTGTGTGTGTGTGTGGCTGTGTCTTTGTGTGTTTGGAGGGGTTTCTGTGGTCGGTGGTAGGGAAATCTGCTTAAACGAGATGGTTTTAATTTGATTTTCCCTATTTATGATGTTAATCATTGTTTCACATAGTTATTGGCCACATGGATTTCTTCTTTTGTCAATTACCTGTTTAAGCCTCTTCTCTATGTTTCTATTGTTTGGGAGTTCTTCATATATTCTGGTTATATTATGGATGTGAGCCCTTTGTCAGTTACATGTGTTGAAAATATGTTCTTCCATTTGAAGTTTTGCCTTTTAATTCTCTTAGGATGTCTTTATATAGATATATTTACAAACAGAGGTGGTAATCAAAATGTTTAACTTTTGATATAGTGTGGAGATTGATAAATCAGAATAGTGCGCACCTACTAAATATCAGGCCTATGTACAAGGATTTTAAAAAATTACAGAATCAGTTAGCGTGGCCAAAATTATACTGGAAGTGATGGGAAGTGTCAGTCAATAAAGACATTGTTGCGTTTGTTGGGTACATCCATACTACTGCATGTTAGGATCAGTTGAACTTTAATGTCTGATAAATTTAATGAAGAAAGCATGCTACAGTGTTGCATACATGGTTCTATTTACTAAAAACAGTACACATAGGTTGGTTTATATTTGTGAGCATTGAGGATACACACTGACCCATTAATCTTGGCTATTTCTAATGGGTAGAATTGGAGACGGTAGGGTTGGGATGCATCCCTGAATGTTTGGTTTGTTATAAACAGCACTGTTATGTTAATACTTTTGAAGAATCTAATTTCTAATGAAAATTAGAAAAATTTAAATGGATAAAGGGACTATCTTATTCCCATAATACTCTGTACAAATGGGAAGACTGAAGCTATTTTGGACTCTTCGCGAGGAATAGGTCCATGTCGATCAAAGATATGTCATCCCAGATGACTGTTGAGAAAGAGTTTTCAGCCAACCTTTACCATATACATCTAACCTCATATCTCCAAGAGCAAGATAACAGGTAGTCAAGAATGAAGTTATTCATTTCAAATGCCCAGTTCTAGCAGACTTTGTGAGTTCTAACACCTCAACTCTTCTGCTATTTTACTATACACTGCTTGAGGGCAAGGTTGTTGGTTTCACCGTTGTATCCCAGTTCCAAGGTTGGTAGCACCTGATACATAGAGATAGTCAATAAATGCTTACTGATTGAATGATTGAATAAATGCCTACTTTAGGGTGACAGTTAAAGAGCTGGTCATTTCATTAATTGTTCTTCACTGGGATATATATTTGGCTCTAGTTTACAGAGCATCATGGTTTTATCTCTGCTTATCCTGTGATCTTGTGGCACTGTGATTAATTTTACATACATCTGTCTTCCCAGTTGGACTATGAGTCACTCAGAGGCAAAATTTGATTTTTATTCGTGTTTTTTTTCCTATATGCCACAGAGCAACTAATTCAGTAAGTTGTTGAAAGATGTTTTATTTTCTCAGATAACTCCTTTAAATCGTATGACTCCAACAGTTATTTTATCACATAAGCAACTCATTGACTCTACTACCCATTTTCTATTCCTCTGATATCACTTTTGATTCCATGCCATTTTAAACGCTGTGGTACATCATTATAATCACTTTACTCATTCTCTTGCATACAGCCTCAACTTTTCTCACTTCTCTTTGAAATACTTGTCTACCTTCTCTACACTTTGCCCATGGGATCCTTTCCATTCACAAGGCTTTAAATGCCATATGTGTGCTAATGACTCAAAAATTGATATATTTAGCCTGAACCTTTCCCCCAAATTCAGACTCATATCTAACTGATTACTCTGCGTCTCCATTTGGATGGCCATGGTCATCTCAAACATAACATGTCCAATACTGAACTTATTCTCTACCCTCACCTCAAATCTGCTCCTCTAGCAACCTTTCCCATCTTGGTAAACAGCAATTCTATCCTTTCCGTTACTCAGTTAATCATGACTCCTTTTTTTTTTTTTTTTTTTCTCTCATGCCTATTTCTAATTCATTGGGCAGTCTGGTTGGAGCTAATGTCAAAATATATCCATTATCCAAACTCTTTGCTTTAATTACTTTGCTATAATTCTGATCCAAGCCAAATTACCTCTCAGCTAAGTGTATATGTGCTCTCTCCCTTGCTACCTCCCCACCCTCCAGCTCTCAACACAGCATCGGAATGATCCTGTTAAAATATAAGTTGAATTATGCCACTCATCTTATCAAAACCCGGCAATAGATTCCCATCTCATCCAAAGTTAGTATGGCTTCTTGTCACCTCTCTGACCTTACTACATACATCTTTTCTGTCTTGCCTACTTTACTTCAGCCACAGTTCGACTGATTCCACTTGCACGGAGGGAATAATGCTTTAGCTTAAATTGAACCAACACTGAAATATGTGAGGAGATAAATCAGTCTTCAACATAATGAAGCTATGCTGGATTTTTTTCAAAGGCTACAGAGTTCTTCAATATCATGAGAATTATATTTCTCAATCCAAGAGTATGATAAGATCAATCTAGGAGACCTGTGTATGTATGTGTGTGTGTGTGTGTGTATATATATATATATATATATATATACACATACACACACATATATATACATAAATATTTTACTGATTTTTGTGTGTGTGAAACTTTCTCATTAAGGTAAAGTGCTTTTTCAGAAAATAGATACACTTAGCCACTGGATGTTTGATTAATTATTTGGAAGTGATAGCTAAAATTATTGATTTTTTTTTTTTCTTTTTTGGTTTAGGCCACCATTTTCAATCACAAAAGAATTCATCTTGAGACCCAACCAAACAAAAAATCCAAAAGAGGAGGAAGAACTGTTGGACATAGCTAGAAAAAACCTTATCAAATGTAAGGTAATGGCACACTATTGATTACTTTAGTATGTGAACTTTCTCTTCCAGTTGGTGGATGATTACCTGTTCTAAAATATTGAAAGAAAAAGATAAGAATACACCTTTCTTTAATCATAAGTAGGCATAGTTAAAAATACTAATGCAAATTAAAGTTAAAACTTATGACCAAATTATTCAATGTCAAATGGCTTTTTGGATGAAGAGTCTTCATAAATTATTGGAGAATATAGTTGTTGGCACTAATCCAAGAGCTCACAGCAAAATATCAACGGCTGGTAAATAAATTTTTGTTTATGAAAATTACACTTTTTACTAAAAAAATGTTAACTGATATATGATGTTTCCTAAAGAGGAAAGAAAGGTCTCCTAAACATTCACTATATATGCACAGAGTACTCTGTTCTTTCTCTGTAACAAATTATTCACCTAACTTGTAGAAAATACATTCTTTAAGAATATGTCATTAATTCACAAAATTTCAAACACATATAAATACAGAACAGAAAGTAAAATAAGTCCTTCTTTTACCTTTTCGTCATTAAATCCAGTTTAAGTTTTGGCAGAGAAATAATATACATATGATTTTGCTTTAACACTAGATAACTGGTGAAATAAAAGCTGCACAAAACTGAAGCATAAATTAAGTCAACAATTTTTTTGTGGCTGTTGTTTCCCAGCATTTTGGCTCATGATTGACCATATTTAAAATTTTTTTAAAAATCCATGAAAAAAGTTGATTAGAAAAAAGAATATATTAGCTTTGCATGCAGATAGTTGCCAGCAGGTACATTCATCAGTGAGTTTCTCTTCAGTTGGCCAACTGGGGCAGCCCCAGGAATGGTCACATTAATATAAGAAGGGAAATCTTCATATCTCTTTTATGTTCACTAACCAGTCCATCCACAGTGAAGTAGCTGGAGTGCTCCAGAAAATTGGCATCAAGCTATTTTTTTCAATATGGTTACCCTCTTAAAATCAGAGATGCATTCTCTTGGTGAGGAAATGAGACAGAAATAATCCCTAGAAAGAAAGAGTGAAAATTATTTTCAGCAGACACTGATATTACTCAGAATATTAACATTCTATACATTTTAACACTAATACAGTTTACATAAAATGTCAAAAAATAAATATAATAAACGTAAAAATATACAGCTTTAAGAGCATCAGCCTCATAGAATGACTTTCAGAATAAAGAGATAATACAAATAAATAAGTGAATAAATAAAAAATGAAAATAAATGATAAAATAGTAATAAATAAAATACAAATGATAGAATTAATAATAAAATATAAATAATAATATATCAATCATATATATATAAATAAATATATAGATAGATCAATAAAACAAAGAGCTGGGCTCTTGAAAGGGTAAACAAAATCAACAAACCTTTAGCCAGACTCACCAAGAAGAAAGAGAGAGGACCCAAATAAACAAATTGAGAAATGAAAGAGGAGAAATAACAACTGATACCACAGAAATACAAGAAATTCACAAGAAAATACTATGAACAGTTATATGCCAACAAAATGGACTACCTAGAAGAAATGGACAAGTTTCTAGAAACATACAGCCTACTAAAACTGAGTCAAGAAGAAACATAATTTGAAGAGACTGATCACTAGATCTGAAATATGTAATAAAAAAACTCCCTGCAAACAAAAGTCCAGGACTGGAAGGCTTCACTGGGGAATTCTGCCAAACCTACAAAGAACTTATACCTATGCTTCTCAAACTCTTCCAAAAAACTGAAGAGGAAGGAACATTCCCAAAGTCATTCTCTGAAGCCACCATCACCCTGATGCCAAAACCAGACAAAGACACTACCAAAAAAAAAAAAAAACAAGAAAATCACAGGCCAATATCTTTGAATATAGATACAAAAATCCTCAGCAAAATATTAGCAAACTGAATCCAACAACACATAAAAGGATTGTACACTATGATAAAGTTGGAGTCATCCCATAGTCACAAGGATGGTTCAGCATATGCAAATCAATCAATGTTTTAAACCACATCAACAAAAGAGAAGATAAAACAACAACATGGTCATTGCAGAAAAGTATTTGATAAAATTCAACATCCATTCCTGATAAAAACTCTCACCAAAGTGGGTATAGAGGGAGCATATCTCAGCATAATAAAAAGCCACTTATGACAAACCCACAGTCAACATAATACTCATTGGTGAAAAGCTGAAAGCCTTCTTGCTAAATTCTGGAACAAGACAAGGATGCCCACTCTTACCAATTCTATTTAACATAGTGTTGGAAGTCCTAGGCACAACAATCAGACAAGAAAAAATATCCAAATTGGAAAGGAAGAGATAAAATTGTCATTGTATGCAGATGATATGATACTCTATATAGAAAACCCTAAAGACTCCACACAAAAACGATTAGAACTGATAAATGAATTCAGCAAGGTAGCAGGATACAAGATTAACATACAGAAATCTGTTCCATTTCTTTACAGTAACAAGGAAATATCAGAAAGAGAAAGTAAAAAAAAAAAAATCCCATTTAACATCATGTCAAAAAAAATACCTAGGAATAAACCTGACCTAGGAGGTGAAAGGCTTACATGCTGAGAACTATAAAACATTGATAAAGGAAATTGAAGATGATTCAAAGAAATAGAAAGATATCCAATGCTTTGGATTGGAAGAATTAATATTGTTAAAATGGCCATACTGCCCAAAGCAATCTACAGAATTAATGCTATCCCTATCAAATTACCCATGAGATTCTTCACAGAGCTAGAACTAAGAATCCTAGAATTTACATGGAACCACAAAAGACCAGAATTGCCAAAGCAATCCTGAGGAAAAAGAATAAAGCTGGAGGCATAACCCTCCCAGACTTCAGATAACACTACAAAGATACAGTAATCAAAACAGTGTGGTATTGGCACAACAGACATATGGATCAGTGGAACAGAATAGAGAGCCCAGAAGTAAATCCACACACCTAGAGTCAATTAATCTTCAATGAAGGAGGCAATAATATGCCATGGGCAGTCTGTTCAACAAGTGGTATTGGGAAAACTGTATAGCCACATGTAAATCAATGAAGTTACCCTCACACCATAAACAAATATAAACTCAAAATGACTTAAAGACTTAAATATAAGACATGACACCATAAAACTCCTAGAAGAGAACATTGGCAAAACATTCTCTGACATAAATTATACCAGTATTTTCTTAGGTTAGTCTCCCAAGACAATAGAAATAAAAGCAAAAATAAACAAATGGGACCTAATCAAACTTATAAGCTTTTGCACAGCAAAGCAAGCCATACACAAAATGAAAAGATAACTTGTGGACTGGGAGAAAGTATTTGCAAGTGATGCAACTGACAAGGTCTTAGTTTCCAAAATATACAAAACAGCTCATACAGCTCAATATCAAAGAAACCCCAAACAACCCAATCAAAAAATGGGCAAAAGACCTAACTAGATGTTTCTCCAAAGAAGACATACAGATGGCCAACAGGCACATGAAAAGATGCTCAACATCACTAATTGTTAGAGAAATGCAAATCCATACCATAGTGAGGTATCACCTCACACTGATCAGAATGGCCATTATCAAAAAGTCTACAAATAACAGATGCTGGAGAGGACATGGAGGAAAATGAGCCCTCCTACATTGTTGGTGGGAATGTAAATTGGTGCGGCCACTATGGAAAACAGTATGGAGGTTCCTTAAAAAACTTAAAATAGACTTACCATATGATCCAGCAATTCTACTCCTGGGCATATATCTGGAAAAGATGAAAAGTCTAATTCAAAAAGATACATGTACCCCAATGTTCATAGCAGCACTATTTACAATAGCCAAAACATGGAAGCAACCTAAGTGTCCATTGACAGGTGAATGGATAAAGATGTGAGATATACATATATATATATATATATATATATATATATACACATAAAAGAATATTACTCATCCGTAAAAAAGAATGAAGTATTGCCATTTGCAGCAATATGGATGGATTTGGAGATTATCATACTAGGTGAAGTAAGTTAGAGAAAAATATCATATAATATCACTTACATGTGGAATCTAAAAGAATAATACAAATTAACTTATTTACAAAACAGAATCAGACACACAGACATAGAAAACAAACTTATGATTACCAAAGGGGAAAGTGTCAGGGAGGGATAAATTAGGAGTATGGGTTTAACAGATACACACTACTATATATAAAATAGATAAACAACAAGGACTTACTGTACAGCACAGGAAACTGTATTCACTGTCGTGTTATAACCTATAATGGTAAAGAATCCGAAAAAGAATATATATTTATTGATGTATATGTATAACTGAATCACTTTGCTGTATACCTGAAACTAAAACAATACTGTAAATCAACTATATTCAATAAAAACAAGTAAAATATTAATAAATTATAAATAATAAAATAAATAATAGAATAAATAAAATATAGATAATAAAAATAAATAAATATTAAATTTAAAAGCTGTACATTTTTGTTTGCCTCTTTTATCTTCCCCATAACAGAGGAAATTGGGTCTCAAAACCTTAGGTACTGGGAGGCACGTACATCTTCCTATGACATGGACTGAAGTAGTATATCTGGCTCAGTGCAAAGGAGAAATCCAAGATGGTATGTCCTCTAACTGAGCTCTTCTTAGTTACCCTAAGTGTTTTCTAGATTAGAAGTGAAGGCATAATTTGAGAACTTTAATATTTAGAAATTGTGCAGGAGCCAAGGAAAATCTGCCTTTCTCTATTGAAATACCTGACAATGTTTTATTATGAAAGGTCCTTTTGTAATTTTGAATTTATGAATTTGGCTGCTCAACTTTTTAATTGCAAAATTGTTTTAAAAACTTTTGCTCAGCAGAGTCTTTATTGCTTTTTTCTAAAATTAGTAACTAATTAAAAAGTAATATAAAATGTCATTTAGTGATTTTCAATAACACTAGGCACTATACAGAAATTCGTTTCTGCATTTTATAATTCTTACTCATAAAACATTAACCAAATGGCCATTTGTTTTTCACTTGTTTTAAACAGCCATTTTACTCATTACCTTTTCATTTATCACATATTTATGTCTCCTTTTAAACCACCCTCCAACCAATCTAAAAAAGAAATTAAAAAACATTATTTTTAAGGAAATAAAGTTTCTTCTATATTATTCTAAATTTTATGTGTATGCCTTTTAAAATGAGTTTTAGAATGTTGACCATATGAGGTCAGAGAGTATTTTCCCTTATAAATTGGGTTTTGTAGTGCTATCTGGGAGCTTTCAAGCAACAGGAAGAATAAGAATGATTTTGTATTTAACTTGCCTTTATGGCACTTCATCACAGTGCTATCCACAGCCTGACCCTATTAAATGTTTAAATGATATTGAAGTAAACAATCTCGGCTTTCCAGCAACCAGCAGCCCCTTGCTCTTCTTTGTCAATTAAACCTCAGTTTTGTTCATGAAAGCGCTTCAAAATCTTTGTACAGGCACATTCTTGGAGATATTGTGAGTCTGGTTCCAGATCACCATAATAAAGTGAATATTGTAATAAAGCAAGTCACATTAATTTTTTTGTTTCACAGTGCATGTAAAAGTTATGTTTACACTATACTGTAGTCTGTCAAATGTGCAATAGCATTATGTCTGAAAATGTACATACATTAATTAAAAAATAATGCTGTTGGAAAAGTAGCACTGATAGACTTGCTAGACGCAGGGTTGCCACAAACCCTCAATCTGTAAAAAATACAATATCTGCAAAGCATAATAAATCAAAGTGAATAAGATGAGTTATGCCTGTAATGACATGAGGTGCAGTGTTCTGTAGGGCCTTAGCGCTATATTCTTCCTTGTTCAGCTCCATTGGGCCTTATTTCCTCTGCTTTGATTTTCTAGTCTTCTACTTTTCTCTTTTATAGCACTTATCTTGAGCACTGTCTTTTGTCATCCAGTTCTGTCCTATTTCCCCACCATTATATATGTGGCCTAGTGATCTATTTTGTGTGAGGTGGAGCTCCTAGGGCATTTCTCTCTCTCCTTGCCTCTTCCCCCACCTCTGTAGTCTCTCCGGCTTAGTGACTTCTGAGTAGTTGAATGTCCTACATGGCAGCTTAGAATTCCAAAGGTAGTATCTTGACAAAGAGGTAGAGGGGGCAACTGTATTGCCTTTTCTGATCTAGACTTGGAAGTCATACAGTGTCACTTCTGCCACATTCTATTAGTTAAAGCAGTCACAAGGCCTGCTCAGGTTCAAGGGGAAGGGGGCATAGACTTCACCTCTTGATGGGAGGGATGTCAAAGATATTAAAACCACAATGTGGTCTTGGTGACTGAGCAAAATAGTTAATTAGAAGACTTAATTGTAGTATGTAGAAAAGCAGCATAATTTATAAATTATACTTTTTAATATTTCAGAAGCTTTAAATATGCTTTATGCTTCCCTGGACCATGCTACCTTTGATTACGATCTGCCTGCCTTAATTTTGTTGCGGAATCAGTTTTGTATAGACTCTGTTGTGATGCATTCCTAAAGACGTACTTATACTCAGTTGAATAAAGCTGGCAAAGGTAAGTTTTAAAATAATTTTAATGTGTTTTAATTGCTACATGTAGTACATCTAACCACATGATATCTGTTTCAGGAGCTAAACAGGCCATTTGGTTTTATTACAGAATATTCTCGTTTGGTAGCTTATTTTAATCTCCTCTAAATGTGGACATTACATTATTGCTTGATATGCAGATGGAGGTAGTTGAGAAAATACAGCTTCACCAACTATGTAAGAAAATAGCATTTAATTAAAAATCAAGTTTGCACTTATTTCTGAGTATATATAGCTTTTCTCCTCTCTCTATTTTTTTTAACATCTTTATTGGAGTATAATTGCTTTACAATGGTGTTTTAGTTTCTGCTTTATAACAAAGTGAATCAGCTATACATATATCCCCATATCCCCTCCCTCTTGCATCTCCCTTCCACCCTCCCTATCCCACCCCTCTAGGTGGTCACAAAGCACCGAGCTGATCTCCCTGTGCTATGTGGCTGCTTTCCACTAGCTATCTATTTTACATTTGGCAGTGTATATATGTCAATGCCATGCTCTCACTTCATCCCAGCTTACCCTTCCCCCTCCCTGTGTTGTCAAGTCCATTCTCTACACCTGCGTCTTTATTCCTGTCCTGCCCCTAGGTTCTTCAGAACTTTTTTTTTTTTTTTGATTCCATATATATGTGTTAGCATACGGTATTTGTTTTTCTCTTTCTGACTTACTTCACTCTGTATGACAGACTCTAGGTCCATCCACCTCACTACAAATTGTTTCTTTTTAAGGCTGAGTAATATTCCATTGTATATATGTGCTACATCTTCTTTATCCATTCATCTGTCGATGGACACTTAGGTTGCTTCCATGTCCTGACTATTGTAAATACAGCTGCAATGAACATTGTGGTACATGACTCTTTTTGAATTATGGTTTTCTCAGGGTATATGCCCAGTAGTGGGAATGCTGGGTCGTATGGTAGTTCTATTTTTAGTTTTTTTAAGGAACCTCCATACTGTTCTCCATAGTGGCTGTATCAATTTACATTCCCACCAACAGTGCAAGAGGGTTCCCTTTTCTCCACACCCTCTCCAGCATTTATTGTTTGTAGATTTTTTGATGATGGCCATTCTGACCGGTGTGAGGTGATACCTCATTGTAGTTTTGATTTGCATTTCTCTAATGATTAGTGATGTTGAGCATCCTTTCATGTGTTTGTTGGCAATTTGTATATCTTCTTTGGAGAAATGTTCTCCTCTCTATTTTAAGGATTGCTAAATGCCACTTTTCCATTTAAAAATGCTGACTGATAATTCTTACATTGTTGCCCGATTTGAGAAGATGAGTTGTTCTCTCAGTATTCTATGTCATTTTAGAGCCATAAGGTGGGAAACCATGTTTATGTAGCTCATGTTTCATAAGGTCCTAGAAGACATATGGTTCTACTTCCTGTGATGATCAAGGTTGCCTGCTGCAAAATTTATTATTAGTCAAAGAAATTTAGCTTAACTAATAGTTTTATTGCAAAGAAAAGCAAGAAGAATAATTTTAAGAATAAAGAAATATATACATATGTATATATCTCAGTTGACATACGTGTATATATATCATTTGAAATTAAGTATGGTATTATTTGCAAAAATATATTTTCTCCTTATTTAATTTTGTTTATGAACTGTTAGAAAATGAGCATGAAGATATTCATGAGTCAGCCACGGCATTTTTGGAAGATATGTATTTCAGACCTTATAAATTAGGTCTAGATCTTCTCTGATATGTTTGGGGGTAAAAGACTTATGGACACCAGGCAGGATACAGAGAACACATAACAGAAATTGAACATGCAAAGAACTGATGCTTTGCTAGAAGAACAGGAGGCAAAGAGACAAGTAAAATTATAATGTCTTTTTCTTCTTTCCTCTTTATTTCCCAAACTGTTCATTATGGCGATATTTAAGAGCTTATATTTATATAATTATTTGGGGATTTCAAATTTATATATAATACAAAAAGATGGGTATATTAGTTTATGATGGAAAAAGAGTGGAGTGGAAAAACATAGAGAAAGTGGCTTTTCTTTCCTTTCCTTCTCAGCCCCTTTACTGACCTTTTTCCATTTCTTGCCTTTTATATTTCTACCAGCGAAAAAAATGGCTATAAAATAAAGTTTTTGCCATTGCACATATTGCTTATAATTTACGTATACCATGGAGTCATTGAATTTTAAAAAGATGCCTGTATCCTCTCATCTGGATGTTTAGACTATTTGCATTGCACAATGATCAGTGCTTTAGCTATATTAGACATAATAACTTATTTAATTTTTGCAAAAGTCCTAAAAGGTAGGTGCTATTATTATCCACCATTCCACAGACTAGTAGGCATTGAGAGTCTAAGTGAATTACCCAAGATCTCAGCAGAGAAGATTTTGAAACCCACAGTCCAGTGGACTCTCAGCTATGATTCTACTCACTTACCTTGGCTCTCAGATTTACTAATTTTAATGCTTACTTTTTATTGTTCTAGATAATATAAATTAGCTAGTAGAAATCAGCATGCTTTATAAGTGCCTTTGATTTCAGGCAAGAAGCCATTTCAATTATCCTGCTTGTCTTTGTAGGAATTTCATTATATATCTAACCGTCAGTTGGAAACTTCCCTTTTGATCTTTTCTTGTTGAGAGAATGGTGTATTTAATGGTATTGCCATAAAGGCATTACTCATCTTAATACACACCATTTTGTTTCTCTTTTCACAAAGAAGTATGTAGCTCAGGGTTGGGAAGAGCCAGAAATACCTGATTCCCTAATATTACTTACTTTCCAATTTTGTGTGCATTCTTTCCTCATTGTTTTCCTCTGAGTGTAGAATCTTAACTACTGATGTCTACTTATTAAAGTATAGGAATAATATATAAGCAACAGTAGGTTTAATATATTTTATTTTATTTTTTATTAATTAATTTAGTTTTGGCTGCATTGGGTCTTCGTTGCTGTGCGCGGGCTTTCTCTAGTGGTGAGCGGGGGCTACTCTTCGTTGCAGCGTGTGTGGGTTTCTCATTGCAGTGGCTTCTCTTGTTGTGGAGCATGGGCTCTAGGCACGCGGGCTTCGGTAATTGTGGCACGCATCCTCTAGAGCACAGGCTCAGTTGTTGTGGCGCACGGGCTTAGTTGCTCCACAGCATGTGGGATTCTCCCGGACCAGTGCTCGAACCCGCGTCCCCTGCATTGGCAGGCGGACTCCTGACCACTGCGCCACCAGGGAAGCCCAGTTTAATATATTTTAGATAGGAATATAAACAGTGTTCTTCAATCTTCTATAAAGAACATAAAACACATCACTAACTATTACAATGTAATACATAATAAATATTATTCAGCATTTCTATTTCACGGTTAGATAACAGAGAAATGAAGATAAGAAAAGATGAAAAGAGAAGGAAAGAAGGGGGTGAAAGAATAAAGGAAGAAAAGACAGGGTAGCAGGGAAATAAACTGACAAGCAGAAATTTACTCTAGGAGGCAAAGCTTAAGTTGTCAACCTACAGAGAGAGTATGTACACAAATGAAACATGAGGACAGATGCATAGAAAGTTCCAGAATTCCTCAGAGATAAAGACTGGCAGACTTTTCAACAAAAATCTGGTTTTTCAGAATATTACAGATGAAAGCTTTTAAAACCATTTTTCCAAGCATAGTTGTATAGAGTTTCACTTCTGGATAAAGTGAAACTCATGACCAAATTGGTGTATAATACAGCAGTTTTGCAAACTGATATGTTGATTATGTATTTTTCTCTTCAGACCCACTTTAAAATTTTAAAGTATTGCTTTCAATATCCTTCTCTGATCCCTTGCAAAATCTTAAATTATTCTTCCTCTGATGAATTTATTATTTCCAACTTTAATATTCTCTCTTAGAGTATTGCAATATTCTTTTAAATGATCTGTTGATCTCCACTTCCTGCTCATCTAACTTCAGTCTCTTGGAGAAGCATAGTACTATATCAAAGTGCTTTATACAAAGAGATCCCTTGGCATGACATAAACATTTTATTTTTATTTATTTTTAAAAGTCGATAAATGGTACATGTTTATAATTTATGGATGTATTTACAAATATTCATGGTGCATTCTTAGAATTTATTTTAATGATAGAAGTTTTTGAGAAAAATATTTGGAAATCACTGCTGTAATAGAAAGTTCATGTCTTTTGATACAAAACACACAGTCCTGGGTTTGAATTCCAGTAATGCTACTTATTTGCTTAATAGTCTTGGGTGAAGCACTGAGACTTGGTAGAATCATCTTTTGAATTTAATTTTATTTTTTTACATGTAGCTCTAATAATACCCTGCACTATTGTTAAGATGTTAAGAGGATTTGCATATATGTATATCTTGATAGTGATATAATGGTAGTTATTATTATTATTTGGTCCTTTTCCGTAATCTTATGATTTAGCAATTTAGGCATTTACATTCCATTTATTTCTATAGTGTGTGGGGTTTTTTCTCATTTTCTGTGAAATCTTATATATTTTTGCAGATATTTAATTTTCTGTTGTCTATGTAAAACAGTTTTAACTATACATGTATTTTAAACTTCACAGAAGTACGATATGAAAGTGTGTATTTAGTAATGACATTGTGTGTGTGTGTGTGTGTGTGTGTTTTCATGAGGGAATGGGGACTTCAGTACAACATACTATGCACAGGCAGAATATTTCTCAAAACTATTGCAATCCACATTCATCTATATACTGAGACAAGGCACTGTGCAATGTACTATGATACTCTTTTATTTTACTTAAAAATCCCCTTTCTATTGATTTCATGACTCACTTAAGGGGCATGATTTGCAATTTGAAAAATACTGTTCTAAAGGACATAGAACAAAATAGTATTCAGTATTGGTCATTATATGTAATGGAGAGAAGATTTATGAAATTTTTTTTTCTGAACCAGTATTTTAACCTTGATACAAATGTTTTAAAGCTATTTCAAAAGCATACAATCACAAATGAATTTGAAATTGTTTCATCAAAAGCAAATGTAATGATAAAATGGTTTATTTTCCTTATGGTTTTTAAACATTTATTGATGCAACACAAAAATGCTTTTTTCTTTCTTTTTTGACAGATTGGCTATTTGGTCTTCTTACGACTTTTTATATATTTCCTTCATGGTCACCTGAAAAGTTTTAGACAACATTTACTTAGGCTTCAACCATATTTATACGGTAGACTGTCTTTTTTTTTTTTTTTAACATCTTTATTGGAGTATAATTGCTTTACAATGGTATGTTAGTTTCAGCTTCACAACAAAATGAATCAGTTATATATATACATATATTCCCATATCTCTTCCCGCTTGCGTCTCCCTCCCTCCCACCCTCCCTATCCCACCCCTCCAGGCAGTCACAAAGCACCGAGCTGATCTCCCTGTGCTATGCGGCTGCTTCCCCCTAGCTATCTACCTTACGTTTGGTAGTGTATATATGTCCATGCCTCTTTATCGCTTTGTCACCGTTTACACTTCCCCCTCCCCATAGCCTCAAGTCCATTCTCTAGTAAGTCTGTGTCTTTATTCCTGTTTCACCCCTAGGTTTTTCATGACATTTTTTTTTTTTAAATTCCATATATATGTGTTAGCATACGGTATTTGTCTCTCTCTTTCTGACTTACTTCACTCTGTATGACAGACTCTAGGTCTATCCACCTCATTACAAATAGCTCAATTTTGTCTCTTTTTATGGCTGAGTAATATTCCATTGTATATATGTGCCACATCTTCTTTATCCATTCATCCGATGATGGACACTTAGGTTGTTTCCATCTCTGGGCTATTGTAAATAGAGCTGCAATTTATTTTCTACATTTATAAATATTTTATGTTATTTTGAGAAGCTCAGACTATCACTATAAAGAGTATAGGCTGTATTTTATTTTTCGTGAAAGATAATGGGTGCAGTACTGAAGAGCACAGCTTCTGGGTGAGACTGCTTGGGTTTTACTTTTAAATTTCCTACTTAACTAAGCATATGAACTTGTCCGTGGCTCAGTTTTCTTATCTGTAATATCTAACTCACTGGATTTCAAGAGAGTTAAATTCATATTTTAGTAAGGTAACCCTAGTGGTGATGTAGTTGCTGGACTGGAGTAAGGAGACAGTAGACTCAGGGGGTCCATTAGCTATGACGTTCGTACAGGCAAGAGATGTTAAAGATATGAACTTCTAAAATGGGGATGGATAGAGTAAAATAGTTTTGAAAAGTGTTTAGGAGATAAGAAACACTGAACTTGGTGATCCCTTGGATCTAAGCTATATATAAGGGAAAGTGACAAATTCAGGATGAATCTTAAATTTTACATATTGACTAATAAGGTCAAGATAATGGTGCTCTAAACTGAGAAAATTTTGGAGAAACATTTGGACATACTGAATTTGAAGGTCACTCAGGTGTATATACCCAGTTGGAAACAGAGGTTTGGAACTAGGGAAATAAGTGAAGCCTGGGAATCACTTATTTCATGGGTATCAACATGGATCATTTGACAGTCATCACTGTTAACGTGGATGAGATAACCTGGGAATGGGAGGTGGTGGTGGGGAGAAATTTATTCTAGTAGTAGAGTCTTGGGGGACATAAACATTTAATAGATTATTGGAGTAACAGACATCAACCAGTAGAGAAGAATTAGTAGAAAAAAGAGGGAGTGATGATATAGAAAGCCAAAGAGGGGAGAGGCAAGAAGATCAACATTATCAAGAGCTGTAAAATCATTAAACAATAGGAGGTCTGAGACGGGTGATGGGTTTCTGAAGTCAGAGAGTCATTGTTCTTGGGAGCATTACCGAGTAGAAGCAAAGTTCAGATTGGAGGTAAACAAAGAGTGAAGGGAAAGTTTAAGCATAAGACAAAGGTGGTGAACTGTTTTAAAAAGCTTAGCTATGAAAGGAAGGGGAAATATGTCAATAGTTTGGATGAAAAAACGAGGTCAAAAGAGGAGAAGTTTAATACGTTGTAGGATAAGAAATCAAGAGACTCAAGATGCAAGAAAGGGAGTAATATTTGGTGGGAAAAGCCATAGAGGAGGGGAGTAGAAGGTAATAGTGCAAATGTTTTGGATACAAGTTTTGGTAGGGTCTGAAACCAAGGCATGGCTGTAGATTGACAGTATAGGAGTTTGTGTCTACCGTATCACTTGTTTTGCTTTCTTCATTACATTATAAATCTCTTTTAACTCCTCACAGTGTTCAACATAGTGATTCATCAAATATTCAGGTAGTGGTGGCAAATATGTTTTGAAAGATTATTTGTATAAAACTTCAAGTTCTTACACTGGCTTGTTATTGTTGATATATCACAAGAACACCAACATTTTGTTTCATGTAAGGATAAAATCCTAGATATTGCCCTCTTATCACATGCTGTTAAGTGGAGCCCTACTGAGGCTACATGTTCAGCAACAGGTGGATTCCTACCTGAGGCTATTAGTTACTGCTACTACCTACCCATACAGCCATCCAATAGATGAGTGTTTATTACTAATTTTTCCATTGTGTCGGTGGACTAAAACTCAAAGATTGTTTAAAAGTTTGTAAGAAGAACAGCACAGAGATGGTTCTGTTAAATACCACATAGTCTTATGTTAAATGACATAATTGTTGCTGTTGTTAAACTATATATTTTTAAAAATCAACAACAATGACATCTTGAAAAGAATTAAATTGGAGAATGTTGGTTTAAAAGCAATGACATTGATTACAATATCAGATTATCCATTATGAATAGTATCTATTCTGACTTGATTTATTTTCAGCTGGAAGTTTCCAGGGATTGTTGTGTAGTAACTATACTTAATTGGGCTTTCAACCATTATGAAATTGCTGTTCTGAATTACATAAACTCTTATGCATGAATTATTTACCTTGTAGTTTTCTATTATACCACCAGGGGTCATACATAACATTATTAATCTTCAATAGATGGGGAAATATACAGCAGTTTCAGCCTCTTGAGTACTGAATTTAATTATATTTTAATAACTAAAAGACAAATGAAATGCAGTGTGAGATGTTAATGAAATATTTCTCACAAATTATTTTTCTTACAATAACACTTTCTTTCTCTGGAGAATTATATTGCAAGTATCCAAACATCTTTTCAAATGTGCAGTGTATTCTGAAAATCATGGAAATTGTATGTAAAAGAGAACTCCTTTCTCAATCAATTTTTAGCCCTGTGGAAGACAAGAATGTAGATTCTGAGATGGTGAGTATATCCTAGCGCATGACAAATCAGATCAGATTACTATGCTTAAATAATCATGCTTGCTAATTCGGTAACATGGCTGAAGATGAATTTAGCTGCAGGGGAGAAGTGAACAGCACAGACATTAAAGTCATGTGCACATTTCCTGGACAGTAGTTAGTAGGATCAGCAGTGGGGCATCAGTATCCACCACTACTACTTTAAATGGAGTAATGCCATAATACCTTCTTCCTTATCGATTCCATCTCAGCTGATTAATTAAAAATTGCAACATAATTTAGATTGACTTTTAAATGAACATTTTAAGATATTACATTTTTATTAAAGGGAGAGTGTGTAAAGTACAGGCTGTTAATGAGAGCAAGTGTAATATTTTTATGCTTTCATGATTCATATGTAATAACATTTAATATGCTATTAAAATCAACTGAAATTTTTTTAATGGTTCAAAATTGAGAAAGTAATACCTGGTATATGACAAATCTCCTTTTAATTTCTAACTTAGATATTAATGATCAACATTAGAGAAAACTATCTGTCCCAATTATATATAATTCCTTGGTATGTAATAAGCTATTATTGTACAAACAGAACTCCAGTGTTCATATACCTTATAGCCTGATGTACTTCAAAAGTCAAACTTCAATCTTTGGGGCTTGTAATGCCTTTATTTCCTTTTCTCACATATATTCCAAAAGAAAGCAGTGAACACTTCAAAACCTTGATTCTTTTATTATTTTATTTTTTGTTATATATACTTATTATTTTATAATTTATAAATAGAAATGTTTTTATAATAATTTCTTAAAAAGGAGAAAAATGCATTTAATATGATGCTAGTTGGAACAACTAAGGAAATTTAAGGAAAATTCTTTTTTAAAATAATTTTGCCTGTGAGCTGCCTCACAGTTTCCCTGTGCTTCCCTTGGGCCCTTTCCACAACTATCTGAAATTTAAGTCTATAAGGAGGAACATTTAACCACATCTATTTGTGTTCTTTCTAGGAGTTAGTGTTTTCTTTTTGGCTCATAACTTGGTAAGCCATTTATATAAAGAGTGACGTATACTAAGCCATTTGAACCATTTGGTTACGCTTACTAATGAACACACATTGCTTCATGCATAAAAAGGATCTTGTTTTAAAGTTTCAAAAATGTTTTGACAATAAATATATAACCTAAGATACTGAGCAATAGAAAAAGCACTGACTTTCAAGAGGGAGGGCCTGTTCACCAATTGACTTTGTGATCCAGAGTAGATCCATTAAGCTCTCCAAATCCCCATTTGCTTATCTTTAAAAAGATACCATTGGGTACTTCCCTGGTGGTCCAGTGGTTAAGAATCCACGCTTCCACTGCAGAGGGCACAGGTTTGATCCCTGGTTGGGGAACTAAGATTCTGCATGCTGCGTGGTGCAGCCTATATATATATATATATATATATATATATATATATATATATATATATGAAGTGAAGGAATAACTTCAAAAAATAAAAAGACACGACCATAATCATTATCATCATCCTCGTCATATTTGCCCTAACTAATCTACAGAGTTGTTGTGAAGATTGCAAAAAAGCATGTGCCTTATAAATTATTAAGAGCCATGCAAACATAAATAATTATTATTGAAAAATATACTTAGGAACTCACTTTAACTTAGGCAGTTAAATGTAATAATTTTTAAGGACATGCTTATGCTGACTAATTGTGCTTAACTGTGTGTAGTTAATTGTGTTTAACTTAATATAGAGATGATTTGAGTGTTTTTCCTTTAAACAAATAAGATCCTGTGAAATCTTGACAACATGAGTGTTCCACCTTTGAGGCCAGCAACTTTCAGTGTTAATTCTGCTTCTCCTTGAATCAATCTGTTTTTGTCACTCTTGGTGCACATATACAGCAAGGAAATGGAAGTTCACTGCTTGTATACAGTTAAGATCTACCTTGGTTTGAAGTGAAAGAGGCAAGAATGTCAACACATGAAAAGAATATATCTGCTTATAATGGGACAAGTCACTAAGTCTCTGTGCTTTTTTCCACTTTTTAGAACAAAGGGGCATAGTTTCAGTCTTTTTAAGTTCTATTTCACCTCCATACATGAGATTCTATGAAGGGATTATAACAGAATTTAGCCTCTCAGACTTATTGCCCTCCTTTGTCTACTCCCATTACCCCATAATATAAAGAATATAAAAGGTAGTGTAGCCACAGTGCTGCTGAAAATGGCTGGTTCAGCTGATTCAGTGGTGGATGGCATATTTTACTGTTGTCCTCCAGTTTCAGCCCATTTTCTCCAGTACAGTTTAATCTAAGCCAGGCTCCCTAGTTCAGCTGAGTATTTACCCATTCAGTACCCATCTGTCTCAACTTCTGGGAGAAGTAAGGGTGAAGAAGAGAGAAAACTGGGACTATAAAAGATATACCTGTCTTCATCCTCTCTCCCTTTATTATTCACATGCTACAGTAGAGGATTTGTGGGTTTATTCCTACAGTTCGTATCCTTCAGTAATGCTAAAGGGTCCATGACAGCATATTTTGGCCACTGTAAAATACTTTATTTTTAATATATTATAAGCATTGAAGTAGAAACATAATTTGTTTTCAAAGTGCTATTATAAAATTGCTTTTATAGAAGGAATTCTGTACGATATAGGCATTAGGATACACACAATATGGGTGTTGGTTCTGTATAAGAATAGGAAATCTCCTTTCCCTGCTGCTGGGACCCATTTCTCCTTTTAATGTTCTTTCAAGCTGATCCAGACACAGGGTTTCCATTGACTTTGACAAATGGTACACTTTAATTGGCTCTGTGAATTGCAGAGCCTGAACACTGGATTGGGTTTTCCACTCTGTCCTTTGCTCACTAGCAAAGCTGAATTTGTTAAGCACACTTGTCACATTATAATAATAACATGGTTCTTTGGAGTAGGTAGATTCAAATTCAACAAAAATGCAGTAGACCGTTTACTAAATAGTTGCATCCATCCTAAAGTATTGTACAAATAGTTTTCTGAAAACTAGGAAACATAAAGGATTTACATTCAAATGTATTAGCAGTCTCATCCTTTAGTGCTTTAAGTACAGTACTCAGTAAGCTAAAGGCACTATCTAAATTTGGGACATTTTATGCTGTACTGTAATTATAGATGGTTACTAGGAATTGGGTTAGACTGAGACACAGGCTCTTTAAAATTAGGAGCATTATCCTATGATTCATGCCCTGTTATTCAGGTAATATATTTGTATTGAGGGGTCCTATAATGGCAATGTCAGCTATCCCCCAAATAACTGAAAACAAGGATGAAACTCAAAAAGCTGTCTTCGAGCAGCCACAATAGAGCCCATGCTTCAGAGTTCAGTTTTGTTATCAAAGAGAGCCTGGTCAGACACTCAGAGCTTCTCAGATTTGCACAAAATTCAAGCTGATAGGGTTATCTGAGTTCTCAGCCAACAGCAGATTGGCAACACTTTGGTAGGTGGGCTTTCTGTCTTTAGAATGTACGCTCTGCCCACTGTTTCCACAGTGGGAGCTGGTTCCAAGGATGCAGCCTTGAGACCGTAATGTGTTGCTGAGACCATTTGGATGGTATAGGTGATTGAACCTAGTTAAAGCATCTACATAAACCTTAAGATTCTGGAGGGCAGGTGTGGAGATCTTCTCTCTTGCAGCTGCCGAAGAGAAACCTCCTGTGTAAGTTTCCTTGCTTGTTGAACTGCCACCTGCCAATCTGGAGTGGCCTGCCTCTTTCTCAGGTCTTCCCCAACCTTGTTCTCCATGTATGGGGGCCAGTTTGCAAACCAGCATAGCCGAAAGCTGGGCAGCAAGTGGGGGAGATGAAAGAACTATAGGAAGTGGTCATAAAGCACCCCCCCCCACACACCAAAAAGATGGAAGGGGAAAAATAAGTTCTAGTTCTCTGGGAGTAATTTTATGCAGTGCGCAGTGCTTTTCAAACTGTGTAGAGGGTAAAAATCCCTCTACAATTTTTTAAGGAATTTTCCAGACCGTCACAGACTGATACTTTTAAAACTACAATAATAGTAAATTATTAAAAAGAAATAAATATATAGGCATTAATTTTTTTACTAGACTGAAAAGAAAATTAACTGTCAAATTTTGTAAAAGTTTCTAAATATATATTCTTTATTTCTGTACTCTAGTTAACAGTTTGCAGAGGGGATGTATCTGCCAACCACACCTTGGGTGGGACTGATTTAGTGTAAAGGCAAAGAACTCTACACCACCTAATAGTTCTCAGAGCATTGCTTCCTCTTGGTCTGCTACACTGATGATGTATGTGATGATTGTATTAAATCACGTCATCATCATTATTATATTAATTCATTCTAGTTAGGCAAATACATTTTTTCTTTTGAAAACAGTAAAAAGCAGGGAAGAAACTTCAGCAGAATTTCCATGCAAATACTTGAAATATATAAGGATATAATGCATAAGGATAAGAGAGAAGCCTCACTTATTTGGTAAATTCCCAGGTGTGGCGGGTTCAAAGACCCTTCAGGAGCACACACGCAGTTGGGAAAACTGGTTTTATTATTTGTTGCAGAGAGAGAACACACACCCAGAGGACTATGTGATGTCTCAGTTAGAGGGTGCTAGCATAAATCTATTATAGGATTTGGACTTTGGTTGGGTGATTTGGGGGAGGCTCTAAAGAAGCAGGGATTCTCTTTAGATTTGATGCTGCCAGAAAGTAGGGGCAATTCTGATTGGGTATTTTGTGGGTGGCACCGTGACTTTTTGTCTGTGCTTAGAAACAAAAATATCAAGTGGCTTTGTGTATTTATCAGAGCAATATTGTCTGAGGTTGATATTCTGTGAGTTTATATCCAGCAGGAGAACAAAATGACCTGACTGTGAGCGCCAGACCAGCTTGTAGTAATATTGATGTCAAATCAGTTCCGGAAGTCAGAGGCTTCTTTTTTCTTTTTCAGTGATAAGTAAAAATGGTATCATATAAAATTAAAAATCAAGCTTAAATATTCTTCATTATCTAAATCCTGATCATTTCTTTACCAAAGGCTTTTGGGAATTTTCTCTGGTGATGGTGTATAAGTTTGTTAACGAGAATTTTTGACCTCACTGAATGGTCTCTAGCCGTGCAATGCACAACACATGATTTAAAAAAAAAACAAAGTATTGATTGTTTTAAATTAATTAGTCAAGCCATCCACAAGTTTCAAAACATATCTACCTATATATGTTTTCAGAATGTTTGCAACATGAGGGATGTCAGGCATCCAGGCTCAGACTGCTAGAGCAATTTGAGAAAAGAATTTCATTTATATGGGTTCCACTTTTGGGGGAGACTCTACCACAAAGCAGAAAACTGAGTTATTTAGATGAAATATGTACATATACTGAAGTCTGCACGTCTCAGTCTGATGTCTTACATTATTTTAGAATCAAGTTTTTTTTGGGAAATTATAACATTCTAAACACTGACTGTTTTCCATTTGCTTTTGTGGATGATTTTTCCCAAGTCGGTAGCCTTGTGCAGAGACTTTATCTTACTCCTGCCTTTATTGCCAGCGTCTGTGTTCCTGACATAATGTAAATCAATACACATCTGTGAGACTTAAATAAGCAGTTGACTAGAAACTTAAAACTAAGTTTAAAATTTTAAACTTAGTTTAAAATTTATATATGAACTTCTGGCTTTCTCTCTTAAGAGTACTCAACATGAAAACTTTCTTTAAGTATAGTCTTGATGTTATTTTGTATAGTAAATGAGAATTGTAAAATCCTTTGGAATCTCTTAGTGTTTCTTTTGAGCATAAAAGAATAATATATCAGCTAAATTAGTAATTTGAGTACATATCACAGGTTGTGTATTTTAATCTTTACTGTTGACAAAAATTCAATGGGAGTGCTGTGTCAAAAAATAAAATCAATTTTCTTTGTACCAGTTACTTTAGCAGATCAGTTAAGTCTATGAAACTGTTAGGAAGCACTCTAAGAAAAAAACAAATAGCCCGTTTGTTTTCTGATTTTGTAGCCTTTTAAAATAGTTACTTTGCAGACATTGACCACATCCAGCTAGGCAATATTTTGGTCCTTAAAGTGAAAATCTACATTTTAAAACCCAATTTGCTGTTTGATCATTGTTCAAACTTTCCCCTCTTCCCTCCCCCAGGTGTCAGGGAGAACTAAGTCATATAGGTTTTAAGAAGCACAATTGTGTCTAATAGTTGTCCCTTAGCAGATACAGGATTTTTGTCACATTGTGGAACTGATGTCATTGAACACAAGGGATCCATGTGAGAATATATTAAGAATTAAGTT